>NC_080094.1:73902129-74211029 GCF_950005125.1 Chionomys nivalis | reverse complement strand
CAAATACACCTTTATACATATTTTAACACAAATATGCACATACACATAACAGACACATACACACACAAACAAACACATACTTAGCAAACTGTACACTCTACGGAGAAAGGTTAGTAACTTGAACATTAGAAAGCCCTCTTACTCTTGCAGTGTATGCTGTGTTATGAGAATCATTATTCTCACTCTGAAATCTCCAGAAGAATATACTACTCCAAACACTTTTAGTCCATACATATAAACATAAGGATACAGATTTATCATAGTATTGAGAAATTTTGAGATAAGAAGAATAAAAATAGACTGAGAAAATTGATCACCAATTAACCTTTAAAGTGAATTTTCTTAACAATTCAATATGCTGTTACAAGAAGTTCTTCAATTATTCAACTTTCACATATACAACAAGAATAATAAGGAATTAGGAATGAAAATGAAACTGAAAAGTCTAAATTATTGTTGAAGATTGTATATGCAGGAATTTATTCTTTTCCTTAGAAACCATTCAATTCTAATTTAGTTTCTGCATTCATCTGTCTTTTAAAAGCATATTTTGTGTGTGTAGGTTATTGGTCAGCAGGTATGTCTTTGTACCATTTGCATAACTGGTATTTGAGAAAGCATCATATCAACTGGTACTGAGGTTACACACTGTGGTAAACTGCCAAAGGGGTGCTGAGAATCATACCTGGATTTTCCAATTCAATAGACGATGTTCATGGTCAACAGGTGTCTCTCCAGTCCCCTATAAATCTGTTTTAATGACAATAATACCTGAAAGGAGTTGTTCATAGTAAAGGAATTATTGGGAATTGTTTTTGTTTATGAATGTCATTCATAAAGGAAGAAATATAGCAATTATATAAAACTAAAAATGTTTTATCCTATATATACTACATCATAATGCAGGGTTCTTGGATAAGTCAGTTCTTCTAACTTGAAGTTGTACTTTCTTTCCTTTCAATTGTTCAGCTAATTTTTTTATTTTCTTCTCTTTCTATTTTAATTATTTTGTAGTTAATAATAAATTTATATTCTATTTTCAAACATATAACAGTTTCTGATTACACTTTGCTAATAGTACAATTCCTACATTTCTGAAAGCTAAAATTATCTCTCATGTATATCATTCAAATGGCTTCCTACTGAGTCACATTTCCATCTAATTTAACTTACCTTGAACTTCAAAACTTCTATTAGAGTGATATTGTTTTGGGACATTTAAAATCTCATTTGGTCAGCACATTACCTGGCCTATCCCTCTTAGTTTGTTTAACAAATACAGGTGACTTTTTAATTTTTTTGAAGATGTCCACATGCCCAGTTACAATCATTTTATTATTCATAATTTGAAGAATTAATAATTCCTTAAATTCACAATATAAACAGATATTTTATGTTGATGATGATGATGGATTGATAGATTATACATAAAATATATTTGACATATAAATAGAAAACATAGATATACAAATGAAATTTTATGAATAAAATTTAAACCACACATATGAGGTAAATAAGATGAGTCTCTTTATCTATTCGTGTGACCTTATTCTTTGGGATATATAATCAAGAGCAGAAATGTACATATTACAAAATTGATCTTAAATTAGTATTAATAAACCACGATCGATAACAATACAAAGTATTCATCTCTATATCATATCACCCTTTAAAGAAAAATAAACATTCAAAAATAATATTTTCGAATTTGGACTGCTTCCTGCTACTTTTTTGGGCTAAGTATTGGGGTTAATGGAGACCTTTCAGGGAGTCTTGTTTTGTCAAACAACATTAGTCTGGAAGGAATCGACAGATTTACCTCTTCTGTGAAAACAAAAGCAGAACATCTTTTCCATAGTAACATAACTCAAATTTTGAAGTCTAGTTAACTTTAAAATTTTATATATATTTAGCTTAGCAGGTCCCAGAATCAAACATCTCTCTGCAGTCAAAAAATTTAAAGAAAACACAATAATATAATAATCTATACTCTATGTGTATTTTCCATGTCTTATTTTTCTCTACTCCTTTAATCTGTGACTGTCAGCACTCTTTTATATTACCTTTACTGTTTCTTTAAATACTTTGTTTTTTGTCATTTTTTAAATTATTTTTATTGAGCTCTACATTTTTCTCTGCTCACCTCCCGTCCCCCCCCCGCCACTTTCAACCCTCTCCAAAGGTCCCCATTCTCCCAATTTACTCAGGAGATCTTGTCTTTTTCTAATTCCCAGGTAGATTAGATCCATGTATGTCTCTCTTAGTGTCCTCATTGATGTCTAGGTTTTCTGGGATTGTAATTTGTGGGCTGGTTTCCTTTGATTTATGCTTAAAAACCACATATGAGTGAGTACATGTGATATTTCTCTTTATGGGTTTGGATTACCTCACTGAAAATGATGATTTCTAGCTCCATCCATTTGCCTGCCTGCAAAATTTAAGATGTTATTTTTTTCTGCTGTCTAGTACTCCATTGTGTAAATGTACCACATTTTCCTTATCCATTATTTGGTCGAGGGGTATTTAGGTTGTTTCCAGTTGTTGGCTATGACAAACAGTGCTGCTATGAGCACAGTTGAGCACGTCTTTGTGACACGATTGAACATCCTTTGGATAAATAGCCAAAAGTGGTCTTGAGAAATGTTGTTTCCTAATTTTCTGAAAAATTGTCACATGACACCCAAAGGGCTGTACCAGCTTGCATTCCCACCAACAATGCAAGAGTATTTGCTTTACCCTACAACCTCTCCAGCATAAGTTGTCATCAGTGTTTTTGATCTTGGCCATTCTTACAGGTGTAAGATGAAATCTCAGAGTTGTTTTGATTTGCATTTCTTTGATGACTAAGGATAGTGAACATTTCCTTAAGTGTCTCTCAGCCATTTTAGATTCCTTTGTTGAGAGTTCTCTGTGTATGTCTGTACTCCATTTTTTATTGGATTATTTGTTCTTTTGAGGACCAATTTCTTGAGTTCTTTGTATATTTTGGAGATCAGACCTCTGTCTGATGTAGGGCTAATGAAGATCTTTACCTATTCTGTAGGCTATCATTTTGTCTTGTTGGTCATAGCCTTTGCTTTACAGAAGCTTTTCAGTTTTAAGAGGTCCCATTTATTAATCGTTTCTCTCAGTGTCTGGCCTGCTGGGGTTATATTTAGGAAGTGGTTTCCTGTGCCAATGTGTTCAATTGTACTTCCCACTTTCTCTTCTATATGGTTCAATGTGGCTGGCTTTTTGTTGAGTTCTTTGATTCATTTGGACCTGAGTTTTGTGCATGGTGATAGATATGGGTCTATTTTCATTTTTCTACATGTTGATATACAGTTATTTTTATAATTGTCTATACTATTTTTCCTATTTCTCCCAAGCCTACATACATTTTTAAAACATATTGTGACCCATTCAGAGGTTTATTTTTGTCTGAATCTGTCATTATTGAATATCTGAAGTCCTTTTTAAAATAGGAGCATTTTAAAATGTAAGCATTGTGTTCACAGTAGCCCTGGATGTTGTTTCTGCCTCTCTCAGCCTTTCAGTATGGCAGAGATACCTTTACCAACAAATCTGGGACCTCTGGGTAGGAACCACAGTCACCACTTCAACTCTAGGAAGCAACATGCAACACATAAAACCTTTTCATCTGAGTAAAAGCTAAGTCTAACATGCAGCACACTCCACAACCTGGAAATATCTCTGTGTATGGCAAAAGGAATCTGCCATTCTGTCCTGCCTGTGCACACCTAGTAGACTGGATCTAGCTGGTTTCCCAGGTAAAGTGCTGAACTGCCTGCATGCTCTCAACTACTTTCCTCCTAACCATTAGCGGGTGTACAAGTGGGTAGCAGACCATGCATGTCAGCCCCAGTCATTTGGGCACCATTTTGTGGGCTGATACTCTGTTATTTCCCAGCTGCCCAGACCTTAATAATCACATAGAAACTATATTAATTAAAACACTGTTAGGCCAATGACTTTATTGTGTTCTTAGCTAGCTCTTACACCTTAAATTAACTAATTTTTACTAATCTGTAAATCATCACAAAGTTGTGACCTACCATTAAGGTTCTGGCTGTCAGCCTGTGTCTTTATCCTTTGGCAGCTACATGGTTTCTCTTTAACTCCACCTCCTCTCTATATATCTCTGCTCATATTTCCTGCCTGGCTATATTGTGCCCTGCCATAAGCTGAAGTTGCTTCTTTATTAACCAATGATAATGAAACATATTCATAGCATGCAGAGGGGAATCCCACATCAGTCAAACATCCTTGAAAAAGCAGAGATCAGGCAAGTTGCCAAGAAAATCAACTCAGATACCCAGAAAGAATACTTTTTAACCCATTGAGCTGCTTGAAAGTTGTGCAGTAACTTCAGTTTCCTTATTTTCCAACTTCTCGAAGGAATTTTCCATACTTTACTGGGATTTTGGTGATGAGGCTGTCTTTGAGTCACTTTTGCTCTTATAAATAACTATTTTCACTTATATTTCTATAAATAATTCAAATAAAAGTTATTAGTGCTTCAAGTTGGACTTCATGGTATCTGTAATTCTTTCTTTGTTAATTCCCTAACTCTGCTAAACTGTCCTGGAAATTCAACTCTGTCTCTCTGCTCTATTCAACCTCTCCCACTCTACCCAACACTGCTGCAAACACCCAACCCCTTCTCTAGATAGACACTTGAAGACTACCCCTCTTGTGCCTCTGCGAGGAGGGGAACCAGATCCATACTTACTTCACTCATTCCTCTCTGCCTGCCTTCTGCTCCTTCCCTTTCCTTCCAGCACAAATCTCTCTCTCTTCATGTAAAAAATAACCAACTTTGCCTGACAAAATATCCAGATAATCTTCCCATAGGTTGACTATGGGAATCTTCTAATTCTGCAGAAGGTCTTTTCCTAAGCTTCAGAACCACAGGAGTTCAAGCACAGCCATGAATATTTCTAATACCTTGTGATCCAAATATTGAAGCCTGAGTACCACAATACCTGACATTTTGCATCAGGAAACAAGTTTTAAAGCACCCATTAAACAGAGACAATATCTCTACATTATGAAATCCTAGTGATAAGATAGAGAAGGATAAGTCAATTGATATGTTCCTTGAATAATTTTTAATGGGCTATGCAACTCCATGTATATAGGGTTACACTTAGATAACTTATGGTAATAGATTACATCATCATCATCATCATTTATGCCCCAGCAATGCTTAAGCATGCATGAACAGTCTGTTTGTGGTAGTTCTTCAGTTGTTGCTATCCTGGGCAGTCTAGATGCTTATGTTATTGTCAAAGGTTACAAGGAACATTTAAGAACTTTTTAAAAGTTTTTGTATTAAGTAATTTTGTATCTGCTTTCCCATATCTAGACAGTAAGCCATTATTCCAGCTTGTTATTATACTTGTATCAATCATAAAACATTTTTATAAATATGGTTTCCCACTGTATTTTTTCTAAAAAGAACTGAAATGAGTAATCTAAATTAATTTGCAACAGTTTAAGCATTTTCTCAACTGTAGAACTTATAATCTTACTCAGGTTATTATGACTTTCACTGATGCACTTATTTGTTGAGAGCCTGTTCATTAAACTGTTTCATATGTAAATTTTCTAAATCTACCACCATATCCTGAGTTAATGACACACTGAATAACAAGTTGTGATTAAGACAACCCAAATTCAAGACTTTAGGGATAAGAGACGGGGCCAGAAAAAGAGAAAAGGGTATGGAATTTGGGTAAATGATAATATGAAAAAGAAAATTCAAATTTCAACATGGCTGAGAAAGATATTATAATGTTGAAACACATACTTCACAAAATATAGCCAAGGAATATTTTCCTGAGAAGATAACATTCAAGCTGAGCTCTAAGCGAAAAAGAGACAGCTATAATAAAAGGCTCTAATATGAGGATTTGTTAATTAATATATTCAAAGTATGTATTTTATAAGCTTTAAATAATTAGGCAATAATAATTTGGGATTATTATTATTATGGCAAAGAATGATGTCTTTATGAAGATGATTGGTAAAATACATTGGAAGAACATTCATTTAGTGATATGCTATTTCATTATCCATTTATTTATTTATTTTGCATTTGCTTTAAGAATTAGTTATTGAACACTTGACGAGTATCAGTTTCAATCCTAAATAATGTAAATCTTGTAAAGTAAAAATATGATTCTACCTGCATAGTTTGAGAAGCAAAAAATAAATAAAAGCAAAAATACAAAATGTTGTTACTTAAATTTTATAAAAAATTAAACCCTTAGATAAAGAAACTTATATGATGCCATTTTAGTTAAATGAAAGAAAAAGGTTTAAGTTGGATCAAATCTTAACAAAATCCTAACCAAAATAACTCAAGAAAAGTCCAGCAACAACCAATCACAATCATTTTGAAATTCAATTTCTTAATACAAATAATGGGTTCAAATAAACCACTTCAGATATATGTCACAAAATTAGTATTCTAACAGTGAAGTAAGATATTAAATCTCTCAGTTTACTTCCATTATTACTTGTAGATCTTTAGAACATTAATATCAATAGACCTTTAGAGAGTTCACTTAAGTCTACAGCCCATTAACAAGCCAACCTTAAATGTTCAGGTTATGTTATGTCACAATAACCCTCAAATACCAAGGAAAGGCAAATATTCTTTTGCCCTAGAATTTCTTGGCTGCTTTGACCCAGAGAAAGCCTGACCTTTTTCTATTCATTTATATTCCTTATCGACTTAGTGATTACCTTTGCATGTATTAAACATAGAATTGTGTCTAAGTATTCTGTAGTACTCATTTTATTTACAGAAGATGTTTATTGGAAAAAATGAAGGTGTTTATTAGAATTAAAAAGAGTCACTTTCAGTGAATTCCCAGGTTATTTAGAAAAACTTCCATTTTTAGGAAATGCCATATTTCATTCTCTTTCCATCTTTTAGCAGGCTTCATTTAGACTTTATTTTCACCTAAACAAAGATGGATTACTATTCCTTCAAACTGTCCTTAAACATATTCATTAATCAAATGAAAAATCACTTCTTATAAACTATTTATATGTTTCCTAAACAAAGATGCTGATTGGACCATCAAGATTAACCCAAGTGGAAATATATCAAATGTCACTCTGTCCACACCACAGTAAGAAGCTGGAAAAAGGTGCCAGCATATTTATGCAAATGATGTAACTTATCAGTCACACCCACCACAGAAGGTCTGGGAGTCATATTTCAATAAAAAGAGATGGAATATACTTCAGTCTCACTGGAATTAATAATTTATGATTAATCCGTTTGACATCTCACTCACAGAAGGAAATAGAAAGATGGATCCCTTCTCTCTTTGAATTTAACATTAGTTTTCTCTGAGGCTGAATTTAATCATTTCTTTCATTTCTGAAGACCAGATAATTGACTAGCCATTTACTTAAACTTCCTCAAAGGGCATCAATAATCCTCCCAGGGATCTACCTCTGATCAGTGCTGGTTAAGTTAAATTAAGTCTTGATTATTCAGCTTAGGAAACACCAAGGATCTCAGCAACCAGAAAGGAATGGGGCCTAACGGAGCTAACAGAGTTCAAGCAGAATGTGACAATCTGGAAGAAATGGTAATAAAAATTATGAATTTAGATTGACAATATGAAGAAAATTTGTGGTGAGTGTGCAAAATGCACACTTGGCAGGGTGACAAGATTGAGATTCTGCCAACATACAGGGTGAAATGACACTGTAAAAGAGAAACCAGAGAGTTCATGAGTCCCCTTTATCACACACACCTGAGGAAATTGATTGCCATGCTTTCTTTGAGCCATGCAGCCAGTTTTATCAGGTACAAAATTTGGTTGTATCTTGATGTTCTTTGACTCTTGGGTCCCCAGTACTGAGGGATAAATTTCTGTTGTAATGATCTTCCTGATGGATAATGGTTTGCTTTATTGGCCTGAACAGTCTGAGACAGACGACAAAGGCAACCCCTCCAGAAAAGGTTAAGCATAAGTAGCGCACCATATTTAATTCTTGACATACAATTGTGAGTACAGTTTCTGTAGATTGTTCTCTTACAAACTGATATTTCAAGAGGCATCAGGAGGAAACTAAGAAGTGATGCTTAGTAGAATGATGACTCTGTCCTCACTTGGGATAAATAGACATTTATAAATTATAAACTTCTTACTTATTTAACCTTTCTGAAAGAGTAAATCAAAACTACCTTACTCATTAATGAATGAAGAATAAGAATCTAGGGAGAGAATTCTGCATGAAGTTCTCCTGTAAGACAACTGTGAATGCAAGAAGCAGATTATTATCTGAGGCTCAAAGATTTCAAGCCTAGTGAATCATAGTATCTGAGACTTAAGCCATAGCTTGCTCAGAGTAGTAGAAAATGAAGTCGCATCCAAATTTTAAATTTTTCATATTTTTGGACCCAGAAAATATTCATCTATTCACGATATTTCCCTATTTTAAAAAGTAAATGGATAATGTGAGTGGACGAAAAAAATCACTAAAAGCATTTTATATTGAGATATGCTTACATTCTCAGCACAGCTCTCAGGACTTCATTCACTAAATGTTAAGATGTTGGGTGTCATTTTTATTTCTACAATGACAGCAACTCCAGGAGAGATATTACGGATGCTTCATTTGGTTGTTTGTAAAGGATGTTATTAGACTCTTCACTTCCACAGATACTCAGTATTCTTACTTGACCCTTATAAAAACACAGAGTCATTTTATAGAAGCTGAGATGTTTGATCTTGTAACTTGTCTGGATCTCAGTATTACTGAGAAATTTTTTGGAGAAAGGAATGTAAGGATGAGTTTATGAAGGATAAACTGATAGGGGAAGCCTCTCTGTGAATGGGTAACAATTTCTGTCAGTGGTTCAAGCAGAGCAGTTCTGATTTCCTACCCCCTTCTTGCTAGTGACTCTATCCTGATGTTATTGGTACTACTGTCATCCTTCATTGCCGTCAAAACTCAGCTTCTTTGGCCTTGCACCATGGGATGAAGACCAACAGCACACCAGGTACCCTTCAGTCCTTATACTCAACACTGGGGCTTCTGAGGTATACAGTCTTGTAAAAGGAATAACTACAAAGTTCTCAGCTTCTTTAGCATGCATACAGCTATTGTTCAGTTGCTCAGCCACAACTGTGTAAGCCAAAGTAACAATGCAATTTTATTGTATGTAATCATTCTGTCCAATTTGTGAGAATCCCAAATAATATGTGTTCATGGAAAGTAGTTCAAGGATTCCCCAGTCTTGTTGCCAAAATCTGAGAATTCTATTTCCTTATATAAAATGGTATGGTATGAGATTAAACTTACCCACATCCTTTAAACTTTAAATTATGTCTAGGCTATTTGCAACACTTTGTCATGTAAATTCTATGTAAAGAGTTTTTGCAGTACATTATTTAAGGAAAGATCACAAGAAAAAGTCTTTACATATTCAGTTAGACTCATTTTTAAAAGTAATTTGATGCTGTTATTGGTTGGATCTGTAAATGTGGAAGTCTGGCAATATAAGACATACATATATGAAGACTAAAATGTGCCATCCTGCCTGATTTTTTTCCCCTGTGTTTGAATGAAGGGATGACAAAGTAAAGACTTTAATTCTCCCTTCTGCAAGACTGAAAGTCCCATCCCCATGAATTAGTTCAATCACCTTTGTTACTTGTTCCCTTTCTATGGCTCTTTAGACACTTATATTTGGCTATTATCTTATGATCTTTCATTTTGTTATTTCTGTGAGTGGTTCTTAATCTTGGGTGCATATTAAAATAGTGATGACTGAGTCACACCCCTGAACTTCGGATTTAATTACTATGCTATGCATCTGGGCATAAGCTATTTAAAGGTTCCAGGTGTTTAAAATAGAAACAGAGCTTGATTAACACTCACTTGCATCGTCTTTGCTGATAACTTGCATGGAATTCTTTGTTCAGGTTTCATCTGTAATGACTATGCTAAAATTTAACTTTTAAATTTTCCACCTGGTCTAATGACTATTAATCATCCAAAGATACAGTCATTAAATCAAAACGTGTATAGGAATATGATGCTATAGAAGAAGTCTTATATGTACAATAAAGAGAGTAAACTCTCAGAGATATTATAAGAAAACAACTGATAGTTATGAGAAATAAATGGGAAACTATAGGAGCAAAAAGATCTTGAGCTTTTCCAATGTGTTGAAGCTATTTAATGCAAGATTTAACCATTTTTCCACTTTTTCTGGCCACACTCATTTTAATATACTACAAAAAATCATTTGTCCATTCAGCCATGAGTTCCTCAAGTTCTTCATATAGCACATGTCTACTTCTACCACTACTATTTACTCTTATTAATATTTTTATGATAAGCTCTAAATGTAGCAAATTACAAAGTTTTTATTATTGTAGTTCTTTGTTGTTAGAGCCCATTTTCTCAAATATCTAAATATGGAAAAAGAGGATATGTGTATATCAACAACTCATTTGATCTGATCAGTTGTAGTGTAAACCTATGCATAAATTCCATGGACATAGATATAAGATTGTCCAGACCATAAGAATTCAGAGAAAAATTAATCTGATGTGGGGTTGGTGAAGATCTTCTCCCATTCAGTAGGTTGCCTTTTTGTCTTAATGACAGTGTCCTTTGCATTACAGAAACTTCTCAGTTTCAGGAGGCCCCATTTATTCATTGTTGTTCTTATTTTCTGTGCTACTGGGGTTATATGTAGGAATTGGTCTCCTGTGCCCATGTGTTGAAGACTACTTCCCACTTTCTCTTCTGTCAGGTTCAGTGTGTTCAAATTTATATTGAGGTCTTTAATCCATTTGGACTTGAGTTTTGTGCATGGTAATAGATATGGATCTATTTTCATTCTTCTACAGGTTGACATAAAGGTATGCCAGCACCATTTGTTAAAGATGCTTTCTTTCTTCCATTGTATAATTTTAGCTCCTTTGTCGAAAATCAGGTGTTCATAGGTTTGTGGATTAATATCCGGGTCTTTGATTAGATTCCATTGGTCAACATCTCTGTTTTTATGCCAATGGCCAAAAGACACTTAAGGTCATGCTCAGCCTCCTTAGTGATAAGGCAAATGCAAATCAAAACAACTTTGAGATATCATCTTACACCTGTCAAAAACACCAATGATAGCCTATGCTGGAGAGGTTGTGGAGAAAGGGGAACACTCATCCATTTTTGTTGGGAATGCAAACTTGTGCAACCACTTTGGGAATCAGTGTGGCACTTTCTCAGAAAACTGGGAGTCAACCTACCTCAGGATCCAGCAGTTCCACTCTTGGGAATATACCCAAGAGATGCCCAATCATACTTCAAAAGCATTTGTTCAACTATGTTCATAGCAGCACTATTTGTAATAGCCAGAACCTAGAAACAACCTAGGTGCCCCTCAATAGAAGAATGGATAAAGAAGGTGTGGCAATATACACTTTAGAGTTCTACTCAGCGATAAGAAACAATAACATCTTGAATTTTGCATGCAAATGGATGGAAATAGAAAACACTTTACTGAGTTAGATAACCCAGACTCAAAAAGAGGAATATGGTATGTACTCACTCATAAGCAGATTCTAGACATAAACAAAGGACATTGAGCCTATAGCTCCTGATCCTAAAGAAGCTAAATAAGAAGTTGAACCCAAATAAAAACATATATTTATCCTCCTGGATATTGGAAGTTGACAAGATTGTTGGGCAAAAGTTGGGAGCAGGAAAGGGAGGGGTGGATTGGGGGGAAGGGGAGATGGGGAGAGAGAAGGGAGAAGGGGAGGATTGGGGAGAGCTTGGGGAATAGGATAATTGAGGTGGAGGAAGGGTGGATATGGGAGCAGGGAAGAAGTTATCCTAACCAAGGGAGCCATTTTAGTGTTGGCTAGAGTCTTGACTCTAGAGGGGTTCCCAGGTGTCCAAGGGGATTTCCCCAACTAGTTCCATGGGCAGTAGAGGAGAGGGTGCCTGTACTGGCATTATCCTATAGCCACACTGATGAATATCTTGCATATCACCATAGAACCTTCTTCCGGCAATGGATGGAGATAGAGACAGAGACAGAGACCCACATTAGAGCATTGGACTGAGCTGCCAAGGTCCAAATGAGGAGCAGAAGGATGGAGAACATGAACAAGGAAGTCAGGACCCAAGGGGTGCGTCCACCCACTGAGACAATGGTACTGATCTAATGGGAGCTCACCAAGGCCATTTGGACTGGGGCTGATGGAGCATGTGATCAAACCGGACTCTCTGAATGTGACTGACAATGAGAAATGACTGAGAAGCCAAGGACAATGACACTGAGTTTTGATTCTATTTTGTGGACTGGCCTTGTGGAAGACTAGTCTGTTTGGATGCTCACCTTTCTAGACCTGTATGAAGGGGGAGGACCTTGGACTTCCCACAGGGCAGGAAACTCTGACTGCTCTTAGGCCTGGAGAGGGATGGGGAGATGGGGTGGAGGGAGTGGGAGGGAAATGGGAGGAGGGGAAGAGATGGAAATTTTTAATAAATAAATATATAATAAATAAGTAAATATATTTTTGAAAAAAAATTAATACCTTCATGTACAGCATATCAGGAACGTACAAACTGGTACAGCCATATCCAATAGGAATGGTAAAAGTAATAAAGCCAGCACAGCTGCTTGACAAAGATCCAGCAAAATGGAACCATATAATAGCCACCATGCCAGTTTTGGTTTTGATCTCCACTAGTTGCAGACTTGTGGAATTTTTAATATTTACTATTTGCGGATATTGAATTGGTGGAAATTTTCTTATTAATCAGTTATGCCTTGTCTTAGGAATACAGCTTTTAAGCTTCCCAAAGAAAATCCTCACTACACTACCCCTTCCACTTTTAGTGAGATATTCTTTTTAAATTTTTATTTCAATTTTTATTGAGCTATATATTTTTCTCTGCTTTGCTCCCTACCTCTCCCCATCCTTCTACCCTCTCCCATGGGCCCCAGGCCTCAGGCGGTCTTACCTTTTTCTACTTCTCATGTAGTTTGGATCCATGTATGTCTCTCTCTTATAGTCTTCATTGTTGTCTAGGTTTTTTGGGATTGTGAACTGTAGGTTTGTTTTCTTTGATTTATGTCCAAAAGCCACTTATGAGTGAGTACATATGATATTTGTCTTTCTGGGTCTATGTTACCACACTAAATTTGATATTTTTTAGATCTATCCATTTGCCACAAATTTCAAGATGTCATTACTTTTTTCTTCTGGGCAGTACTTCATTGAGTAAATGTACCACATTTTCTTACCCATTTTCTGGTTGAGTAGCATTTAGGTTGTTTCCAGGTTCTGACTATGACAAATAATTCTGCTATGAACAAAGTTGAACATATGTCCTTTTAGTACTATTGAGCATCCTTTGGGTATATACCCAAAAGTGCTATTGCTCGGTCTTGAGGTAGGTTGTTTCCTAATTTTCTGAGAAATCACCATACTGATATTCAAAGGGGGTGTACCAGTTTGCACTCTCACCAGCAATGCAAGAGTGTTCCCTTTTCCCCACAACCTGTCCAGCATAAGTTGACATCAATGTTTTTTATCTTGGCCACTCTTACAGGTATAAGATGGAAACTCAGAGTTGTTGTGATTTGCATTTCTCTGATGGTTAAGGATGATAAGCATTTCCTAAGCCATTTTAGATTCCTCGGTTGAGAGTTCTCTGTTTAGGTCTTTACCCCATTTTTATTGAATTATTTGTTCTTTTGATGACCAATTTTTTGAATTGTTTATATATTTGGGAGATCCACACTCTTTCTGATCTGGGGTTGGTGAAGATATTTTTCCATTTTGTAGGTTGCTGTTTTGACTTGTTGACCATGTCCTTTGCTTTACAGAAGTTTCTCAGATTCAGGAGAACCCCAATATCAATTATTTCTCAGTGTCTGTGTTACTGGGGTTTAATTCAGTAAGTGGTCTCCTGTGCCAATACATTCAAGTATATTTCCCACTTTCTTTCTTATGAGGTTCGGTGTGTTTACTTTATGGTGAGGTTTTTGATCCATTTGGTTTTGAGTTTTGTGCATGGTGATAGATATGGATCTATTTTTATTCTTCTTCATGTTGATATCTAGATGCCAGTACCATTTGTTGAATATGCTTTCTGTTTTTCCATTTTATATTTTTAACTTGTCAAAAATCAGGTGTTTGTAGGTATGTGGATTGATATTTGGGTCTCTGACTCAGTGCCATTGGTTATCCTATGTGTTTTTATGCCAATACTAAGCTGTTTTTAGTACTGTAGCTCTATTGTAGAGTTTGAAGTCAGGGATTGTGATAGCTCTAGAAGTTCCTTTATTGTATAGTATTGTTTTGGCTATCCTGAGTTTTTTTGCTTTTCCATATGAAGTTGAGTATTGTTCCTTTGAGGTATGTGAAGAATTTTGCTGGGATTTTGATGGACATTGCATTGAATCTGTAGATTAATTTTGGTATGATTGCCATCTTTACTGTGTTAAATCTACCTATCCAAGAGCATGAGAGATCTTTCCATTTTCTGATGTCTTCTTCAATTTCTTTCCTCAAAGATTTATAGTTCTTGTCATAGGGGTCTTTCACTTGTTAGGTTAGAGTTACTCTGAGACATTTGTGGCTACTGTGAAAGATTCTGTTTCTCTAATTTCTTTCTCAGCCCATTTATCATCTGTGTAAAGGAGAGCTACTGATTGTTTTGAGTTAATCTTTTATCCTGCTACATTACTGAAGGTGTTTATAAGTTGTAGAAGTTCCTTGGTAGAGTTTTTGGGGTTGCTTATGTAAACTATCATATCATCAGCAAATAGTGAGAGTTTGACTTCTTCTTTTCCGACTGTATCCCCTTGATATCCTTTTGTTGTCTTATTGCTCTAAATAGGAACTCAAGAACTAGTTTGAATAAATATGGAGATTTTTTATTTTAGCCATTCTGACAGGTGTAAGATGGTATCTTAAAGTTGTCTTGATTTGCATTTCCCTGATCGCTAAGGAAGTTGAGCATGACCTTAAATGTCTTTTGGCCATTTGAACTTCTTCTGTTGAGAATTCTCTGTTCAGCGCAGTGCCCCATTTTTTAATTGGGTTGATTAGCCCTTTACAGTCTACTTTCTTGAGTTCTCTATATATTTTGGAGATCAGACCTCTGTCTGTTGCGGGGTTGGTGAAGATCTTCTCCCAGTGAGTGGGTTGCCTTTTTGTCTTAGTGACAGTGTCCTTTGCTTTACAGAAGCTTCTCAGTCTCAGGAGGTCCCATTTATTCAATGATGCCCTTAATGTCTGTGCTGCTGGGGTTGTACGTAGGAAGTGTTCTCCTGTACAATGGCAATGGGTTTTTGATCCTACTGCACGTACTGGCTTTGTGGGAGCCTAGGCAGTTTGGATGCTCACCTTACTAGACCTGGATGGAGCTGGGTGGCCCTTGGACTTCCCACAGGGCAGGGAACCCGGATTACTCTTAGGGATGATGAGGGAGGGAGACTTGATGGGGGAGGGGGAGGGAAATGGGAGGTGGTGGTGGGGAGAAGGCAGAAATCTTTAATAAATAAATAAATAAATAAATAGAACATCCCCATTGTCTCAGTGTGTGGGTGCACCCCTCATGGTCCTAAGTTCCTTGCTCGTGCTCTGTCTCCTGCTCATGATTTGGACCTTGAGATTTCAGTCCGGTGCTCCAATGTGGGTCTTTGTCTCTGTCTCCTTTCATCGCCTAAATGTTTTTCTTTGGGTTCACCTTCTTAATTAGCTTCTCTAGGACCACGCATAATAGGCTCAATGTCCCCTATTCATGGCTAGAAACCAAATATGAGTGAGTACATCCCATGTTCCTCTTTTTGGGTCTGGCTCACCTCACTCAGGATAGTGTTTTCTATTTCCGTCCATTTGCCTGCAAAATGGATGTTCTATCAGGAAATCACCAAGGCCAGCTGGCCTGGGTCTGAAAAAGCATGGGATAAAACCGGACTTGCTGAACATAATGGACAATGAGGACTACTGAGAACTCAAGAACAATGGCAATGGGTTTTTTTTTTTGTTTTGTTTTGTTTGGTTTGGTTTCTCGAGACAGGGTTTCCCTGTGGTTTTGGAGCCTGTCCTGGAACTAGCTCTTGTAGACCAGGCTGGTCTTGAACTCACAGAGATCCGCCTGCCTCTACCTCCCAAGGCCTGGGATTAAAGGCGTGCGCCACCACCGCCCTGCAATGGGTTTTTGATCCTACTGCATGTACTGGCTTTGTGGGAGCCTAGGCAGCTTGGATGCTCACCTTACTAAACCTGGATAGAGGTGGGTGGTCCTTGGACTTCCCACAGGGCAGGGAACCCGGATTACTCTTAGGGATGATGAGGGAGGGGGACTTGATGGGGGAGGGGGAGGGAAATGGGAGGTGGTGGTGGGGAGAAGGCAGAAATCTTTAACAAATAAATAAACAATAAAAAGAAAAAAAATAAAATAAAAAATATATTAAATAAATAAATAAATAAATAAATAAATAAATAAATATGGAGAGAGTGGACAAAACTTGTCTTGTTCCTTATTTCAGTGGGATTGCTCTGGGTTTCTTTCCGTTTAGCTTGATGTTGGCTGTTGGCTTGCCTTTATAAAGTTTAGGTATGTTCATTGTATTCCTGCTCTCTCCAAGACCTTTATCATGAAGGTATTTTGTATTTTGTCAAAGACTTTTTCAGCATTTAATGAGATATTTATGTGGTTTTTTTCAGTTTGTTTATATGGTCGATTACAATGACATTCACACATTTTCTTATGTTGAACCATATGAAATCCCTGCATTTCTGGGATGAATCTGACTTGTTCATGGTGGATGATTTTTCTGATGTGTTCTTAGATTCAATTCGCCGGTATTTTATTGAATATTTTTACATAAAAGTTCATGAGTGAAATAGGTTTATAATTTACTTTCTTTGTAATGTCTTTATGTGTTTTGTGTATCAGGGTAATTGTAGTCTCATAAAAGGAGTTCGGCAATGTTCCTTCTGTTTCTGTTGTGTGAAACAATTTGAGTAGTATTGGTATTAGTTTTTTCAAAACCTTGTAGAATTTTGCACTGAAACCATCTGGTCCTGGAATTTTTTCCTTTTGGTCAGAAGACTTTTGATGACTATTTCTACTTCTTTAGCAGTTATCAGTCTATTTAATTTGCTTATCTGGTCTTGATTTAATTTTGGTAAGTGATATTTATCCAGAAAGTTGTCCATTTTCTTTAAGTTTTCCATTTTGTGGAGTATAGGTTTTCAAAATATGACCTAATGATTCTCTGGATTTCTTTCATGTCTGTTTTTATGTCCCCCTTTTTGTGGAGGCCCAAAGAGGCCAAAGGTCAGAGAGTTTTGGGACTTGTTCGAGATTATTTTGCTTCTAACTCAAAGGTCTCACCTAGTTGTAAACCAGAGTTCTGCTCTCTCAAGTCTACTGTTATCAGGTGTGGCTAGTTGCCTTGGTGCTCCAGAAATAGGGAAGTAGTTGGTTCCTTCCTAAAACAAAAGTTTAAGGAACCAACTAGGTTCTTGTTTCCCTTATGGAAATAACGTGGGATCCCACCTGGGGAGTGGTTTGTCTACAGAGTATTTGGTCTAGGGCATGAGTGTGAATGTTCTCCAAGACTTTCAATTTGTATGTTAATGCAGTCCTTTGTTCTACTCCTACCTTTTGAAATCAAAGCTGTTAGAAATTAAAAATGGGATGAATATTCAGTACTCACTGAAATTCCCTCCCGGTACTGTCCTATGTGTTTCTGCGTTTTATTATTTTTGTTCGTGTCTTGGTAATCCTTCCTATAATTCTATCATGTTCAGTGTATCTGGCTAAGGTGAAAATGTTTGACCCATTTGTAGATAAGTTTAGTATAGGGTAATAGCTATTGATTATTTTGAACTCTTTAACATGCAACCATCTAGTTTGATCAGGAATGCTTTTTGAAGAAGCTGTCTTATTTCCAGTGTGTAATTCTGGCTTCTTTATCAAAAATCAGAAGTGCATAGGTTTGTACATTTAATATTGGATTTTCAGCTCAATTTCATTGATCAACATTTATGTTTTTATATCATGCTCTGATATACATTAATATTATAATATAACTTGAATTGAGGATGGTAACACCTTGAGAATTTTTCAAATTATTCATGATTGTTTTTGCTTATGTGGGTCTTTGTGTTTATATATGAAACTGAAAATTGTCCTTTTAAGATTTTTGAGGACTTGTGTTGAGATTTTGATGGGATTCACTGAATAACTAGATGGCTTTTTGTTGGATCATCATTTTTACTCTGTTGATTCTTCTGATCCATGATCATGACAGATCTTTCCATCTTCTAATATCTTTTTCAATTTCTTTCTTTAGTGACTCAGAATTTTTATCATACAAGAATTTTGTCTGCTTGGTTATATAAATCCCAAAATATTTTCTATTTTTTGAGGTTATTGGGAAAGATGTTGTTTCCCTGAGTTTTTCTGTGTGCCAATGAGTGAGTCTCTTGTACTTGTGCTTCTCTTGGAAACTTTCTTTTTCTTGGTTTATTTCATCCAACTTTGATGTGATAGTTTTTATTTTGTCTTATTATATTTTATTTTGATGCATTTTTAAAAAGTCAAAGAATGAATGATACAAGGGAGATCTTCAGGTTTGTTATGTATCTCCTCTAGGAGAAAATGGTTATTTACCACCTACACCTCTCAGGCAGACTGATGAAATGCCTTATTCGTGAAAATTGCATTTGGCATTCTATAATTTTTAAGATTATTGGCTGAGGAGAAATTGCTTACAAGTGTGTTGCTAACTGTCACTTGATAAGAATTATAAGAGGATAATCCACACCAGCTTTTCCTAGTACTGGCATCAAAATATACATGCCCATTTGCAATAAAATTCCTTGATCAGGCAAACAGACAGTGCCGAGTTATGCTCAAACTACTTTCCCTATGTTAGCCCCCCAGGACATTCAAAGAGGTCAGTAGGTTTAACTAGAGCCCCAGCTCTATCTCCTGCTTTGTGTACATAGATCTCACAACTCTTTGTAGTAATTAATAGCCAAGATACCTCATTTCTTCCAGGTCAGGTGACATGAAGTGATCACACCATCCTGCTGTAACAATAAATCTTGTTAATTGGCATATCAATGCAGAGACCAAGCCCTTGCTTTCTGAAATGCAGGTTTTTCTTTAATTGTTAGAAATATTTTTCCAAGTTAAATTAAACATCTTGTGGAGGGCTTTGAGGTATAATAGTAGCTCAGAACACTTCAGAAAGAATTGATATTTGTTTGGCTATTTTCTGTTTGTGTCTTTAAAAAGCAACACAAAAATGCTAAACAATTTTGACAGAATTAATTATTATTGCAAGTCTGGGAGACTATGTAGTATCAATTAGATCAATGTATCTACTGTTAGCAATTCTGCTGTGGAGGCTTTATTAAAAGTTAAAGCTAAAGACTTCTTAGTAGTTACATTTTCAAGATATTTTATTATAATTTAGCCATGAAGCATTTTCTAAAGGCTTTTTATAGCCTGTGCTGTAATTACATTTTGACATGTTGCCCTGCACCATACTTTTAAAACTATAAGTCCTGCAGCTAATTGATAATTCAAACCATTATTGAGCTAATGAAGCTGGTTTTGGACATTAATGAGATGGTCATCTAATTAGCTTTTTAATATCTGTTTACCAGATGAGTGGAGAGTAGACTCAGGGTGATGATGGTGCAATAAAGTTAATAGGAGAAGAGATAAAGGGGATGGGGCATATTCTAACAATAGAATGGCTTCTTTGTAACACAAAGAAAGGAGAATTTTATCTTTTCTCTCCTCTATTTGCACTCAACAAAGTCCAGGGTAAAGTCCAACTCTGGCAAATGATTCATAAATAGTTACCACCTTGAATTCAGTAACTGTAGGCTGAAGAAATCAGCTCTGTAAAGTTTTATGAGGTGCATATAATCCAATATTGTATTTTTGTAACATTTCCACTTTAAGCTGTGTGTTGGGGGAATGACAAATAGTCTTTAGTGGCTTCATTATTAAGGATAACAATTATGATTATTGCAATAATGTCCAGTGAACATTTTCTATGTGCTCATGTTTGAGCTAACTGTCTCATCTGTGTTTGTTCATGCTAATATCACAGCAACTAAGTTAGGGGCTGCCACTTATGTATAAATGAGGCAAGTTAGATTTATAGGCTGGTAAACAATTATCTGGATCTATGGAGCCAGAATGGGTCAGATCACATCTAAACTACAAACTGGATGATAGTTTCTAAACTTGCACATCCATGCCATGCTGCCTCCAGTTCTGAAGTGATCCATGAGCCAAACATTAATCAAAGTTGTTAACTCATTGCATACAGAAAATTCACTGCAATTTAGTCAATTGTCCCAATACTTGTGATGAATACAAATTGCCACATCCACGGCTGTTCCGCCTGTGTGACAAAATGCCTCTCAGGTGGTGGCCATCTCAAAATGAGGGGCTCGTGCTTCCCGGAGCTTTGCCCCTGGTGGTTCCCTGGCAGTCTGCTTGAGTTGAGGTGCCTGATTAGCCTCAACGATCACGTTCACTTTGTTCCTGGCGATGGTTTCTTGCATTGACTCTGCTTCTGTTCTATTTTTCTCTTGACAAAAACTTAATCTGTTCAAGGAACCAGGAAGCATTTCCAACAGCTCCTTGAATACGGTGGAACTGATGTGTCAGTTCCCTCCCTTGATTCAGGCCATTAATGTTATGATTAAAACTCCAGCTCTCTCTCTGGGTGAATTTATAGATACCCTAGAACAGAAAGAGCTCATGATAGGATATTTGGTAGAAAATGGGTAAATTATGAAGGAAAATGTATGGAATGGCATGAGTTACCATTTATGGAGAGGCTAGCCAGAATGAGAAACCCCTGGTGCATTTTAGATAGGAAAGAAAGGCAGGCTATTCTTGATAACATGAAGTCAGTCATTCAATATTGGAACAAACCCTGTGGGTGGAATCCTGAAGAATGGTGTTTGGGTTACCTCAGTTACCTTGAGGGCAGATATGATTTAGGGCCATGAGGAAGCACAGTTGAAGAATGGTGTTTGAGTTACCTTGGTTACCTTGAGGGCAGATATGATTTAGGGCCATGAGAAAGCACAGTTAGTTAGTGGTGTGAGACGAATTTCAAAGAAAAGCTCTGCCCACCTGGCCCTGACCACAAGACTTGCTGAGAATAATTAATTGTTTGTAATCATTTTTCTATGGAAACTTTTATGTCTGCCAATTTCCTTCTGTAATCTCTTAAAAGTGATGCTTGAATTTTAGCAAAGTTGCAGCAGATTCAAATCTCATTAGAGTTGTGTCTGTCTGTCATTCGTCGAATCTTGGGTTCTCCTAAGCCTTCACCCATGTTCTCCCTCGGTCTTCGATCTCCAAGAGAGTCAGTCCACGGCAACAAATATATTCAGCATAATTAGATTTGGGCCTTAGCCACATCATGATCACTGTATTATTTTCTTCTGTACCAAATAGCTATGTAAAACAAAGGATCTAATTTTATGATACAGGAAAAATGACAAATCAAGTTGGTAGGTTTCTTCTAGTTATAAGTCATTATTCTCAATGCCATGAACTTATTTGAAATTCAGATATTAGGAGAGTAACATTAGGAAATTTAAAATATCAAGGCTGATAACCCTAAGATTTGATACATAATTATTCTAATATTATGTGGAATTCTAAAAGATATTGACAAAATTATATTATATAATATCATTCTGACTAAGGAAGGAAACACTTATATCTTTATCTTAGAAATGAATACACTGAAGATCATGAAAATAAACAACTTTGTAAGAAGCATGACCAGACAGTAGAGGTAAGAAGAATTCAGTTTTGCAACCAGCACTTCATTTATAATTCTGATATTAGAGTTTGCCCACTTTTCTGTTGGAGAACTAGCTACAGGTAGAAATGCAAATTGCACAGAATTCTATAGTTCTCATTGAGGACTGAATTTATTCTTGGTAAAATACTTCATAATTTACCTCAATGACATAAAAATGTCTTCTTCCCCTGAACTTTTTCATTAATCCACATCCTGGCTTCTTTTCTCAATCTGTTATTCTTTTATCTTCTTCCCATCCTGCCAACAAATTATGGAGTTAATTTTACTGCATTTTTAGAATTTGTACAAATCTATAATATCCCAAGTAAAATATAGAAGCCTCACCTGGAAAAACGTGCCCTCTTGATCATGGTATGCATCTGCCAGCTAAGTTTAATAACTTTTCTTTTTATGGTTTCTATTTGTAGGAAATAAGGTACAAGGAGTTATTATGTAACAACTTCACTTCCACCCCGAAGATATGTTCCTTTGTTATTGGCATGTTGTATTAGTATAGTATATCACTGTTCACATTAAGGTTAATTCTTGAGGGCCTGTGATTTTTTGCACATGTGCAATCTTTCTTATGCACTATTATATATGTTAATAGATTCTGTGTTCACTACAATAAAATTCCACGCTTTTCTAATCCTGTGCCTTCTCTCTCCTAGAGTACCTAAACATATTAACCATTCACTGCCTTCATATTTCTGCATTTCTTACAGCAAAACCATCTAGGTAGAATCATATACTATGTGTATTTCATACATTTTCAACTTTCTATTCTTATTGTTTGTGTTTTACTGTAGATTTATCACTTGTTTATCGTGAATAATATTTGATATCTGAATACATCAATGTGAATGAATTTATTTTAGACTAACAGAACCAATAAGGCATGAATTTTGGTTGGGAGAGGACAAATTGCCAGAAAAAGGGAAGACAGAAGAATATAGATGCAGCTAAAATTAGAGAAGTTAGTACTTAAAGAATAAGCTCATATGATTTTGAAGATGGATATGTTCAAAATATCCATAGATTCTGTCAGATTGAAGCCTCAGGAAAGCACCAAACTTAGAATCTACATATATTTTGGTATCAATTTCCTTATTCTCCAGAAATACCATATGGTTTCTGTGGAAGCCTCTGGAAGATACATTGATTATCCATGTTCTGGATCAGAGTCTGTTTAATGATTCATTTATGAAACAATCTTTGTTAGAATTATGAATGACAAAATGATATTGTTGCTCTGCCAAGTTTTCTTTTGATGCTGGCCATCACACACTGTCCATTCATTTATAAATGTTATTTTACCAGTTTTTAGCTTTTGGAAATCATGAGCAAAACCAATAAGGCATAAATATGTGTGTTTTCTCTACTGTTATATTTTCAACTTAATTGAATGCATACTCAGAAAAGTACCTGACAGATAATTAGATGATTGTTTTCTGGGAAAGTTTTCCTTTTTATAATTGTATACAGGCTCTCTTCATGCATTTACTAACTCTATAACTTTTAAATGCAGGTACATTATGGATAAAAATTAGTTTAATTTTATTCATCTTGTTTTTCATTCACTTAATGCTGATTAACATATTTGAATACTTGAAATTAATTGAGTAAATAATGGATGAATCAACTGGAAAAGGTAAAATCTTCTTAGTCATGATGTAGTATAATTTCATCTACATGCTATTGTTCTAAATTAACATAAGTATATTTCAAAACCCAACTCAGAAGATAAACATCAGTTCATCTTCCAATAAGTGTTTTCTGTATGAATCTTTGACTTGTCAATCTTCCATTTTCTGCATAAGTCATGGGAATTTGGTTTTTTCCTGTGCCAATTGTCTTCTGCCACAAAACTGCATTTCACTCTGAATACAGCATTCTTCAAAGGCCCTTTTATCTCCTGAGAGTATTCCCAAGATACATCCAGAAAATTTAGTTAAGAAGCTCTCTATTTATCTTAAATTTATGTTGACTTCTATCCACAAATGTACCATCTTATCCTTTGTTCTTCTGGCTTTCTCTTAACAATCTGATTAGGTATATGAAAAGGTAAGATGCATTTCAGAATAGTAAATAATATGACTTAAAGTAGATGTAAAATAACCCATTCTTGTTTCAAGAAGATGAATTTTTCCTTTTCCTTTTATTGCTAGTTCATTTGGGAATTTATCTGAAGAGATATGCCTATAAAATTGAGAATATGCTAAAAAAGGAAATAAAATAAATTCTGGAAACTTTATTTCAGCATTTCAAAGATTGCCATTACAAACTTCCTAGGAGACACCCTTCATTTCTGAGCCAAATACTTCTTAGGAGACACCCTTCATTTCTGAGCAAGCCTTTTAAAGGCAAAAAATACTTTGTCTCATTTGTTTTAAGACAAAGTTTCATATTTATCAGTGATCCGTTACTGATAGAAATGGGTGTTAATCTTATACTCTTAGCTCTATTGAAGCATAGGTGGCTTACTATTGTTTATATTTTTCTCTTCTTCCTAAAAATATTTTTGTTCTTTCAAATATTTTTTAAATATATTCTTCCCATCCCCCAAAATCTTCCAGATCTTTTCACTTCTTATCCCACTCAAATTTGTTCTTTCTCAAAACAATAACCAATAAAACAGCAACTCCCCAAAACCAAGAAAACAAAATACAAATCACAAAAGAAGAAAACAAAAAACAGAAAAAACAAACAACCCCACCAAAACTGTAACCAGATAAAAGAAAACACACACAAAAAAATAATAAATAAATAAATAA
This sequence comes from Chionomys nivalis, assembly GCF_950005125.1. Lineage (NCBI taxonomy): Eukaryota > Metazoa > Chordata > Mammalia > Rodentia > Cricetidae > Chionomys > Chionomys nivalis. Next base: position 74,186,384 of record NC_080094.1, on the reverse strand, counting down.
ATAAATAAATAAATAAATAAAAGCTAGTGGAGTTTCCTTCTCCCAGCTGACATAAGTAACAATTCACTTGTTACCCATTACTCTAGTAGCTATGTTCTCATTCATTCATTCAGGTCAACAAAAAAGAGCTAGTGGTAGAGAAGCAGTGATAGTTAAAAGTTCTGGAAGCCCAAACAGGGTCAAGCTGACTCTTGAGCAAAACTCCCCAGCAATGACTTACTATGTAGGAAACACGTCTGGGATATCAAGGGACCATACATCTCCCAGTGTACCAGAATCTGCTACTGAATCCTATGATTCATGTGGTGCTAACAGAGTACAAAGAGTGGGATTGCTGTGAGTTTCTCTCCATAGCATCATTGTTTGTCATAGCCAGAACCTGGGAACAACCTAAATGTCTCTTGACACTTAGGAATGGTTAAGGAAAATGTGGTACATTTACACAATGGATTACTACACAGCAGGAAAAATTAATGACATCTTGAAATTTGCAGGAAAATGGATGGATCTAGAAAACATCATATTGAGTGAGGTAACCCAGACCCAGAAAGACAAATATCATATTTACTCACACATAAGTGGCTTTTATACTTAAAGCAAAGAAAACCAGCCTGAAATTCACAATTCCATAGAACCTAGAAAACAATGAGGACACTAAGAGAGACATACACAGATCTAATATACATGGGAGGTAGTAAAAGATAAGAACTACTGAGTAAATTGAGAGCATGGGTAGCATGGGAGAGGGTGGAAGGGGAGTGGAGATGAAGAGAGGGAAGAAGAGAAAAGATGAACAGTTCAATAAAATCAATATAAAATAAAATGTAATATTAAAATTTGTTGAAGGGAGTGGGACCCTTGTTCTGTCCTGCCCAACCAGTTTAGACCTGAAATAACCACACAGAAATTATATTAATTAAATCACTGCCTGGCCCATTATGTCTAGCCTCTTATTGGCTAACACTCACATATTAGTTTCACCCATTAATCCATTAATCCATTAATGTGTATCACCATTTTACTGTGGCTTACTGGCATTAGTCTAGCCAGTGTCCGTCTCAGGCAGGAGAACCATGGCATCTGCCACACTGCCTTCTTCCTCCCAGAATTCATTTCTCTTTTCCATGCCTTTTTAAGCTCTTCCCTATCAAAAGACCAAGGCAATTTCTTTATTCAACCAATGAAAGCAACACAAATACAGAAGGATCTCCTACACCAAAAAGTGGTGAGAGCAGTCTTTCTTGGAATCAAAAGTCTGCTGTCATGCTCCTTTCTTTGAAGTGTAGTGGTTTCAATGTTCCTCCATTGTTTCTCGTTCTTTAAAACTACTAAAAAGTACTTGCAATTAACCAAGTAACATTTGTTTAGATGTAAGTGATCGGATTAATTATTACTAATGTGATTTTCTGGCTCATAGATCAAGAGATCCTAATTCAGATAAAAAGGAATCATCCTAAAAAGTGATTTTCAGTTTCTAGTATAGAACACTCAATAAAGATTACAAGGAGAAACTTATAAGATAGGTTTCTGTGCTCAGAAAAGTGATTTATATATTTATATTTATATATATATATATCATCTATATATAAATACACTACACAATATGTCTGCATATAATACTACTATATGGACTATCACTAATAGAAATATTAGTATAGTACTTAGTATTTTATCTGATATTTCTATATGTCTAAAAATCAAAATTTAATAGGTAGGAAATTAGCATTTAAAATTCCTACTATAACTCTGCTTATGTATTTTAAAGTAAATTCCCAGAATATTGATGATATCATATCTCAATGAATGTTGATTATCATATACAGAAGAGGGTGTTTAGACGTCCCTGAATTAGTACACTCCATATTGCAGATAATATGATATACTTTGCACATACATTTAAAGGAAGAATAAATGTCATAAAGTAGATTTGTTTTCTGTTTAAGGATTAAAACAAAGGCACTCTGTAAATGTCAGACAGAGAATGAAACACTGCCTACTGGCTTTATGGGGAATGAAACACTATCTGCTGCCTTGTTACAGAATAAAACACTGTCTATTGGCTTGATAATTATTGTACAATCTTCAAACCCTCTGTTTTTATGCCAACTGTAGGAGCTATAATGTCATTTGGTTCACAGAAAGTATACTTTTATTGCTTCAAAGGAGACCTGCATGGAGGTAGATGAGAGTGTTTGCTGCTTTTACACAGAACATGTGTTTAATTCATAGCACACGCATCAGGTAACACACCTGTCACTCCGACTCTAGGGCATATGACACTGTCTTCTGGCTTCCTTGGGTATGCACACTAAAGGGCAAATATCCACACAGAATCATACACATAAATAAAAATAAATCTTAAAATAAGGAAGCACAATTGCTTGGTTTTCTGATACAAATCTTCCATTATTAGGCTGTTAATCAAAGCTACAGCAGAACATGGCATTCTGAAACATTTAGTTTAACATCTTAAAATATTTCCAGCTTACATTATTACAGAATTTATGCAATATCCCCAACTAGAGCAACTCAAAAAAAAAATGAATCCCTCATAATAATTTTATAGTTATTTAGAATGAAAAAAATATAACTACTTTGTTCCAGAAAAATTTCAAATTTGGCCACAAAAGAAGAAATCATTATCTATATAAAGAAAACACAATTCATCTGAGGAGAAAAATCACTTCTGTCACACTGGATTATCCTTAGCAATTTTGACCATACATTTTTTTCTTACATTACAAAACCTGAAATTACAAAGTAGAAGTTTCTCATAGCATGTAACTAAACCTAGCTTTCCATATGTGTTATTTGTTCAGCTACCCAGCATTGTAATATGTAGTAGAAAATTTCATCCCTTTTGAATTTTACTATATTTTCAGCTTGTTCAACTGTCTTTTACAAGCCGGGCGGTGGTGGTGCACTCCTTTAATCCCAGCACTCGGGAGTCAGAGGCAGGTGGATCTCTGTGAGTTTGAGGCCAGCCTGGTCTACAAGAGCTAGTTCCAGGACAGGAACCAAAAAGCTACGGAGAAACCCTGTCTCGAAAATCAAAAAAAAAAAAAAAAAATCTGTCTTTTACAATGCTTAATAACTTCTAATAACACAGTAACCAAAATATTTAAGTATCTACTCTGTATCTAACATTCTATGAATTAACAGGCAAGCAAAGCATTTCTTAAAACTCCCAACCCTCACCTATATTTGTTTTTACCTTTCAGTGAATTCTAGCAAATGAATAATGTTTTTCAGACAGTCAACAAGTCACTCTTGTGACTTATTATTAAAAAACACTTTGAAATCATTACTGTTTTGCATTACTAAAGATTGGAGCTTGAGTTTTACATGTCATAAGCAACAGTTTGACCATTGATCTACAATCCCAGGTGGCTTTTAATATTTTTGCTGCATTTTTTGAAGGTAGGACTTGAACTTAAGATCATCCTGCCTCAACTGTCTAAGTATGGAGGGCTACATTCCTGTGTCACCCACAAGGCAGAAATCCTTCAATAAAAAATAAAACTACAATTTATATTCAATATATATATTGAATATATATATACAATATAAAATAAAACTACATTTGAGAGCTTTCAAGACTTTGATCATAAGTAATATACTTGTATTTTGCTTTTGTCCATCATAAGCTCATATAATTTAATCAAATCAGTTGGTTTCCTATGCTATGTTGTATATTTTGAACTGAGACTTTAATTTTTTCTAATTGATATATACTCTTTCCTACCTTCCAGTGTTCAAAATTCTATGATTATTTAATGACCTCTCTTAATGTCAACCACCTTGGAATCATTTTTTTAGATATACTTTTTATATTTCTTGTAGAGTATTTCATTTCACTTTATAGTTAATATTGAAGTATATACATATATCCTTTATACTTATATCAAACAACAGTAGCATCATTCAAAATGATTTATGTAAGAAAGAAAATGCTTCAACTTATGTTAACTAAAATACTCAAAGTACTTGGTTCTTGAAATAAGCATTAACATTGAATTCTCAGAACTGAGTTTATGTGTAAGACAAATTTATTGTTAATAGTAATTACTAAATAATACTCAATTAATTTGAAGTATTTTGTGAATGTTGATAATCAAATTGATGAATTTATCATTAAATTGAAGAGGATTAAATATAATGAATATATTGTATATATACATATAAATATGTATATATATATGTGTGTGTGTGTATAAAATGAATAATACATTATTGGTAGCAAATGTCAAACTGTGTGGACACAGAGGAAAACAATACAAGTCAACTCCTATTGCCCATATCTATAACTTAATAGTGTATTCAAACAACAACATATCAGATACTTAATTGATCCTGGAATTGTTGATTATGCTTATTCAGGATACATCTGCTATATATACTTCCATTATATCTTTGAAACAGAGGATTTATTAAATGAAGTCAAAAGGTCAGGATAGCTGATATTATTGTTTTAAAATATTCACTTGTTTGTACCAAATTTATAAACTCAGATTGGCAAAAGGATGTAAAAAGACAAAAGCAAGAACCAAGGTTCAAGGATATCACTCTATCTGCAGTATGAATTCCTTCAGGGGAATGATGATAGGAAGATTGAGACAGGGACCTAATTGGAGACAGCATATGGTATAATATGGATTCCCCTCTGTAAACCATTAGCTAATAATAAAAATGTTTTGGCCAGTGGCTTAAGAATAGGGCAATGAGGGATTTCCAATCAGATAGAGGAGGAGAGAGTAGTCAGAATCAAGAAGCCATGCAGCCAGCTACCTGCTGAAGACAGACACACTGGAAACTTGTTGGTAAGCCACAGCCACATGACAATACACAGATTAATAGAAATGCGTTAATTTAAGATATGAGAGTTAGTCAGAAATGCACTTAAAATATTGGTCAAACATATTACAAATAATATAGTTCCTGTGTGTTTATTGCAGGACCAGGTGGGACATAAAACTCTGCTAACAATGGTAGAGAGCATTTGTCTGATCAATATTTCACAGAGCACAGTTTCCAATCCCTTCATGTAATAAATACTGTAATGTTGACTATAGAATAGAATTCCCAAGGCATGGCATCTTCAGTACTTACACACATCACATAAACATATCTTTAGTTTCAGTGAGCACATTTCCAAATATAATCACAGAATAGAATTCCCTAGGTACTAATTCTAGAGATAAACTTCATCTGGTTTCTTGTATGTATTTTCAGGTTTGAGTCTGAAGTAAGTAAGCAGATCTAAGTTTGTATACCTAGGATGTACTTAATATATCGTGGTCTTCAAACCTTTTGGAGATCTGCTGAATATGGCATTGAAAAATGCTTAAGTTTTCTACAGTAAACCATGTCCATTCTTAACAATATTACTTGAGGTCTGCAAGAGGATGATTGGGCCCTCTAACAACCCATCCACCTGGATTGTAGTAACACTAACCACTAGATGAAACTGCCCTGTGCCTCTTCAGCCAGTTCTGAGAAAACAGTGAACATATGTGGGTTGACAGCTGTGTTCTTCCTAGTCAAGTTTGCCACTAAGCTTGGCTGACAAATATCACCCAAAGATCAGCTTCAGACTACAAACTGCTCACGACATTGAAATTGCTGAGTTCATGAAACTGACATGAATGTTTTACAGAATGTAGTACTCAAAATACTTATTCCTAATACTGTCAAATACAACCAATCTGGACATTATATAAACTTGTCAGAAATAGCTCCACTAATGTAAATTGTTTTACTGTGCTAGACATAAAGCCTTTCCTTTTTAGTTAGCCACGGTGTTGCTGGATATTTGAATATACTGTGACCCCAACATTGTACTGATTGCCAGAAAAAAATCTGTTTCTACTGTGGTGTGGCTCAGTTCTAGCACACATCTTTAATCCAAGAGCTTTCTGCTTAAATATTGTAAACAGAATAATAAAGTCAGCCATAGGTTATGAGGTGGAGCAAGCAACCAGTTGACAGGGAGTAAACATAGAATTATTAAGGAAAAAACATAGTTAAAGGAACAGGGAGTAAAGAAAAAGGGAAAGACTGTGAGTTTAGGGAGTTTGATTTGAGATGCTGTAAGAAAAGGAGAGAGACTTATGGGTTGTCTGTTGAGGAGGAAGTTTAGTTAGATCCTTTCTCTGCCTCTCTGAGCTAGCAGACTTTCACCCCAGCATCTGGCTCCTGAGTCTTTATTGGTAAAATTAAAAGATGCAGAAAGAGTGTAAGAGATCCAAAAGGGGTGGAGGACAGTGAGAAAACAAGGTGTTCTTAATCAGTAAAATACATACATATGAACTCACAGAGACAGAGGCAACATTTGCAGGGCCTACACTGATCTGTGGTGTAGGAGGTCTTTCTTTCTATGTGTTGCTTATATTGCTTAATGAATGAAGAAACTGCCTTGGCCTGATACTTGGCAGAACTTAGGTAGGCAGGGAAGATGGAACTGAATTCTGGGAGGAAAAAAGCAGAGTTGGAGAGATGTCATGGATCCACCACCAGAGTAAGACATACTGCTGAAACTTAGCCAGTAAGCCACTGCAATGTGGTGATACACATATTAATAGAAATGAGCTAAATTAATTTGTAAGAGTTAGTCAATAAGAAGTTAGAACTAACAGGCAAAGCAGTAATTTAATTAATACAGTTCCTGTGTGATTATTTCAGGGCTGAGCAGCTGCGACAAACAAGCAGCTCCATCCCTTGCAACAGATCTTGATCAAATGGTATCCAAGAGCTGAAAAAGAAAGTGCACATTTGTCCTCATCCTTAAATCCAAAGCAACTTCTAATTAATAATCACTTGAAAATTAAAATTATTTTCCTCCAAAATATTCTCATCAGGGAAATAAAGTACTCTTTAGATTAGGTTACATACCCAGAAGTAGACAGCCAATAGAAAATAAACTCAGTGTCATTTTTGGAGGTTCCTTGTCTCAAGGTACTGTATTGGGTCTTTTTTAAATTGTATGTTATTGTTTATATTTTTAATTATATTATTTTATGAATACATTTTTCTTCTTGACTTTTACCCTATGGGCCCTTTGTATGTCTATTATCACTTCCAGTTTACTGTTTTTATTGTATTCCTATGTGTATAAACAGTGAGTCTCTCTTTCATGTGCCTTTTTTTGGGTACTTTTCTTTCTGTATGTTTGCTTTATCCTACTATAATATATTAGTTAGTTATACCTTATCTTTTAATTATTATTATTCCTTAGGTATCTGTTTGCTTTCTATTGAGAGACAGAAAGGGTGAATCCAAGAAGGAGGCTATGAGGAGCAGAGGGAAGGGAAACTAATAAGGACATATTATATTTAAAAAAATCTATTTTTAAGAAAAGGAATCCTGTGTCATCAAGAAGATATTAATGGAAAGATAACAAATGCCTTTCTGATGCCATTCTGATGAGGCAGGTACAAACCACCCAAAAGTCAGTCTGGATCCTCAACACCCATACTGGCAGGAAGACATCCATGGTCCTGTCCATCTGATGCCATCCATCACAGGTATCTGCAAGTCATTAAAAGGTTTGTCTGGGTTCCCAAGCCCCAGGAAGGTATGAAGTGGGAGGTGATGTATGCTGTGAATATGTTTTATTACCATTGCTTAATAAAGAATCTGCATTCAGCCAATGGCTAAATAGAATATAGCCAAGCTGGAAAAGATAAATAGAAAGAGAGTGGGCAGAGTCAGTGAGAAGCCATATAGCTGCCAGAGAAGAAAGACACGAGCTGCCAGCTGGGATGTTGGTCAGTAGGCCATGACCTCATGGTGATGCACAGATTAGTGGAGATGTTAGTTTAGGATGTAAAAGTTTGTCAGAATTTGCCAAAAAGTATTGCAAATAATTTAATTTCTGAGCAGTTATGTTATGGTTGGGGCATGCGGGAAGGAACAAACAGTTTGGCACAAAAATGTGGTCTAATATGGTTCGGGTTGATGCCTGCCACCCACTTAGAGTCTGGATGCTTTGGTGCACACTCATGGTCAGGAGAAAAGTAGTTGAGACTATACTCGTGGCTCAGAACTCCCTGGCTTGCCAGGTGGCAGAATCAGGTCTGCTAGGAGTGCACAGGAAGGAGAGTATGGCAGATTCCACTGCCATACACAGAGATATTCCAGGCCAAGCAGTGTGCTTCATGGCAGACATAGATTTTCCTCAGATAAAAAGGGTTTATATGCTGCATGGTGCTCCTCAGAGTTGAGGTGGTGAGGATGGTTCCCAGACAGCAGTCTCAGAGGCAGGGAACATGCCTCTGCCATATTGGATTAGGTGAAGCCAACAGGCAAGGCCAAGTTGGTTTTAGCCACACCTGTTTCAGATTAGAAAAGGGCACTTTTGGTCAGAAAATAATTACAGATACACAATAAAGACAGAATCAGATTTAAAAAAACCTCTAAATGGTTCACAGTATTGCAAAAATGTATGTAGACTTTGGGAGAGAAAAGAAAAAATATAGACAGTTATAAGAGAAAGTAAATGGTTTTAAAAAAATAAAACAAAGTCTTTAAAGAGACAGTACAGACAGTCATAGATTAAGGGTATGAAAAAATAAGCCACATAAATATGGATTATAGACAGAGAGTCTGGATTAATTGTAGTACATGTTTTCTTAAAATTATTTGACTGTGAAGGAGCTAAGTACAGAGAGACATTTTATTGTATGGGCTGCAAGGATAAACCAGCATATATATTTCAAACTTATTGTCACTTCAAAATTTGGGTCTAAGGATTTGCTGCTTTGGAAAAGAAGTTCTTCTTTTATTTCCACAGCAGATGAGAACCTGTGGATTCCTTCCAGACTAATGTTGTTTGATGGACCAAAATCCCCTGAAAGGTTGCTGTGAACACCTTCAAATGTTATTTTGCCCAACAAAAAGCAGGAAGAGGTTTGGGGAAAACTATACCCAAATTCCCAAATATTGTTTATAAATGTTTGTTTACATTTAAGGGGGTATATGCTATAGAGATTTGCATTGGTATGGATCTTGGTTTATTGATACAAATTTAAGATCAATTTTGTTATATATACATTTCTAATCTTGATTAAGGTATTATATTTTTGCAGATCACTTAAAACTGTATGTATAATTAAGAAATACAGGTTAATAGATACTAATCTATAATAGTCAAGCATGTAGTCATGTTTATTAGGTTTTCTAAATATACAAATATATATTTCAGATGAATAGATATTTTTCAGATCTTTCAAAGACTACAGAATATGTCATTTAAAATGTTTTAAGAACTTAGGACTTTTTGTGACAATGAGACACATCTACTCCTGGTGGCACCAGTGTACTTCAAGAGGATGATGGGCATCGAAGAGGCACCTCATGGAGTTTGTTAGCCATCTGGGCAAGAAACTGTTCTTGCCTGAACTGCTTGACTGAACTTGCGGAACCCACAGAAAAATGACTGCTGAAAGCTGTCTAAATAATGTGAGACAATACTTCAGGGTTCCTGCTTCATGAAAGAGTCTTCCAGACACTCTGCAGTATACAGAAGAAAGTGATTGACAAACTGCCAATATAGGCAGAACTGTCTTTGAAATTTCATGATCCATGGAAAAGTCTGCCAGATACCATGGAGCAGTAGGCTGAAGATGGGTACCCACAACATTACAGAAGAACTTTGTGTGACTCTCCAGGAAGTGAGATGTCTCTGTCAATTCTAGAGTTTTGGAAGTTGCTTACAATGCACTTCCTGTTTACATAGCTAATAGTATATCCTTCTGGGGTCTTTGGTGGAGTTGAAGAATAGATAGCTATAGTTATAATTTTCCTTATTTATGATAAAAGAAAAAGTTGATATAAATATTGTAACTGTAATTCTTGCTTGATACCTGTTTTGTTATATATAATATTGCAATGTTAAAATTAAAATCTTTTTTTTTATTTAGACAGAAAAGGGGTTATGATAAGGGAGGTAATGTATGCTATGAATATGTTTTATTGCCTTTGGTTAATAAAGAAGCTGTTTTTGGTCAATGATATTAACAATATAGGCAGACTGAAACAGATATATAGAGAGAATAGGTAGAGTCAGTGAGATGCCATGTAGCCACCCACAAGAGACAGAGACATCTACTGGAGCACACTAAAAATTTGCCGGTAGGGTAAAATAATAGGAATGGGTTAATTTAAGATGTAATAGCTTTCTAGTAGTATGCTAGAGTCATTGGCAAAGCAGTGTTGTATATAAAACAGATTTTTGTGTGATTATTTCGAGTCAGGGTGGTCGAGAAATGAACTAGTGACCTCTGCCAACACTGTTAGGAAGACATCCATAGTCCATCTGATGCCATCCAACATAAGGGTTTGCAAGTCACCTAAAACCAGCCTGGGTATAACCAGAATATATACAAGGGCCTGCATAGTGTTTTGCAGAGCTGGTTGGGTGTGTGCCATTATGATGCGCAACTATGTGGTGGAGAAATTGCAGAGAAAAAGAATCAGAATGTTTCATGTGTTGTGGAAAGAAACAGGATAGAAGAAGTGAGGGAAATGAGGGGTAGATTGAGATGGGAGATCATTTTGCGACCTGGGGCCATGGTGATGTCCAGGGCCTGGGCTGCTGTCAAAGGCCATGCCAATGTCTGTGGTCCTACCTTAGTCAGGATCTGTGTTAGCCATCTATGGCTCATGTCGCTACCAAAGGCCAAAAGGATGCCCAGTGTCTTGGACTACCTTCTGTGGTCATGTAAGTGTCCAAAAGCCATGCTGCCGCTACAGTCATGCTGATCTTGCACCTGGGGCCATGCTGTCATCTAGACCCGAGCTGCTGCTAGGGACTATCTCTGTGTCTGTGGCACTATAGCACCCAGGGTGTGAGTCAATGACTATGTCTCTTGCTGCAACTGGGGGCCATGTGGTTGTCCAGGGTCTGATAGGCCATCTGGAACTTGTTGGCTCCCAGGGGTCATGATGCCTCCATAACCATAGAGATCTAAGTGGCATATACTGCTACCTGGTGACATGGTGACATGCAGGCCAGGGATATAACTGGGGACCATATCTGAGTCCATAATCCTCCCACAGCCAAGTTCTGTTGAAGTTCATCGTCCATGTGGCCACCAGTAGATGTGTGGAGGCCCAGGGTCTAGGAAACAGCCTGTGTCCTTATTGGAGTCTAGAGGCCAAATTGCAACTGGGGCCGTATATATCAGAGTGGCTTTTGCTACTGCCCATGGCCATGGTGTCATCTGTGTCTAGGACGCTGCCAAGGGCCATGTCTGGTTCTGCCATTATAGAGAAGCCAGGACTTGGATTGATGTCTGTGGCTCCTTTTGCCACAAGGGCCTTGCAGATTCCCAGGAGTGGAGATGGTCTGGGTCACCACCTGGAGCCATGTTGGTGTGTGAGTACTGTGCTCCCACCAGGGTCATGCCAGTATGGCTGGCATGTGCAGCCATCAGGGCTCATGGTAACACCAGACCGTGGCTGCTGCGGTACTATAGACCAAGACATGGTCCTTAGCAGCAGCTGGGACTGGTTGTCATTAGTGGTTGTGCAGGCCACTCAGATAGGCATAACTCCAATGGCAGCATGACCCTTGACCACTAGTATGACTCTAGATCATGGGCTATATTATGCAAAACATTACTCTAGGCTAAAAGACAACAAGTTACTAACACAGGAGTAAATGAGGTTGCTGTCTTATTTTGCAAAATTATTTGCTGCTTAAAAAATTCCAACATAGAGAATATCATAGTTTTTTTTTCTATAAGATGACTAACAGAATATGAATGTAATGGATATAAAATTCCTTCAGAAAAATGTGGGTGCTTCAAGGGAACTTCAAGTGATAGTTACATGGAAGCCTGGTTGGGGTTGAAGCCTGTGGCCTTGTTGGTGTCTGGGGATAGAGCTATCACAAGAGACATTCTGATCTGAACAGCCTGTGCTTCCAGTCAAAGCCAGAATGTTATGAGGGCCATGTCAGTGTCTGTGATCTTGCTGCAGTTGGGGTCTGGGTTGATGTCTGTGGTCCCTGTCACCTCAGTGAACCATGGGAACCATGAATGATAGAATCAGAGGGCCATGCTGAGCTGACCCTGCCCTTTCTGGCCCTATCCTTAGCTGAGTCCTTGTTGTGAGGTATTTAATTATACTGTGTAAAGATATGTCACTGTGATTGGATTAATGAAAAGCTAAATGACCAATAGCTACACAGGAGGTATAGTTGGGACTTCTTTCTTTTTAATTTTAATTTTATTTTTAATTGTTTTTATTATGAATTTTATTACAGTCTATTCTCATTTTCTATAGCTATCCAATCCCTCCGCTTCTCAGCCCCACCCTTATCCCCACACCACCCTTATCCACTTTATTTCCAGGTAAGACCAAGGCACTCTCCCTTATATCTGGGTTGAGCAAGGTATCCCTCCAAATAGAATGTGCTCCAAGACACCAGTTTAAGCACTAGGAATAAATCCTGGTCCCACTTCCAGTGGTCTCACAGACTGTTCAAGCCTCACAACTCTTCCCCATATTCAATCAGCCTAGTTTGGTCCTATGTATGCCCCCCTCCCCATGCTATCAGTCAAGTGTCACTGAGTTAGCTGGGACTTCTTGACAGAGAGAGCTCTAGGAAGAAGAAAGGGGAAGTCACCAGCCTGATGCGGGGAAAGCAGGACATGCAGGAGGAGAGATAAAAGTCACAGGCCACCTGGCAGCATGTAGATTAATAGAAACTGATTAATTTGTTATAAAAGCTAATTAGAATCAAGCCTAAGCTAAGGCCAAGTCATCATAATTAGTAAGTCTATGTGTTGTTATTTAATAACTGACTGGCAGGACAGAGAAAGACATGTTACAGACCCTGCCTGCAATTGAATGCTACAGCAAGAAAGCTGACCTCTCATGGGAGAGCTGCCCCTCCTCTCAGTTGGGATAGATGGCCCCACCCCTCACCACAATGGTGTTGGATAGCTGACCCTGATGGCATGGGTATAGGGATATTGTCTTCTCCCCTTGCCTAAAGGGGGCAGCCCTAGTTGCCTGGTCTGACCAGCTCAACTACCACCCAGGACCAGCTGTGGGCCTGGGTTTGTTCTACTCTGCCATCTACCCCATCTAGGACCTGCTGGAGTTTGTGAAGGACCTATTCCTAGGGAATAGATAGAATCTCCATGTCTCAGAGTATCCTTGGGAAAGCCAAGAAAAGTTCTGGTAATGATCTATTGATGAGGGTGTACCAGAAACCAGAGCCCTTGAACCAGACCAGTGACTCATTGCAATGAATATTTGAGAGTAAAGCTGATTAGAAAATAGGTTATATTGTGTGACATACGTTGACTCTCAATGCCACCAGGATTAATGTAGAGGCATTGGAGACCTGGAAAGAATGGAAGATCGAAGAAATATTTGTTATTGTTGTTATTTTGTTTTGTTTTGTTTTGGTTCTTTTTTGTGTATCTTTTAGAATTTATTTTTGTTTTATGTGCCTGGATGTTTTGCCTGTGTGTGTGTGTGTATGTGTGTGCAACATGTGTGCAGTACCTGTGGAGGCCAGAAGAGGGCTTTGGATCACCTGGAACTGGAATTATAGGTGGTTGTGAGTCAGTGTGTGGGTGCTGAGCACCAAACCCAGGTCCTTTGGAAGTGCAGCAGTGATCTTAACCACCAAGCCATCTCTACAACTCCTATTTATGGATTGTAATGACGGGATAACATTAGTATTGCAGAGTGCCTAACTTCTTACCAAATGGTCCTTTCTAATGTGTCTCACTAAAAAAATACTAACCTGGCATGATAATTAGACCAAAATTGATTAATACTGTCTAATTGAGTCAATGAATCAGGAAGATGGTGTTTCATGAAGTAAAACATTAAAATTGTTTACTTAAATATTCACCATTATGCTTTGACATTAATCCAAATATTAGCAGATCTTTCATGATAACAGCTTTTCCATGGTATTCACCCTGTTTAGTTCCTGGGATTAAATATTCAGGATGTGCTCTTGTTTTTGACACAATTTTATTCGCTTTCAGATTAAAATGGTTTGTTATGGTTTTTTTGTAACATTTTAAAGCCAAGGAGAAAAAGAAAAATGAAAGGAAGGTTCAAGTTTGAAACAGAGAGAAGTGCTCATATTAAGTCCATTGGTGGTTATTTGCTCCATTCTCGTGTCCAACTTAACCAATATGGTTGGTTCTACTGAGTTGACTTAGAAATCAGAAACAATACTTAAACTTGATGATGATATATACAAAACGCAGAGCAAGAGAGATGGGTTGCAGGTAAGAGGATTTGCTCCACTTCTGGAGAAACAGAGTTTGGTTCCACATTGAGTGTCTCACCACCACCTGACTCAGGCACCAGGGCAGCTACCATGCTCTTCTGTTCTCCATGGGCACCTCCACCCATGTTGCATGCACACACCTGCACGTAGATAAAATAAAAATACAGTACATAGCATCTAGGGGAAATTATTCATCAATTGTGTGGGTTACTGATCAGGTTCTATGGACCTCTCCTTCAGAGCAGGAAAAGGGAAGCAGTGAGCCAGTGAAAGGTCTGTGGACACAGAGACACCTACCAGGTAGGACTCATTTTCTGAAGCTTAAGAGCTCAGAGAATTAAAGGGAGAGATAGAAGCACATTTGGAAGGATGGCGATGCCAGACCTTGGGCTGTATCACACTGGAGGGGTGGTGTGAGGGGTACAGTTTCGGGTGTGTATGTGGAGAAGTAGGTCAGATGCATAAGCAGGCAGAAAGAGAACCCATCAAATTGCTGAATACATGGACCTGGAGCAGGAGGAGGCAGAGTTGCACTTGGTCCAGATTTCTTTTTTCTTTCTTTTTTTTTTTTTTGCAGCCTCAGTAGCTTCAAAAGCCAAGGTCAGGTCTTCAAGGAGACTCTGCTGGGAAAGGTAGTTATAGGGAAAAGACTGTGTAAGAGTTAGAACAAGATTTAGCCTTGGCAGCTGCTGTGGTTGGTGTTTTTGTCAACTCGATGCAAACTAGTATCATCTGGGAAGAGAGAATTTCCATTGAGCAAATAAAAAAAGTATCTTTTAGATTGGCCTGTAGGTAAATCTGTGAGATTTTTCTTGAGTGATGGTTGATGTGAGAAGACCAGGGTACTGTGAGCAGTGCCCTCCCTAAGTAGGTGTCTGCAGTGCTATAGGAAAGAACGTTGAGGAAAAAAGAGAGCAAGCTGGGAAGCATGGTTCATGGCTCCTCCATCATCTCTAATTCAGCTTCTGCCTCTGGGATACTGGCTTGAGTTCATCCTCTGACTTTCCTTCATGATGTAAGCTATCAGGTGAAACAAACCCTTTCCTCCCTAAGTTGTTTTAGGTCATGGGGTTTATCATTCCAATAGTGACCCTAAATAAGACAACAGTCAAGTAGTTATATATGGCAGAATAAGCAAACAAAAATAGTCAATACTGACCTAAAGAGAAGGAGGCCAACAGATGTAGTAGGGAACAATGGGCTGTGTTCCTGCTGCCCCAGCTCCTAATCGTGTGGCTAGTTTATGCCTCAAAATAACAACACGCAAACTGTATTCTTTTAAACACTGCTTGGCCCATTATATCTAGCCTCTTCTCAGCTAACTCTCGCACCTGGACTAGCCCATTTCTAATAATATGTGTAGCACCCCAAGGTGCCCATACCGGAAAGATTCTAGCCTACTTCCATTCTGGGTTGGAGCTTCATCGCATCTGCCTCTAAGAGGAGCTATCGAGTCTGAGCTCACTTCCTTTTCCTCCCAGCATTCTGTTCTGTTTACTCCACCCACCTATGTTATAACCTATGAGGGCCAAGCAATTTCTTTATTTTTTAACCAATGACCTTCTTCCATCATTTCCCCTTTTTCTGTTTAAACCAAAAAAAAAAGGGGGGGGAAGGCTTTAACTTTAACATAGCAAAATTATATAACAAAACAGAACTCAAGTAAAAACTACAATATTTACATCTATTTTATCTTTATCATAACTAAAGAAAACTATAACTAACTATTCTTCAACTCCATCAAAGTTTCCAGAAAGATACAATATTACCTAAGAAAACAAGAAATAAACAACTTTCAAACTCTAGAAATGACAGAGACATCTCGCTGCCTTGACAGCCGTTGGGGCATCCATCTTCGGCCTACAGGCTCATAGTTTCCAGCAGACATTTCCATGAAGCAGGAAATTTCAAAGTCAGTTCAGTCACTATCTGCTGTGTCCTGCAGAATGTCTCGCAGACTCTTTCCTGAATCAGGAACCCCGAAAGATCATCTCACCTTTAGGCAATTTCAGTAGTCCTCTCTCTGCGGGTTCTTTGTGTCCAGTTTATGCAACAGTCCAGGCAAGAGCAGTTTCTTGCCCAAATGGCTATCAAATTCCATAAGGATCCTCTTCGATGCCCATCTTCTTCTTGAAGTAGATTGGTGCTGCCAGGAGCAGAGTGTCTAATTGTCATGAAAAGTCCTAAGTTATTAAAACATTAAATATCATATTCTGTAGTCTTTGAAAGATATGAGGAATGTCTATCTAAAATATATCTATGTACATCTAGAAAATCTAACATGACTACAAACTTGACTATTATAGATAACTATTCATTAACAACTTATATACATAACATTTTTACATGAGCTACGCAATCACAATACCTTAATCAATATCAGAAATACATATACATATAACAAAATTGACCTTAAATTTAAATCACTAAAGCAAAATCCATATCAATGCAAATTATTCATACCTATATCATATCCCCCTTTAAATGAAAAAGAACATTTATAAACAATATTTGGGAATATGGACGTAGTTATTTCTCTCCAAACTGCTTCCTGCTGAATGGGGGCATTGTTTATCAGATATTTCAGGGTATAACCTGTGTGCTGGGATCATCTTTGAAGGTGTTCACGCAACCTTTCAGGAGGGTGTGGTCTATCATACCATATTGGGATGGAAGCAATCCGCAGGGATTCTGTGAAAACAAAAGAAGAATCTCTTTTCCAAAGTATCATATCCTTAGATCCAAATTCTGAAGTCAAAGTATTTTCAAAATATCTATGTTGGATTAGTTCAGTAGCATTTATAAACAAATATCTTTTAGCAGATGTTGCTCCTTCCTCAGCATTCAAACAATTCAAACAGAGCATAATAACATACAATATCAAAATTCTCTGTGTATTTTCCATCTTTGTGTGCTTTATTTTAACCTCTATTTCGTTTATTTTTACTTTTAGGTTTTGTTTTTGAAACAGGTTCTCTGTATCTTTGACCTGGAATAACTCTGTAGACCAGGCTGTCCTTGACCTCTTAGAGATCCACCTGTCTCTGCCACCCAGGCATTGGGATTAAAGGTGTATTCTACTATACCTTGAACTCACAGAGATCTGTTTGTCTCTGCCTTTTAGGCACTGGGATTAAAGGCGTGTGCTACCACACCTTGAAGTCACAGAGGTCAATCTCCCTCTGCCTCCCAAGTGTTGGTATTAAAGGTGTTTACTACCACACCCAACTACTCTCTTTCTTCCTTATTTTTGGTTTTTTTTTTTACTTTAAGAACTTTAACTTTTAGCCTGCATATATTTTTAACACACTGTAAATCATTTAGAAGCTTTCTTTGTTTTGACGCTCTCTTTACTGTATCTCTCTCTGTTTTTCTGACCATATGAGTCTTTAATTTACCAAGCAATCTCAGTAGGACTAAAGCCGTGGCTTTGACGGCTGAATCCAGCCCATTCCTTAGCTTTCCAGCCTCATGACTGAGGTACAGGCTGTAGCCATTTTTATTGCCACAACTCTACGGCATTTCAAGGTCCCTGCCAGCAAGCAAGCTGCAACACTATATCCACAGACAACACTCAAGTCCTCTCTCTGTAGTCGGCCCTCCTGCCTCAAACAGTCAGAGTTTGCCCTGGCAGGATAGACCAGAAAGCCGACATTTTTAAAACAACACAACTTTTTTCCTGCTACGGCTGAAAACAAACAAGCATTCAGTCAGTTTATCAACACCATTTAAGTGTTTCGTGGCAGGTCCTCTTAAAAGAGCTGCAAGCTTAGCAGCTAAAGCTGAGTCAGGAAGCCTCTCTTAGATGAGAGCACTTGCTTGCCTTTAGCAAGCAGAGCAGACCCAAGAAATTGCTGCTACCACATCGGGTGCCATTTTGTAGTAGGGAGCTGCGGGCTGTGTTCCTGCTGCCCCAGCTTCTGGTCTCCTGGCTAGCTTATGTCCCCAAATAACAACACACAAACTGTATTATTTTAAACACTGCTTGGCCCATTATATCTAGCCTCTTTTCGGCTAACTCTCGCACCTGGACTAGCCCATTTCTAATAATATGTATAGCACCCCAAGGTGCATTTACCGGGAAGATTCTAGCCTATGTCCATCCTGGGTCAGAGCTTCATTGCATCTGCCTCTGAGAGGAGCTATTGAGTCTGAGCTCACTTCCTTTTCCTCCCAGCATTCTGTTCTGTTTACTCTACCCACCTATGTTCTAACCTATGAGGACCAAGAAGTTTCTTTATTTTTTAACCAATGACCTTCCTCCATCAAACGGATTCATCAGCATTTCTCACATTGCCTCAAAAGACCCCTTCACCTTGGCTCCTCTAGCTGGCAGCTCCCTTGCTCTCATGCTATCACAATAGTCCTAAGTGGTCAAATCTAACAGGACAGAGATTTGAATTAGCCCTTCAGATATGGTGCACTTCAGGCTCACTAGATGCTCAGGAGGGTCAAGGTTGCATATTTGATCCACCCTCAGCACTGTTTTCTCCTCCTCATTTTTCTACTGTAGAAACACAGCACTAATTCACCTTCAATGTCCTCTTACTCTCTCCACAGAGCCTTTGCTGCTGAAGCTCACAAGGCATTCCCTTCTTGGGAAAGACCTCTCCATCCTTCATTACCTCCTGTTTTTTTTTTTTTTTGTTGTTGTTGTTCTCTTGTTCTCTCTCCCCCCCTCCTCTCCTCTCCACTCCCCTCCTCTCCTCTCCTCTCTCCCTCTTACTCTCTTCTTCTCCCTTGCCACAGCAGTGGTGGGAAGATGCCTCACCTAACTATATATCCTCTTGAAGCATATGCAAAGGTTAAACCTTACATTCTGTAGCTGATTAGCTGATTAGTTTTCCTTCTAAGCTCACAGTCCACTTGCTGTATTTTGCACACATAACATATCTTATATCTTCTTGGAGTCTCTCTGTTCCATGGGTTTTAAAATGTATGGTTATTTTTGTGGGGAATTACTAACATAGTGGATATAAATTAGCTATTATGTTAGATCAAAATTAGGATATTTTGTTTACTTAATTTAGCATATGGAATTTAAAACATTGTGACCATAAGTGAAAACTAGTTGTACACCTTGAATCTAAGAAAAAATAAGTTTTCTAAATCATCACCGTACCCCTCTTTTCAATTTTCCAAGGCTGTACAAGAGCAAAATCTTCTGCTCTCTCAATAGTTATGCAATTTTAATCATTATAGTCACGTAGTGCTGACATTCTGATTTTTTTGTCTTTTTTTGGTTCTTTGTTTTATTTCATTTTGGTTGTTTCCTTGTTTTGGTTCAGTTTGTTTATTTATTTATTTAATTTTCACTTTGGAGGCTGCTACAGTTGGGATGGCAGAATATGGAAGGACTGGGAGGTCAACAGAACTGAGGTACAGATGTGAAATTCCAAACGATTCAATAAAGAAGTCATGTTAAATATAAAAAAGGAAAACAAGCTGCTTTTAAATTATTTATCTATGTTATAACAGTATTCTACAAAAGATTAACTTGATAAACCAAGCAATGCTGCTTTTCAAATAAATACTGGGTATGAAATATGTAATATTAATGGTACCATAAGCTTGAAAATGTCTTGTAATTTTTTTCCTTCTGCTGGTTAATTACTGAAATCAGAATCAAAATGTTGATTTTGAAGAGTTACTATAAAAATTCATTGAGATAATAAATTCAAAAGCAGAATCAGACATCATTCTATGTAACATTAATTTTCTCTGAATTACAGATATTATCATTTTTAAAGACAATCACAGAATATTTTGGTGTGTACAGAATTGAATATTTAAAAGCGTATTTCTTTTTTCAAGGGAATTTTCAAACTTTTTCTAAGATTGAAGAGAGTAGCAGTTTATAATTGATTTTTGCTAAAAATTTCACATCAATATTAAAATATTTTTAACTATTAACTTGCTCTCAACTTTTAAGATTTTGTTAATTATTTTGAACTTATGTATGTGACTATATTATGCAAGACTAAAAGACAACAAGTTACTAACACAGGAGTTAATGAGGTTGCTGCATTCTTATTTTGCAAAATTATTTGCTGCTTAAAAAAATCCAACATAGAGAATATTACAGTTTTTTTTCTAGAAGCTGACTAACAGAATATGAATGTAATGAGCATAAACTTCCTTCAGAAAACTGTGGGTGCCTCAAGGGAGCTTCAAGTGATAGTAATGGCAGCATCATAGTCTGTGAAGTGCTCTAAAAGTTTGCAGAACTATTCCATGTTAGATCTCACTTGACTGTCATTGAAGACTTAGGAAGAATGTAATGTATTCCTCATCATAATGGTAAAAAAAAGATTCAGAAAGATTTTAAGCATTTATGAAGTTCACAAATAAAAGAGTTGAGATTCTGTACAGGAAACCCAGTGTTTTAGACCCATGACAGATCATCTGAACTACTATGACTCTAAAATTTTATTGATGAAATCAGTATTAAACCAAGACTAGCCTCAAGAATTGATGTCTTAAAAAACATACATTTATTTCCCACAAATCTGTTTGTTATGAAGTGAAAAATAAAAACCAACTGATGTGCCCTTCCCTGGGGAAGTCCATTTCTCCAGCTTTCAAAATTCCTTTGCTCATATAGCACAGAGTAGAGCATAAAGACAGCTGTTGCCTCTGTTTCCAGATATTTACAGATGAAGTCACCATCAGGCAGGTGAAAATGGTGTTTATGTCCCAGCGATCACATATTGGCACTTCCTGGATAACTCTACTCATAGGTAAGATACAATACGAATCATTTTCTGGAAAAAGCATGTAATTCTCATTACCTACATCATTTGTTTCTGAATTGCAATCTCTGATAATGCCCTCAGGGTTTGTTATAGTGATAAATAGTTACTGAACACAAACACTTTTCACCTAGATAATTCAGGAAACTGAGAACAAAAATCCATTTTCCAATGGTGTCAAATGTACTGTCTGGAAATTTGTAGTACATTGGAACATCATCAGTATCCCAACCTCAACTTGTTAGGCCATCGTTAATAGCCCTACAACATTATTGTATAATAAAAAAGATCAAATACTTTATTCAATTGACCATAAGCAGAAAACTCTGTAGAGGTTACTTTAGTCAAAACAAGAAGAGCAGTTCTAAATACAAAATTTGGGCCTCAACATTTCTGCCCTGGAGTAACATTAAACTACATGAATAAACCCTTACATTGACCAGACACAAGGAAAAATACAGTTCTTAAAGGACCCCTGTGAAGGACCAATAGCAATATCACAGGGCTCTCATCTATGGTAACTTTTCAAGAGATTAGATAGATTTCCCTGGCTTAGTATAATGTATTGACATTTGACACTACTTTCACCATCTTTAAGTGTTGTAAACTAGATAGGATTTATGGTCTTAAAACAAACAAGTAAAAATTGATACCCAGATCATACAGAAACATCAGACCACAGGACAGAAAAACTGGATTGTGATCCATCCATTCAACCCTGGGTCATTCTTAGCAAAAGTCAGATAGCTGTGCAGTCATCTGATCAAGCTAACTTTTTATGACATACATAAAAAGGAATAAAGAAAAATGATTGGATAGGGTAAATACTAAGTAGAATCCATAGAAGTGCTGACTTTGACAGGCAATATATCAGTCATAGCAACAGAAAGGACATAAATATTTTCAGAGGAGACCTTCCTATGAATCAGCAATACATGGTTTGAGTGCCTATGGTTCTGATCTGATGGTACCACTACTGAGTCTTATCAAAACAACAGTAAAATTATAAATCCTTTCTACATTTTATTTGAAAATACACTGATAATACAGTTATATCATTGGATAACTACACATTAAAACATTGGGTAAAACAAAAGTTAAACATCTCATGTGGTAGATTACACTATAACTTGTTAAAATAACTTTAAATGAGTGAAATGGAAATAAAATTATTTTCAAATTCCAGGTAGTTCTTGAAATGGGTGATGAAGAACTTGAATTGAGATTACATTCTAGCTATTTTCTATACTGTCCAATATTACTTGATACATACAAGTAAATATACTTCTAAATTTGTATTTGCCTTGGTTTCCTCATAATACCGATCAGAACACCAGTTCAATTACCAAAGATATTAATATAGGTGTGCTACTTTGAATAGACTCTCATATATTTGAATACTTGGTTCCCATTTAGGAGAATTATTTGGAAAGGATTAGGAGGTATGGTCTGTAGGAGAAAGTGTGTCACTGAGGGCTGACTTTGAAGTTTCAAAATGCCACTGCCATTTCAAGTGAGCTTGCCATTCAAGAGCTGAGCT
Source organism: Chionomys nivalis (assembly GCF_950005125.1). Lineage (NCBI taxonomy): Eukaryota > Metazoa > Chordata > Mammalia > Rodentia > Cricetidae > Chionomys > Chionomys nivalis. Next base: position 74,163,826 of record NC_080094.1, on the reverse strand, counting down.
CTCTTTTGTTCCTGCTACTATGTCTTTCCTCCACCATTGTAGTCTCTAATGCTCTAATTTTAAGCCTAAGTAAATATTTTCTTTTAATTTTTTCTTTGTTTATGGTAGTTTATGACAGCAAAATAAATCTTACTAATACAGTGAGAATTATTCATAACACATGAAGCAGTTAGTACAATAACTGTCTCATGGTACTCAATATGTCTTTCTGACATCATTTCCTCATGAAAATATCATGAAGATGATCAGAGATGTGTGAAGCATTTTGAATTTAAGCTGCTGCTTATAAGATACCAGGACATACTAATCATTATTTCTATTTCTTCTTCTATGGCTCTAAAAGTGTTTCAATTCTACTTTTAAGAATTTTATTTATCAGAATTTTCACTCCCAATATTATATATTGTATTCATTTTTGAAAACTAGACTTTTTCTTGTTTGATCTGTGCAGTTAATAAAAAACATAGGTTTTTTTTGTATTAGTTGCAATGTCTTGAGCAAGTTAAAGACAATACATTTTTTTCATATAAGAATTAAAATAATTATTGTATACACCAACATGAATAACAGTTAGGAACTCTATGAAAATCGCCAAGAAATTAAGATAGATTATTTCTATATTGGTCTAAAGAATATATCAAGGTGTTCCCGCAGGGTGGAACACTGAATAAATTATTCTACCCTATTTTTCTGTTATCTACAGTGTAGTTCTTACCAATAAAGTCTTACACGGTTTATTTTTTAACTTTTAACAAAAATGAAATTTATTTTTGTCTATGCATAAATCATGTTATATTCTTTATTTCCATATCATATTATACACGTCTTTCCCATTCACCCTAATACCTTTCTTCTTATCTAGTAGGCCCTACTCCATTCTGTTATGACATCACTCCCCCTCCCATTTCTCTATACCTCCTTTTGTTTTATACCCAGACTGCTTTTATTTAAAAAAAAAGACAAAATCTACATATCTGATTTTTTACATTATACTTTTGCTGTTGTGTTGTTATTGTTATTTTTTCCATTTTAAAATTTACACTTCCTCCTCTCCTCCTATTTCCCTCCAGCTCCCCCACTCTCCCTCTTCCCTCCCACTCCTTCCTTAAGGGAGTCAGGGTACCCTGCCCTGTGGGAAGTCCAAAGACCTCCGCCCTCCATTAAGGTCTAGGAAGGTGTGCATCCAAATAGACTAGGGTTCCAAAAAGCCAGTACATGCAGTAGAAACAGGTCCCAGTGCCATTATCAATGGCTTCTCAGTCTGCCCCCATTGACAGTCACATTCAGAGAGTCCGGTTTGATCACATGCTCATTCCAGGTCCAGTCCAGGCTCAGGGTTCTGACATCCTTGCTCATCTTCTTCCTCCTGCTTTTCAACTGGACCTTGGGAGCTCAGTCCATTGTTCTGATGAAGGTCTCTGCCTCTATCTCCATCCATCACTGGATGAAGATTCTGTGGTGATATTTGAGATAGTCATCAGTGTGATAGAGGGGAAAGGCCAGTTCAGGCACCCACTCCTCTGCTGCCCAAGGACCTAGCTGGGGACATCCCCATGGACACCTGGGATCCCCTCTAGAGCCAAGTCTCTTGCCACCCTAGAATATCTCCCTTAATGAAGATATCTTCTTCCCTGCTCCTATATCCACTCTTCCTCCATCTCCACCCTCCCACTCCCCCAATCTCTCTCCAGTCTTTCCTTTCTCCCTTCTCTCTCCCCCTCTCCCCTTCACCCAACCCCACCTCCACTCCTATCCTAACCTCATGCTCCCAACTTTTGCCCAGTGATCTTGATTTCTTCCAATTTCCAGGAGGATCTATATATGTTTTTCTTTGGGTTCACCTTGTTATTTGTTTTCTCTAGGCTTGTGAACTATATATAGGCTTAATGTCCTTTGTTTATGGCAAGAGTCCACTAATGAGTGAGTACATACCATATTCATCTTTTGGGGTCTGGGTTATCTCACTCATGATGGTGTTTTCTATTTCCATCCATTTGCATGCAAACTTTAAGATGTCATTGTTTTTTACCGCTGAGTAGTACTCTAATGTCTATATATTCCACACTTTCATTATCCATTCTTCTATTGAGAGGCATGTAGTTTGTTTCCAGGTTCTGGCTATTACAAATAATGCTGCTATGAACATAGTTGAACAAATGCTTTTGTAGTATGAATGGGCATCTCTTGGGTATATTCCCAAGAATGGTGTTGCTGGATCCTGAGGTAAGTTGATTTCCAATTTCCTAAGAAACTGCCACATTGATGTCCAAAATGGTTGCACAAGTTTGCATTCCCACCAGCAATGGATGAGTGTTCCCCTTATTCCACATCCTCTCCAGCAAAGGCTATCATTGGTGTTTTTGATTTTAGCCATTCTGACAGATGTAAGATGGTATCTCAATGTTTGTTTTGATTTGCATTTCCCTGATCACTAAGGAAGTTGAACATGACCTTAAGTATCTTTTGGCCATTTGAACTTCTGCTGAGAATTCTCTGTTCAGTTAAGTACCCCATTTTTAAATTGGGTTAATTAGAGTTTGAATGTCTAGTTTCTTGAGTTCTTTATATATTTTGGAGATCAGATCTTTGTCTGATGCGGGGTTGGTGAGGATCTTCTCCCATTCACTAGGATATGTTGGATTTGCTATTTTCTTTGACCAGTGCATTTATTTCCTGTATAGTATCTTCAGTATCTGAGATTGTTTCTTCTATCTCTTGTATTCAGTTGGTTATACTTGTCTCTGTAGTTTCTGTTCATTTACCCAGATTTTCCATATCCTGCCATCTCTCAGTTTGTGTTTTCTTCATTGCCTCCATTTCAGTTTTCAAGTATTGAACTTTTTCTATTACCTGTTTGACTGCTTTTTCTTGTTTTTCTTGGGTATCTTTGAGGGATTTATTCATTTCTTCTAATTTTTTGTTAGTCTTCTCATTCATTTCTTTAAAGGAGTTTTTCACATCCTTTTAATGGTCTCTAACACTTTCATAATGTTATGTTTAAAGTATATTCCTTCTACTGCTTCTGGATTAGGGTGTTCAAGTCTTCCTGTTGTATGTTCATTGAATTCTGGTATTATCATGTTGTTTTTCAAATTGTTGAAGAAATTCTTGCATGATGGAGGAAGGTCATTGGTTAAATAATAAAGAAACTGCTTGGCCCTCATAGGTTAGAACATAGGTGGGTGGAAAAAAACAGAACAGAATGCGAGGAGGAAGAGGAAGTGAGCTCAGATGCCATTTCCTCTCCTCTCTGGGGCAGACGCGATGCCGCTCCTCTCCAGAGCAAATGCAATGAAGCAAGCTGCCAGGTCGGACATGCTGAATCTTTCCTGGTAAGACTGATGCTACACAGATTATTAGAGATGGGTTGATCAGGATATGAGAATTAGCCAGTAAGGGCTAGAGCTAATGGGCCAAGCAGTGTTTAAAAGAATACAGTTTGTGTGTTGTTATTTTGGGGCATAAGCTAGCTAGGCGACTAGGAGCTGGGGCGGCAGGAACACAGCCCGCAGCTCCTCTCAACACTTGCATTGGCGCCTGCCCATCTCTTCCTTCAAATGCTATTAGGAGAGACTTGGTGGCTTGGTTCGATCTTTGCTGTGGCTGTGTACTTGGGGGGTTTTCTTGGTCTGCCCTCTCTTAGGTCCCCTCAGTACTGGAGTTGGCTCTCAGATCCTCTCTATCCTGAAGTAGGCTGTGGTGGTCGATCTAAGGGCCCTGCAGATGGAAAGAAATGCTTTGGGGGGGGCAAGCTGGGATGGGATAAATAGGGAAAGACAATATTCAGGAAGAAGCTTTGCTTAATTGCCAGAAAGTTTAGGGGATTGGACGGTGCCTGTGCTCCATTTCCAGGGCATTCAGCCGGCTGGCCGGGCACACACTTATCCCTCTGCATGGATCTCCTGGTAGAGGATAAGGGCCACTTGCTGGCCAGGGACCTCACAATGCCATGGCTTATGGGGAAAGATTCAGCATGTCTGACCTTGTGGCTGGCTCCATGGCGGCTCTTTCTGATTCTGCTTTCTTTCTCTGAATTCTGTTCTGTCTACTCTGCCCACCTAATTTTCTGCCCTTTCAAAAAGCCAAGGCAGTCTATTTATTTAACCAATGAAAGAAACACATAGACAGAAGACCCTCCTACACCAAAGAACATATTGATCAGTAAACATTGAACATTACTACTTGAATCAGAATGCTTATACAAAATAATCTTGCAACTTTTTGTTGATTTATTAGAGGTTTTATGCAACACAAGCATGAGACAACTAGGAAAATCTTTCTAATCTTGATTAAAAGAATTATGGCTTATTACTATAAAATAGTACTTATAGGTAATAAACATAAAATAGTCAAAAATGTTAATAGTGCCTAACAGTGGACAGAGAAAGTGAAAACTGAGAAAAATATTGCTTTTAGTATTTACCTAATTTGACTTCACACTACAAATTCTGAGTCATTTTCATGTAGCATGTACTTTAAATGTACCCCAAAGTCATTTTAATATCCCTTGTTAATAATCTATGAAGCCTCTGTCAACTCATTCTTTTGGTCAGCAATAGTGTAGGTCACATAGATTTTGACCCCCTGATGAAGATGGAACCTGATATGGAGGGAACTTGGAAAGCTGAGTCATTAATGTGTGTTCATGTGCTGAAAAAATTTAATTGTGCCTTACCTAAGAAACTTTGATGAATAAATAATCTTTCCAAACACTAGAATCCATATTTCATTCCGCTTTTACATATAATTTATAATTCACTTTATGTTGTACTAAAATTTTATTTCTTTCACAGTAACTTTTATCTCTCATCCTCTCTGCTCACAATCACACCCCAGCTCCATTTGCACATCGGCCAAACATCGCAGGCATCATTCTTTCTTGTTTTAAGAGTAGCTATCTGTTTAGCCCTCCAGAATATAGATAGTTCTCACTAAATTTTATTCTGATAGGTCAAACCTCCCTTGTCCTCTCTCACTAAAATTTATTTGTATTTTTTATTGTTATTTAATGACTTTTTCTTTTGTTTGAATATGACAATGACTAAGACCATTGTTTTATATTTACCTGTAGCATTTCTTAAGGAATAGGAAAATGTGGACATTACATTACCTTCTAACACTGAGTTATGTAACAGAAACCAGAATTAATGATATTGTTCTAGAGAATGGTCAATCAGGTTTTGGAAAGAATGGTCATTCAGGACAGAATTGCCAGTACCTAAGTTTAGGCTATTTAATTTTGATGTGATAGTTTTTTATAGTTTTATCTTACTATATTTTATTATGTTATTTAAGAAATAAAGAAAGGAAAGAAAGAAGAAAGGAAGAAATGAACAAAGAAACAAATGAAGGAAAAAATATTTAATTTTAAATTATTTAAATTATTTAAGCAATGAAAGTATAAAACAGGTTACTTTCACTTTACTGAAATTTTCATCATTTCTAATGATATGATATTATATAAAATAAGTCAATACTATTCATATCACATGACTATATTTTGTGAAAATGTGAAGTGTTAGCTGCTCTAAAAGTATTGATTCTAAGAACATGTTCAGGTAACTAATAAATATTCAAAGTCTTTTATCTGCAAAATTGCTGTATACACCTGTAATGATACAACAAATAACAGAGGCAATTTAAGAAAAGAAGGGTTGACTTTGATTGCAGTCTTCAATGTGGGGAAAACAGGAGGCAGAAAATTCAGCAGGTAGTTACACTGCAGCCCCAGTCGTGAAACAGAGAGATGAATTCTGGTCCTTTAGGCAACTGTCTTCTTTCATTCAGTTCAGAATTTCAACTCATAAGATGATATTTCCTTAATTTTATTAACTTAATCTACAAAACCCCTCAAAGTCATGCCCAGAGGCTAACTAAGTCTAGATAATCCCACTTAAACAAGTTGAAAGGATTGTTTCTGAATGATATTAGTTCTTTGAGAGACTTAAAGAAAGGAAAATAACCAAGGCTTGATTTCAACTCTCATTTGTTTCATCTACTGCCATCTTGGAATTTGAAACATACTTTATAGAAGCAAGTGTGGTCTATGTGGGTATGAAAGAGAGGTAATGGCTCAGACATCATTAGCATTCATTTACACACATGAATTAAGTATCAAGTGGAAAAATAATACCTTAAGAAAAAATGTGACAATGGTTAGAATGAGCACTACAGCTGGTAGACACTGGATTCAGGTAAACCCAAAATATCTTAGTTTTACTCTATTAGACATATAAGTCCATTTTCCCTGTCTAATGGGTGAAATGAGAACAGTTTTCTTAGTAAAATCTGTCTCTATCATACATTTGTAAAGAGGCAGGTACAGGCAGAACAAAAATCCTATACCAGACGTTCTCAGTTCTAGAGTGATTTATATCTGTTACACATGCATTGTAAAGACATATCCTGTCCCTTATGGAAGTCTGTTTTTTAAAAGAGAGTGCTATAAGTGAAAGGTACAAAATATCATGCCCAACCCTAGAATTTAACTAGAAGTATGTACATATTCCAAACCATTTGTTCTTTTTGACTTTCAAATTTATTGCTTTTAAAGTCAATGCATAATTAATGTAGTATTTATGCATCAGACATTAAAAAATTCCTCTACTCAAAGGGGTTTTGCTAGTAATTTTTTACTCATAATATATATTCACTATTAAACAATTCCTTAATATTTATATAAAGTCTTTGAGTTCAAATATAGTTGTAAATTGAGATCCTCAAGGTCTTTGAAAGATAAGTTGTAAGATACTCTACTTGATGAAGTATCATATAAACTTGGATATTGCCCATTGTCCAATATTTTATTAGCAGTCTACAAAGAGGTTTGAAAATATTAAAAGAATGATGAATCTAAATCAATTCATGTCATTTCAAATCTACATTTTTTGCCAAAAAAATTTCATACATAGGTAAGATATATGAAATTTTGTGTATTTCAGAATTGCCAGGAAGTGATTATGGACTGAAAGTATACAGTTCTTTTCCATTTAATCATCTTTCTTAGGGTATGTGTTTTGTAGTTACATGATATCAACATCATTCATTTTAATGGTTGCATATTATTCCAGTTTATGGATGTACCTTAGTTTATTGCTGGTGATAAAAGTTAATTGTGGCCATTTTTCAAGCTAATTTTTACCTCTTTCATCATTCATATGCCTTTTATCACCTATCTAAATCTGCATGTCCCATCATTCAAATTACTTTTACTATATCATTTCTTGGAGATGTGCCTACCACAATAACTCAAAAACTGTTAGTCTTCCTGAAATATTATGTGATTTCCCATCTTTGTAGTCAAATATGTCATTTTTTTAAAAAAAAGGAGATTGTATTAGATGAAAGTTTGAAGGTAGGAGAGTTTGGATTCTAAAAAAAAGTCACAAATAGACATGTGGCTTTGGACAACTCCTCTAACTATCTGGGAGTCTATCATTACTTCATTAAGAGGCATCATTTGAAACAAATAGTTTATAACAGATTCTGACTATATAATGCACAATTTGGCTATATATTTTAATAACATGGAATAGACAATGAATAACATGTTACCCTAATGTGTGTTTTGTGGTGTGGTTTGCATGAACATTCATATGAATTTATTTGTGAATGGGCTCTCTCTCTCTCTCTCTCTCTCTCTTGTGTGTGTGTGTGTGTGTGTGCATATGTGTTCATGTTGCATATGGTGTCCTAAGGTAATATAAGGAATGGGTATATCTTTCATCAATACTTTAACTAATACACTTGAGAATCTATGCTCCCAATTATTGCTAAAATATATTCAACTAGCCTGCAAAGAACTTTACTATAGGATGTTACATAAACTCTTATGTTATCAAAGGGCTTATCTTCTTCAGTACTGTTTGATCTTTGGAGAATGGTTTTGATGAGTTAGGCAGACCAAAGGTCCATGATTGTTCTTCAAGGTCATTTGCTATATAGACTTTTATCTGTATATGTATCTCACCTTGAGATTGTTTTTTAACTATACTGTCTAGAATGTTCCATCTTTATCTACCTTGTTAAGACTCCAGCAACTAGCATGGAAAAGGAATGGATCTCTTTAAGAAGAAATTTTCAGAGAATTGTAACTGTTGGTGTCAGACCATACTAGACAAGGTAGACTCACTAGGAAATGTGATCTATCCCAAGTAGCTGAGTTTATTAATGTTCCTGGATGCTGTTGTTAAGAAAAATTCAGTGAATACATAACATGCCACAAACAAAGGGACTTATCTTCTAGGGACATTGACAGTACCTAGTTCTTTAGGAAAGATAGTTCCTTGTTTCTTTCCCATTGCTTGTGTGGAGCTTTTTGTTGCTTTTGCTTTTGCTTTGACAATGACCGGCTTCATTGCGCAGGCTGGACAGAGATTCCCAGGATCAGTTGATTCTTATTACTCATCCTCATTGAGAGACTTGATATTATAGGCACCCAGCAGTAGATCCTTCATCATTAAAGAATGAGGCTAGACACAGGTGGGTTTACAGTCATCTAGTCAATTACCATGTCTGAACATCTTTGTTATGATCAGTAAAGTCAATGGATTGAATTAAACATACTTATGGAACCCTTGAACTCTTGAATTCTATAACTTGAGCAAATGAGAAACATTTTAAGAAAAATAAAATGCATATAAATTATCTGTTCCTATTTTTTTTCTTGAACTGTAATTTAACTTTAAAAATGTTAGGAAAATACATTTTACAAAATATATGAACAGGATTTTTTGTTGAAAAGACATTATTTTGAATATATTCCAAATAGAAGCAAAAGGTTTTTGATTTTCTGCAAGCAATTTATAATGAATATTCAATTTCAGAATTTGAAATTTGTTAGAGACTTGAAAAGATTTAATGCCAGAAAAAAGATTCTCTTATTTTAACTTCACAAAATAAAAAAATTTCATACATATCAAATGTGCACATCCAGATAAACTTAAGTGATTATACAAAAAGAATAAATGATATATAAAATCAAAGCATTGTGCATTAAATTCAGAGGTTTATTTCATTTCTTTAGCATATGTGTGAGAATATGCATATCTGAAATAATTGTGACATTATGAAGTTTAAATATTAATATAATTGCTATTGTTGCTAAAGACCTAACTAATAGTTGTATCAGAAACTTGAAACAAACCCCATTGTACTGTGTGATTTAAAGTGTTTTAATGCTTTTGTTTATAGTAGGTATAATATACAGTTATATGTGTGTAGGTCTCTCATTTATTTTACCATTAGGTACTAGGGGCCTAGAAAATTCAGGCAACTAGGTTTGCCCAAACTGGTGACATTAGAGTTACCACAATCAGTTAAAGAAGAAAATTCATGAATGACAGAGGGTGCGATTTAAGAAGAAATTTAGCATAGATTTTAGGTGGAACCTTAAGAGGGATAGGAGGATGAGAAAGGAGAGAGAAAATAAAAAGACTTATATTGTAGAAGAGAACACAGGAAATAGGGTACCAATGACATATTATTCTAGGTTTTTTAAAAATAACTTATGGCAGATGAGGCTTAGGGAAAAGGATAAACTTGTGGATTCAGCTGTCCCAGAGGTGATCATTTAGGTTATAACAAGGAAACAGGAAAGAGAGCTATTTCTGGCAACTCCTGCCACCAGCAAGAAATATCTAGAAGCCATTCATGGGTATCCTTGCTATACTTCATCACTTCCCATCACCTGGTCTCATCACTTTAATTCCTGTGTACAATGTGCAATGAAAAGCTCTGTTTAGCATTCTCCTTTCTTCAAACACTTATTGTGTTTTTGTGCTTAGGAGATTTGAACTTCACTCTCTTGGTGCTTTATAAAATAAATGGTGAATTCTTATGGATTAACGTTACATATGAATGAATAATAAAACGGTTGTGCTTATAAACAATGAAATTTATACAACTTTAATGAAAAATGGAAAAGGACTAGGAAAAACTATAAGATATGAGGGAACCCAGACTCAAAAAAAAGTAATACAAGCCTAGGAGACAAATATTGAACGTTCTGCCTCATATATAGATTTTAGCTTCCATTCTTTCATCTTGTATATTTTACTGGAGTATCTGTGTGAGCTAAGACATTGCATAGGGGCCAAGGGAGGAGTAAAGTAGAATACATGTAAAACTAAATTAGTAAGGAAAATTCAAGGAACAAAAATGACAAATAAGGAGGGAATGGAAACAATGAGACAATGAGATGGAGAAGGGGACTATTAATGAAAATGAATGGTATATGAACAAAGTCATGGTGAAATATTATATCTTGTAATTCAGTTAAATAGAATTTTTGCAAAAATGATTTAAAAGGGACATAGCCTCATTGCTGGATATTGTGGGTCCTAAAAGCTGTGGATAACAAAATGGAAATTCTAGTTCTTGTTATAGGATGCCTCAGTAGGAGTATTTGGCCAGGGAGGGCTCAGAGCCACCATCCTAAGATATAAGCCTGCTTCACAGAAGTGACTACATACCTGGTACTGTAAATCTGGTGAAAAAATGCATGACTGGGGAATTCATAGGGCATTGGCAAGAAATTACTACTGTTATTTAGTCAAGTTGATGTAATATTAAACTACCTACTAAATGTTTGTGTATATACCTTTCTAGACAGAGTCCAGTGTCAGACTGAATCAGAAAGACTCTCTTTGCTGACACAGGCAGTAATTTCAAATACCCGTAGCTGTTTAACATGCTGAAAAGAAATGATTGAATGTTCAGCCGTATGGTTTGGTCAGCATTATGCACAAAGGGAAAGTGTAAGAGATGATCGTAGGACGTTATTTTCTGGACACGACACAGCTCTCGTAGTCTTGAACTCAGAGTAGTGATGGGTCTGTGTAATGTTGGCCCTGTGAAGGGTCATCATAACTGGGTGAGAAGATCCTAGATTGCTATTCCTTACTGATGAACCACACTGTTTTATTATTTTAATGATATGGTTTATGTTGATATTGCCAACTTTATCATCGTGTTAATAATGGGCATTAAATACCTTCTATTATCACTTTCTCATTTAAAAATATAATTTTATAATGATTTTATTAAAGATAACTAAAAGTACAGAAGAAATAAATTTTAAAAAAACATATAAGATTTTTTTTGCCATGAATTTAATACATTTTCTAGAGTTATTTCTAGGTTACGTAGATATTGTATTCACAAACATTCAGAGTAGTTTTATTAATAAAAAACAAGTGATGGAAACAAACTAATTGCCCTGTAACTGAAGAATAAGGTGGTACATCTGTAGAAGCAATTTCAACAGTGTTGGGTCTCATGAGACCTGGGCATGAGGCCCAGTGTAACTTCCTAAGCCTAACTTGAATTTGGTGAGGCCAAGTGTAACTTCTTGAGCTTAGCTCGAGTTTGGAGAAATGTCTCTGGCTACCCAACCTGGGCCCTCCTTTGCTCAGCCACCACTCATGTGGCAGAAAATTATTGGCCCTTGTTCCTTGTTTCATCTTAACCCATCCTAGCATTCTCACTCCCTGTCTCAGCCCATATACGTTCCTACCTGAAGCAATTAAACGAGATCCTGCTTTGACAGACTCCCGACTCAGTGCGGTTGTTTCTTCCCGGTGGTCAGTGCGGAGGTCTGGGTAATCTGACACTCACTATCCCTTTCAGCCCCAGGGAAAGTCCAGCAGTCCATCTCTGCTGTTGCTCTTTCTACCAGAGAACCTGGCAAATAGAAAGATTAAAAAGCAGTAAAAATAATATCTACTAAGGAAAAAATGCTATAAAGTCTGAATTCTTCAAACTATCATTGTCTGTCTGTTAGAAATTAACTGAGATATAAAAATCAAGCAATTCTATGCAATGCCAGAAAATTCAGCATCTGAGTTCAGGAAAACAAGCAACAAAATTCACCTTCTGTAAGTTTTAAAATTAAAAACCAAACAAGCACTGAATGTATTATCTAGATATCCAACTTCTAGTTATTTGTACAAGGAAAATAAGTGCATATATTCATGTAACTCCAAGCTTGTAAATGCTACTGTCAACCTTTGGTGTAAAAAACTGACATTGAATAACAAAGCAGTCCTTCTGAAAAACAAAAATACAACTTTGGTGTTACCAAATTTAGTGTGCAGAACATCATTTGGTTACAAGAAACTATGAACCTCTAGTTAATGTAAATGCATGTCTGAATCTCAAACAATAAAATTTATGCTGAGGTAAAGCAGCCTGAGAATAAGGCCCATTTTGTGAATCTATCTATATTAAATTGTAAGGCAATAACAACAACTACAGCAAACCGTCTGATCAGTAGTAACAAAAAACATTTCCCAGAGGACACAAGGCAAGCTCAGCTTCCTCTGCATGTTGTACTTAGGAACACATGGAGAAGAATTAATAAAATGACAAAATAAAATCTTAACCAAATCTAGATATCTTCATTATCTTGGTTGCACACTGTTAAAAATGATTTCAATTAAGTTATATATGTTTATTTGCTGCATATATGATCTAACCAAATTGTGAACTACATGCACATATAATCTGTTATGTCATTATACCTTATGATTTGTAAAAGTTTACTTCATTATAATTTTAAAGAAATTGTGCATAACAATGTTGCCTGGATAAATCTCATTGAAAGCTTTGTTATACATCTTGCGATGTGAATGAACCTAAGTTCAACTGTCAGAAATGAACCATTAGATGTACATACTTCCTTGTGAGTGGAGAAGGGGTCATATCTCTAATTCACTTTTTAAAGTGAATTTTCAGCCAAGCTCCTAGATTGAAGCTGTTTTCAGAAGTTATATAATTTGACAAATGAATTCAGATTTTGATAAATTTAAACAAGCTCTTCCCAAGGAAGATCATCTTAGTGTGAAAAGTATAGATTTGTTGACATTTTACCAGTTATCAACCATGTATAGAATCGATTAGCATATTAGAAAGCTCTTTACAGAAGTCTAATGAGTGTCCAGTATAATTTTATCTTTGACAAATTGCTAATTGCATTTTCTGATTATTTACAGATGTGAATATCAGTCATAATTTATATATTCTTTTGTTTGCATGGTTTTTATTTTTAGACAAGATTTCTCTGTATAGCTCTGGCTGTCCTGGAACTCCCTGTAGACCAGACTGGCCTCTAACTCAGAAATCCACCTGCATCTGCTTCCTGAGAGGTGGGATTAAAGGCACCACAATGCCTTTCATAACTTACACTTTCATAAGTTGTCACTAAATTGTTTTTAACTCCAAACTAAATAAAGTTGTGGCCTTGGAAGGGCTCTTTTTGTTCCTGCTGAATTCGGGTATTATTTAGCTGACCAAAGGTGTGAACATTCATACTTCTTCATGCATGTGTGTTGAATATAATCTTTTATTCTGATTTATTTTCAGGAAATTACAATGAGAGACATATGCCGGAAAATTCCCTTGGAATTTGATTTTGACATGTTATTTGGATTATTAACCATTAATCCAACATTCATAAAATAATCAGTTAACTGCCAGTTACACTAAAAACTCTATATAAATGGCTGTTTAAAAAGGAAGTCAACAAACTCTCAGGAAAATATATAATTTGAATCTACTGTTATAATTATTCATGCTGATTTTAATTTATATTCTTTAAATTTAAGGCCTGCAGCCAAAAAAAAAAAAAAAAGACTAGAAAGTCTTTTATGTTTTTGTTTTTTTGACTTTTCAGGTTATTTAGTAAAACTCTCATTTCAGCTCCCTTACTACTAATCCTTTAGCTTCACATTACCTTTGCACTTCTTCATCTTGAAAGATTTGGCATCCTTCTGCTGGACTGTGAACAGAAAGTCTATGATTTCTTCTATTGTCAGAGACCTGAAGATGAGAGGGTGGTGCTGGCTACTACGCAGTGATGAGAATTGAAAAAGCAAAATTACTTATTTAATTATTGACATCTTTCCCGTTTTCCTGAGGTCCATTGCAGGCAGAAGGCACTTACATTTCAGCACTTTTGTCAGTAGATACACAAGTGGAGTCTCAATCAGTTATCTGCCTTTAGCACTTTCTAAAATTCAACATGCATACATGGAAATCTGTGCATGCATGAACACTCATCTTTGCTCAGCTAATAATACCTGAGTTCAGCATGAACATAAAGGGCCTTTGCAAAACTACAATTTTATTGGTAGTTTTATTGGGAGTAAAAGACAGTATAAAGAAGACATTTCTTGAAGAGCTTCAAACTCTTTGAGACTTTCTATGCCATTTTTAGATACTTTCTACTTCTCAATACTACCAATAACATATGAGAATTTCCTGAGATTAAGATAGACACTATTCCTCTCTCTATTATGACAGACCAATAATTCTCCCAATAAATTTTCAACATAATTCTCGCTCACCTTTAGTGACATCCCAGTCTCACTGTTTCTGAATAATAACAGAAAAGTTCAGAAAGCCAATCTTATGGCAAGTCCTGTGTTTATCACCAAACACTTCTCTAAAATAAAAAGCTATTGATTCTTACCTGTGCTTATTACCTCAATTTTCATCTTAACTGTGTAATCAAAAGAGTTTCATCCCAGTGTTTATGTGGCAATCATATATCATTAATGGCACTCAAGATAGCTTCTCAGAGACATGCCTTAAAACTTCCAGTCAATTCTTTTAAATGATTTTGGAGCAGAAGTCAGTGATAAAAACAGCTCATCAGAAGAAAAGCTTTCATTTATCATCAGAAGAAAGGAGATGAAAACTTTTTATTTTTATATAGCATTTTAAATTAAAACATTCTTCTATTTTATGAAGGTTGAAAACATTGGCTCAATTTTGTATACAAACAGTTTCAAAGACAATTGTCGAAAAGAGAAGATCCATCCCTTTTTTTCTTTGTATAAGAAGATAAAAATTGTCTCAGTACTGATGTGTCTTATCTTATTATTTATGCACAACCTTTACAGCTAGGCCTAGGGCATTTTCATGAGGCATAATTTATAGGTAGAGGAAATAAGGACTCTTATATTTTAGAGTTATTTTGTTACTCTAGCAAATTACCCCAAAATGTCTTGCAAATTAAAACACTTTTACATTCAAAGTACACTTTTTTTTCTTATTCCTTCTGCTAAAATCTTTGTCAATCCACCTCTGACATTTCATTTTTCTATGTAGCTCCTACATTTATAAATGGATTTTGAGTTGACTGGCACCTGCAGTGTATGCATTTGCCTTTCTGCCATAACAATAAGGCACATTGGCATGCAAATAATTTTTCTTGTCTAAGTAATTTATATATATATAATATATATATATAATATATGTATTTAATATATAAGCTATATTATTTTGTCCCTTTTAAAGAGTTTATCAAGTTTCTGACACCCCTAAATGGTCGGATCATTATTTATACTCTTTATAAAGAAATAAAAGATGTGTTTGCTCAATATTAATCCTTTAACACTTTTACTCATTATCTTATTTATTAGTCTATTGAAGTCCTTATTTCTTCTATCATAGATCTTACTATGGCATTTTAGAAAATATCTTCCATTGTACTTTTTTTAATATAGCACACCATAAAATCATCAAATCCTGTTTACATCTATACAGTGAAAGTTACAGAGTATAAATGTCATAAATTCTGTAGAAACAGTACTAGTTTTAGTGGTACTGACACTTATCAATGTTTTGGCTAATGGAAGAAGCATAAATTTCATCTATTTTTTCAGATATGTTATAGAACCACCAGATTCAATATTTTAAAGCATTCAAAAATCTGAGAACTCACACAGTTTCTGGATCAGAATATGGGCAGGCTTTTGTACAAGTTTCAGTTTCTGGATCAGAATATGGGCAGGCTTTTGTACAAGTTTAGGTTCAGACAAAAATGATTTACATAAATCTTGCATTATTTCACAACTTACACCAAAAATGTATTTAGGGTAAGAATGCGAAAAGGGTGTTTAAATTTTCTGAGCTGGATTTCCTTATCTTTACATTTAGATTAATACTGCTTATTTAAATGTAAATTTTATTCCGTGGATTGTATTTAAACTTAATTATTGAAGTTCAATGTTTCTGAAACAGCACTTCTCAAACCTTTTAAACACTCAGTTACAGAGGATTATCTTTTTAAAGAGAAGATCATTTTTCACTCACAATTCAGGTTACAGACCATCATTGCAAAACTGTCTGAGGCAGTGCAAAGTTAAAACAGCTGGTGACATCATATCCAAAACCAAGAGCCGATAGCAATGAATTAATGTGTGTTAGAGACATCTAAGAGACAATTGAGGCATCGGACAAGATGTACTGCAACTCAATGTATGCAGAGTGGGACCTAAGAGTATGTATTCTTAGCAGCTGTCGATTATTTGCCTCTGGGTTACAAAGTCCTAGGGATCCTCCTTTTGTGGTATCCACCCTGTGTTTATAATTATTGATTTCTTGGCTAGCTGATCTGTTCTATTTTTATCTAAAGTTCAAAAACAATATCATCTCAAAGTATACCACTTTTCTCTGCTCAGTATTTCAAACTGTTGGAAACTGGGGAGACTTTTGTAGTTTGGATTTTGTGCTGATTTTCCATTGTCTCCTAAAAGATAAATTCTACAAATGGAATCTAAATGTCAGGAAGTCTCTTCTCAAAAATCACATTGGCCAGTGATGATATCAGATCACAAGAAGGGACCTAGAGAATGGAAGGACTCCTCAAGATCTTTTTCATAGGTCACTATCTATTCTTTTTTTTTTTTTTTTTTTTTTTTGGTTTTTTGAGACAGGGTTTCTCTGTGGTTTTGGAGCCTGTCCTGGAACTAGCTCTTGTAGACCAGGCTGGTCTCGAACTCACAGAGATCCGCCTGTCTCTGCCTCCCGAGTGCTGGGATTAAAGGCGTGTGCCACCACCACCCGGCTTCACTATCTATTCTTGCAGTCAATTTATCACTCACCCAAATCATTCCTCTGCTCCTAAGTTGTCAATATTAGCCCTGTTTTCTCCTGAGAATAGAACATATAAGCAAGCTTTTATATTTCTTTGAATATTTGTGTAGCCACCTGTTTTTTGTTTTGGGGAATAACCTTGTGAGCGTACTAATTTTGTTTGATTTCCTGATATTAACCTCTGCCTATTGGTGTTTTTCAATAACAAGTCTACTCCTCAAAACTTACTATTTTCTGCCTTTAAAATAGAAGAAAAATCATAAACTTCTACATGTAAAAATTATTTTTCAGGAGTAGAGGGTGGAGAAACTGTTTTAAGATTGTGTTGTATGAAAAAAATCTATGTTTAATAAAAGGGAAAGTTTTTCATACAATGCATTTTGATTATATTTTTCCCCATCAATTCTCTAAGATGCTCCCCACCCAAAATTCACTCAGCTTCATGATCTTCATCTCTCCTTCTCTCAAAAAATAATCCGTGAACACTGTACCAAAAACCAAAAATGAAAATTGCCAAACTTTAAAAGAAGAAAATAAAAAAAAATACAAAAACAAAAGCCCCCCCCCACACACACACACCCCATACACAAAGTAAATCCCTTTTCTGTTTGCCAACTACTCCTGGCTATGGATCACACCCTGCAGTGTATTTGATAAAACCAGTATAACTCCACTGGAGAAAACTGATATTCAATATTTTAGCAGCTCTCAGTCACAAATAACTTCTTGGTTATGGGGTGGTATTTGAGATCACTTTCCCCACTTCAATGTTAAAATATTACCCGGTTTAAACATGGGTAGGTCTTGATAATGTTATCATAGTCTCTATAAGTTCATGTGTGTATCAGTCTTATTATACCTTGAAGATCTATTTCCTGGGAGCCATTCACCACCTCTGGCTGTTAGCAACCTTTCTACTACCTTTTCAAAAGAGATTCATGCGCTCCAAATAGAGAAATTTGATAAGGACATCCTACTTAGGACTGAGTTTTGAAAGTTTCACACTCTCTGCCCATTGTCCAGCTTTGCTCTTTATTAATTAGCATATTCTGCAAGAAGAATCATCTTTTATATGGACTAAGCAATTTTCTGCCCTCTGGTGATAGTAATATATTATTAGGAGTCACTTTATCACTTTGTTTCTTTAATAAAATAATAATGGAAGCTTTTTCTCCAAAAACCTCTAGATGAGACACAGTGTTTTAAAAAAACATACATAGGCTTGGGACAGAAAGGAAAAGCATATAGACAGTTATAGGACAGCAAAAGTAATATAAAAGAGTACAGATAGTCATAGATTAAAGGAGTAAAGATAAGAAAATAACTATTAAAAACAATTGAGTTAAGTCACATAAAGATGGAATATACATAGTCTGTATTATATATATATATATATATTATTGTGTTTCTTTGAATTTTTGACTATTAATAAGCTAATTGCAGAGAGACATATCATTATACAAGCCTTGAAGCTAAACTAACATATTTTAAAGGTATCTTGATTTCAAAATTTAAGTCTAAGGAAATGTTACTTTGGAAAAGAGTTTCTACTTTTATTTCTGTAGAATGTGAGAACCTGTGGATTCCTTTCAGACTAATGTTGTTTGATAAAAAAGTCTTCATGAACCCTAAAAATACTTTGCTCAACAAACAGCAGGAAGCACATTGGAGAAAACAACACTCAATTTTCCAAAATGATTGCTTATAAATGTTTGTTTTCCTTTAAGTGGGGATATGATATAGAGATGAATGCTTGACATTAGTATGAATCTTGGTCTACTGATACAAATTTAAGGTTGATTTTGTTACACTGTGTTTATGTGTTTCTGCTCTTGTTTAAGGTATTGTGTTTGTGCAGCTCATTTAAAAATACAATATATAATTAAAAACTACAGATTAATAGATAGTCATTTATAATAGTTAAACTTGTAGTCATGTTAGTTAGATTTTCTAGATATACAGAGGTATATTTCACTTAGATAGATAATCTTCAACACTTCAAATACCTACAGAATATGGTATTTAAAGGTTTTAAGAATTTAGACTTTTCTTGATAGTGAGACACATCTGCTCCTGACCACCAATTACTTCAAAGAAGTTGATGGGCATTGAAGAAACCCGTTATGTAATTTGCCTTCAATGTGACAAGGCTAGCCATTTGGGCAAGAAATTGTTCTTGCCTGGACCGCTTGATGGGATGCTGTATGAACTGGACATGCAGAACCCACAGAAAAATGACTGCTGAATTTTCCAAAGGACAGGGTGTTCTTCAGTGTTCCTGCTTCATGAAAGAGTCTGACAGACATTCTGCAGGACACAAAAGAAAGTGACTGATAAACTGCCAATATAGAAGAAACAGTCTTTCAGATTTCCTGGTCCATAAATAATCTGCCAGATACTATGGATTTGTAGGCTAAAGATGAATGCTCCAACATTACAGAAGAACTTTGGGTGACTCTCAAGGCTGTGCAATGTTTCTGCCAATACTATAGTTTTGTAAGTTGCTAACAATGCACTTCCTGTTTACCCAGGTAATATTATAGGCTTCTAGTGTCTCTGATGGAGCTGAAGACAAATAGTTATAATTTTTCTTGGTTGTGAAAAAAAATAAAGTAGATATGAAACTTTAGACTCAAAAAGAAATATTGTAACTGTAACTCCTGCTTGATAACTGTTTTGTATATATAATTTAATTATGTTAAAGTTAAAGCTTCCCTTTTTATTTAGACAAAAACGGGAAGATGATGTGAGATGTTCTTCTGTATATATGTTGCTTTTCCTGGATAATGAATAAAGATGTTTCAGACAATGGCTTAGCAGAGTAAAGCCAGGTTGGAAATCTGAACAGAGATATATTGAGAGAGTAGATAGAGTCAGGGAGACACCAAGTAACTGTGAAAGAAAACAGACACCAGAACATTACTGGTGGGATACAGCCTTGTGGTAATACACAGAATAATAGAAACATTAATTTAAATGTAAGTGTTAGCCAGGAATATGCCAAATGAATAAGCAGCCCCTGTTTACAACATAGCCCCATGGGTGATCTAGTCTCAATTTCTTGACCTCTTTAGCAGTTTTATGCATGAGCTCCATGCCATGCCTTAAATTCAATTAAAAAGTGATTTTGATACCCATAACTTTTGTTCTACTATTGTATCAGTCTATCTTGCAAGAAAGTCTATTTATTAACCCATTATTCTCAGTAGAACAACTTAATTGCTTTATTCATTTTCAAAAGCATCACATTTCTTTGTTCGTTTTATGTATGAGGGAGGAGCACATGCCATGGAACACATGTAGAAGTCAAATGAATACCTGCTAAAGTTGGTTCTCTCCCTCAACAATAATTAATTTCTTTTAAACTTTACATTTTTCATAAAATTTCACATATTTCTAATTGTCAATATGATGTTTGTATATGTATGTTCATGAAAATGACAAGAATACTTAAGAATGGAAACAAATATTTTACTTTGCATAGTTACATATTTTATCTGCATATGATAATGTCCCCTGTATCTTTTAGGATATTTATATATCTAATACAGAAGAGTTATCTGTTAATATCTTGCCTATCTTAAATATGGAAATTATACTTAATCTTCATGGTTACAAGTTCTCATCTATTTCCCACAATCTCTTTCCATTTCTATATATATGTCTAGTAACTATATCCTATACTGAGCTTATGTAAACAATTATCTCTCCATATATACAAATCTAATTTGTCTTCAAAAAACCCTAGTTCTAAAATAATTGAAATAAAATGACTGTAAAGAATATGCACATAGCATTGGATTTCAAAGCTAGAATTTCCTAAATAACACATATATTAATTTTCTAAACTATGTATTTTATGTCTCTCATGAGTATGTGTTTCTCTCTCTCTCTCTCTCTCTCTCTCTCTCTCTCTGTGTGTGTGTGTGTGTGTGTGTGTGTGTGTGTGTGTGTGAACATTCATATGTATACTCAGAGAGGACCAAAGATGGGAGTTCTATCCCATGGACCTACAGTTATAAGTGTAATAAGTGTTCTTGAACTGTGTGACATTGGCGCTGGTAATTTAACTCTAATGCTTTGCCAGAACAGCAAGCATTCATATCGGCTGAACCATCTCTCCAACCTCAGATACAACAATTTTGCACAGCATTTATGTTGTTCAAGCAATTGTAAGTAAACTAGAAATAATTTTACACAGAATGTCAGGTGTCAGCTACATGAAAGTAATATACCATTTTATATATGGCATTTAAATTACTGTGGATTTGGCATGTATAGAGAAAGATTACTCTTGAATATTGAAGGGCAGCCCCATTTTGCTACTTAACATTCTGCCTATGATTGAGATTATACATATTTTCTTTCAATATACAGCTCAATAACCATTACTCACTTCTTAGCAAATTAATTTTTGTTCTTAAAAATAACACTGCATCCTTCTTTTGAGGTTAAATGGTACTCTACTGTTAGCATGCACATACTGTATTTTATTTATTCATACATTAGCAGGTCATTAACTGTGTCTATCTCTTGGACATGTGAGTAATGATAAAGTAAACATAGAAATAAATGCATGTTTCTAAACTAATGATTTCATTTTTTAAAGAATATATATGGATGTAGTAATTTGAACATGTTCTGAATAATTTGAATAAACAGGTTCATTCTCATGTTTTTGCATGAAACATTTGTTCCCAGATTGTGGTGATATTGTGGGAGGGCCTGAGGAGTTTGGGCTTAATTGAAGGAAGTACATCATTGGAGACAGATTCTTGATAGTTATTCTATCCTTTAGCATTCTCTTGTTGCTGCTTTGTCCATGGTGAACTGAGTAGCTCTACTCTACCACACCCTGTCTTTCATGGTTAATAAAACTATGACCAAAGTAAATCTTTCTTCCTTTTTAAGAGTTCATGGCAGGCATTCTATCACTTTGATGTAAAAATCCAATGACAACAATGAATTGGTATAAGAGAAATAGAATCTCTCCATCATGATCTTGACCCCTTCGCTCATATTATTTCTCCTCCACCACTACAGCTGGCCTCCAGGAGCATTGCCCAGTGTTTAGCTGTGGATCTCTGCATCTGCTTCTGTCAGTTACTGGAAAAGGGTGCATGCAAAGCTTATTAGTAATTCATTCTGTCAGTTCAAAGACGAAATGCCTATAGGAATAAAGACAGAAAAGTCTATGCAATGAAGTTTCAGGGGAGAATAAGGACCATATTGGGAAGGATATTAGAGTCTCTATTAATACATTCTGCTAAAGAATTTGTACACTGTTGGTCCACACTTTGAGAAACATGGATGAGATTGAGTTTAAAGTTGACAGTCTAATCAATGCACTAGGAAATATAGCAGTGCAGCACATTATCCAGGCTGTGCTATAAGCAGTGCTGGCTGATTTTAACTAAATCTACAATGAAAATATAAGGAACTGAAGGATGGACAGTTTGTATAACTCACAACTAATTCAGAAAAAAGGCCATAATATTGTGTTCAAGAAAGGTGTAAGTGATGAGTAGATTACAGAATCAGGACATTGGGAAAGAATTGCTTTCCTTATTGAGATAACACAAAGTCTAATAAGAAAACATTTAAGGGAGCATGGGCTTATTTTGTACCATAGTTGAGTAATGTTATTCTGTCTTTGCTTATTCAGATCTTGAAGGATCAGAAAGCAGAGACAGGGGAGCACCAGATCTGCCCTGAGATGTAACTTCTAGGTGATTCTAAATCCATTGAAGTTTCCATTGAGGATTAGCCATCACAGATATCATCAGAGCATCTAAGAAACTGGTCCAGGAACACATGCAAGAAGTTTTAACTCCTTTGAAAAATTTGATCAAAATTGTGGTAATTCTCTGGTGGTTACTGTGGGTCCATTGTCATCTGGAATCTCAGATGTCACTGTAGTCATATCCCAAGAAGCCAGAGTACTACACAAAGTAAGACAGATTGTGGAGTATCCATGTGATACTTATATTGCAGTCATATAGAATGTAAAGGTTTTGGACTCAAGAGGCCTCATTCAAGATTTCTCATGAAGGTCTTCGAGGCCAGATAATTTGTAGCAGGATATAAATAATAACACACATTCCCTGAGATTTGATGTTGTCTGGGAGAGAGGATGAAGCTGCATTGTGATATAGAGTGTACTGTTGACGTCAAGAAATAGATATATCTGATGAAGAAATCCACAGGCATTTGAAGATAAAACACAGGAAGTCATGTCATCAAAGCAAGCCAATTGGAGCTCGTATCAGGGCATTGTATATCCCAAATCCTGTACTTGGAATTTTAAGATTTTTCTCCCCATTTGTGTTTGATTGTTTGTTTTGGGAAAGTGTCTCTTATTGTGCAGGCTAGCCTTTGACTGCTTAGATCAAGTTGGCTTTGAACTTCCAGACTTCCTTTCCCCAGTCCCTATGTGATGAGATTGCAAGAGCCAACTGCTGTAGAGATTATGTCGTGCTGACAAACACAGGACCTTAATTATTCTTGAAGGACACTCTACTGAGCTAAGTTCGGAGATGAAATCATAGGACTTAATGTTTTCAGTGTTAGGTTTGGTCTTTCTTTCCCTCATCCTTGCACCCTTTTTATGTTCCCATTCTTCTCTTCTCTGGTGGGATGGAAAGTTTATTCTGTGATATTTTATATACAAAATATATTAATGAGTTGTTTTTATTCTCCAGGGAATCATAGTTACGAGGTTTCCTGAATCTCAGGGACAACTTTTAATTTTGACTATAGAGAATTATTTAAGTTGTTAAGACATTAAAGTCTCGAGGAACTGCATCAAATTCATTTTACATTTTGAAATGTCCAGAAGTCTTTATGTACAAAGAGTGGCTACTGCTTTGAAGATGCAAATGCCCTTCACAAAGTAAAACATTAGAAGGATTATTCTCCAGCTGATTACATTATTTCAGATATCTGGAGACATGGAAGATGGGTCTAGTTGGAGAAATCAGCTGGGTAGAAAATGCCTTCAGAGGACGTGTATGTTGCACTGTCCTTATATCCTCTCTTCCTTAACACCATGACATGAAGATTTTCCTTCTCCATGTGTTCTTATCCTCATATAGTTCTTTGCCAGCACATTCAATCAAATGAAAATTAAATCAACCTTCCCAAGTCAAAATTAGTCTTACCTGTTGAGTGTGGTATAATGTCCTGTAGTTGCATCATGCTGGAATGGCTACAGAAAAGGTGTCTTTAAAGGCCACCATGCATACATAGCAAGTGAACATATACACAAGACCAACTCAAAAAGATTTTCCCTCTCATTAGCTTCTCATTACAAGTATGTCATCATTTATATATGAAGAATAATTAATACATTTTATAAGAGAGATGCTTAATAACATCATTTTTAATTTTGAAGGAAGCCTCCTCCCATTTTTACTTCTATTACAGTTATAATAGGTAGAAAATAATGTTTCATTATTATTTGCATTATTATGATGACTGGCAATATAACACTACTTTCCATGTGCCTGATGACCAATTTTTATATATCCTATAGAAAAATGTTCAATTAAATTATTATTTATGTACTTAATTTGTTTTACAGTGAAATTATCTGAGCCCATCATATATTGCTTTGTGAATCTATGCTGAGATTTCTAATTTGCAAATATTTTTTCAAATTGATTTGTTACCTGTTTGTATTGAATGTTTTGTTGTTGATTTTTTTTTTACTTGCTTTGCTTTGCTGTAAAAAAAAATTACTTTAGTTTGCTGTCATCTTGCTTTTGAGTTTTGCTTTCATTGACTGGGGCTTTGATATGATAGCCAGAAGATCACAGCCAAGGCCAATGTCAAGGGGCTTTTGCTGTATGTTGTCTTCAAGGAGTTTTATGGTTTCAGGTCATGTCTTTCAAGTTTTAATCCTTTTTGAGTGGATTGGATGTGGTTTAGATCTCCCAAAAGAATGGACATGTTTCAAAAATCAAACTTAGGGTGAAAATAGAACAGAAGAAAGAATTTTGCTACTGGGGACCTAAGTTCTAAATAAAAAGAAATATTGCTTTAAAAGAGCTTAAATACATTTCAGAAGACAACAGAGACTTCAGTCTGCAATAATATCACCATCTGGTGAAAGAGTTTACACCTCAGGAAATTTGGCAGAGGCAAACATAATTTGAGCAGTTTGTACTCCTCAGATTCTTTTCTTTGGTGTTTACTTTCAGATGCTATGCAGACAAAACAGTTCTGGAAACAATAGGGAAGTTGACATGACAACCAATCTCCTTTAGAGAAAAAAGTGATAAGGTCCAGGCAGGGGAATGTGGAGAGACAGGTGAAGTGGAGTCAGGTAATCAGAGAGAAAATTGCTGGCTGATGGAATGCAAGCAGCAAGAATCTCATTTTCTAAAATACATGCTGACTTTTTACAGTTTTATAGCATTTGGGGCTTAAACTGCATGGTATTCATATAGTGGCAAGTTGACCCTCTTCTTCCCCAAGAAGTTATCAGTTCTCTGTAGAAAAGTAATTCTGTGGCTGTCTTGCCAAAGAACTCATGCATCAGTGATATGTGCAGAGGTGGCCTCCCAGATAACATTTTGAAAAATCCATAAATTCCTCAGAAAAGACTGTTCCTCTATGTCTGTCAGATCCTATTATGCCCAAATCAGACAATTCTATTTGAAAACTTAAAGTGGTCTGGAAGAGTGTCCCAAGGAGCATAAAAAGGATAAAACTATAAAATCAAAAGTGCCAGGGAGACGGAATATTTTATTATTGTACAAAGGTCAAACAGAAAGATTTAGGGCATGCCATCTTCAGTAACAAAGCAAAATAGTACAATTTAATTTATGTCTGGGTTATATTACACTGTCAACTTGAAATGGAACTTTATAATCAATTGACAGCTTTTAAAATTAATTTTAAATTTTTATAAGCAAGAGTCTCAATCTGGATAAAAAGGAAAGAAAAAGAAAAATTGTATGCTGTACAAGTGAGTCCCATGTAAAGGCAAATGTTTTCTATATTATTTAAATATAATGGCCATCAACCCATTACATCTAAATCTTCAATAGGTATAAACTCAAGCAAGAATTCACTCATAAAAAGTGGAGTCTTGACTTTGAATTTGTCAAAAGTGTATGATAATCAACAGATGATACTGTTAAAGTAAATGAAAATATTGTTAATTTTAAGTAGAAGGTACAGTAGAATTAATCTTCAGGAAAATAAACCTGAAGGTAAAATAAAAAGAATTATAGCTTAAATTTGATTTCCCTGCTTCCCTTCCCTATGAACAAACGTTTGTTTTGTTTTGTACTTTTTTTTAACAATGATGGAACATAGCTCACTGGCTTTTAAATTACATTTG
Source organism: Chionomys nivalis (assembly GCF_950005125.1). NCBI lineage: Eukaryota > Metazoa > Chordata > Mammalia > Rodentia > Cricetidae > Chionomys > Chionomys nivalis. Next base: position 74,137,596 of record NC_080094.1, on the reverse strand, counting down.
AAATATGTTTTAAAGCATCCAAAAAGCTTTAAATTCAAATTTGTAAATACTGAAGCTCTCTAGGGAGTTTTACCCTAAATATTACATGAAGACTTCAAAAAATGGAAGGCCAGAACTTTTCAAGAGCAACACAAATCATTAATTTTATTTTATTTATTTTTTCTACTTTAATTTAATTATTAAAATATTCTATGTTGGGAACAAAATTATGATAGAATATTGAGAATAAAGTTTAAAGAAATTATTAGAGCAACTGAATGGACATTGTGATATTAATTTTATAAGTTAGAAAGGATATTAAAAGATAAGATAATTAACATAATGAACAAATAATATAATGCTACTTAATCATTATATCATTAGAAGGATTTACATTTAATTATAAATACACAGAAATAGTGACAGGTAACTAAGTAAGCCATAAAAATAATGTTACAAAACAGCATCACTTGTAAGATATTTTTTGGTGACAAAGCTTTAGAAATGAATTGAAAAACTATTAGATATAGTAAGTTTGTCCCCTGTATTTGAAAAGATAAGAATGTAGAAATTTATAGCACTTGTGTGCTATAAAATATAATATATTATCAAATAAGAGTAACATTTAATAGCAGCTGAATGACTAAATTCTATGAAAAAATATATATGCACAATCACACATAACAATGTATTAATTAGATAACTAATCAGTGTGTTCTTCCAACTGGTCAGTCCTGAAAATATACATAGAAGTACCATTTTTACACATCGAGGAAATTTTATTTATGTATTTAATGGCATATATGTGTATTTGGGCTAAAACATCGTGTTCATTCCAGGTAAGAAACAAAGCAAAAATGTGTCAACAATGCCATTCAGTATTATTCTGAAACTTTGGGCCCATTATGCATATATTAAAGAAGGAATAGTTTTAGAGGACAAAGTATACCATTATTTTAAGATTATCTAATAATCTAATTAGGAAAGTCAGAATAAAATATCAAATTTTCTGTAAAAACATCTATTAGAGGTGGCAGATAGAGTAGCAATCATGCATATTGAATATCTAAATCAGAAGAAAATAGAAATAAGCATTCTATATGCAATATGAAAAAGTAATAAAATATGTAAGAAATACACATAGATACTTAGACTGAAAGCTATAGAAGCCTGTACCACTTCCTTGTTGCCATAATCAAATAGATGATAACAAACAACTTAGAGGGAAAATGGTTGACAGCCATAGCTTAGGAAGGTGTGCAATCCATTTGCACAGGGAGGAAAGGAGGTAAGGGCATGAGGCAGTTGTTCACACTATGCTATCATGGCTCTAATTGGGAAGCAGAGGCAACATGGAGTGGGGACAAGTTTTAAAACATTCACGATTTATCAATCTATCACCAAAAACTCACTCTTCTAGCAAGATTCTACCTCTTAAAGGCTCTAGAACTTTACTATACAGTACCAAGAGTTCAGGGATTATATTATTGAACATATAGGCCTGTAGGAAACATTTCACATTGAAAATACAAAAAAGCAAAATTGTAATAATAGGAAAATATCAATTAAAAACAATAATATGATTATTAACAGCTATATGATGTACACCTTAACTTTAGCTCCTAAAAATACCCAAAGACAAATACCACCTGTACAGATCAAACCAAGAGGAGAGTAACTAGCCTCCCAGCTAGACAGACCAGTCCCTAGGCTCTAAATCCAGGACAAACCTCAGACTCCTGCCTTACCCATATCAGCCCAGCTAGTTCTTAAGCAGGCAAGGCTCTGGTTGGTAGACTGCTCCACACCCCGATTGACCCTGTAATCTACAAGTCCTACTCAACCCTCAAATCCACCTATCTCCTGCAACCTCAGCAGCACCCCGAGACACACATAACTACTTGCATTGATCAGACCAAGAGGTGAGTGACTGGCCTCCCAGCAGTTTGACTAATAATTCTCTATGCCCTATTCCAGGAATACAACCATTGCCCCTCCCCACCAATTGTAACTATATTGTATGGTGAGCAGGAAAGCCCCTTGTGGGCAGGTTACTCACCACCACTGATGTAGGTGATTTCATTGGTTAATAAAGAAAATGCCTTAGCCCTGATAGGTTAGAACATAGGTGGGTGGAGTAAACAGAACAGAATGCTAGGAAAAAGGGAAGTTAGGCAGACGCGATGCAGCCAGTCACCAGGTCAGACATGCTGAATCTTTCCCGGTAAGGGCACCTCGTGGTGCTACACAGATTATTAGAAATGGGCTAAATTAATATGTGAGAATTAGCCAAGAAGAGCTAGATATAATGGGCCAGGCAGTGTTTTAAAGAATACAATTTGTGTGTTGTTATTTTGGGACATAAGCTAGCCAGGTGGCCGGGAGCTGGGTGGCAGGAACACAGCCCGCAGCTCCTTTAACAGAATGGCTGCCCAACATGTGGACAACTGAATCCACAGAAAGCCTGAGAAAGCTTTGGAAAGAATAGAGTAAAGCATGCTTTCTTGGTAGCAACAATTTCTCGGGTCTACTCTGCTTGCTAGAGGCAAGCAAGAGCTCTCATTTAAGAGAGGCTTCCTGACTCAGCTTTAGCTGCAAAACCCTGCAGCTCTTAAGAGGTCCTGCCATGAAACACTTAAATGGTGTTGATAAACTGACTGAATGCTTGTTTGTTTTCAGCCATAGCAGGAAAAAAGTTGTGCTGTTTTAAAATGCTGGAGTTTTGGTCTGTCCTGCCAGGGCAAACTCTGACTCTTTCATGCAAGCGGTTTGTGTGGTTTGCAAGTACATGCTGCTGAAGCTTGCTTGCTGGCAGGGACCTTGAAACGCCACAGAGTTGTGGCAAAAAATGGCTCCAGCAGTACCTCTGCCATGAGGCTGGAAAGCTAAGGAATGGGCTGGATCTAGCCATCAAAGCCACGGCTTTAGTTCTACTGATATTGCTTGATAAATTAAAGACTCATGTGGTCACAAAGGAGACATATACAGTAAAAGAGAGATTCAAAAACAAAGAAAACCTTTAAATGATTTACAGTTTGTTAAAAATATATGCAGGCTAAAAGTTAAAGTTTTTAAAGTTAAAAAAAAGAAAGAAAGAAGAAAGGAAAGAAAGAAAAAAGAAAGAAAGAAAGAAAGAAAGAAAGAAAGAAAGAAAGAAAGAAAGTAGTTGGGTGTGGTAGTACACATCTTTAATCCCAACACGTAGGAGGCAGAGGTAAATTGACCTCTGTGACTTCAAGGTGTGGTAGCACAGGCCTTTAATCCCAATGCCTGGGAGGCAGAGACAGACAGATCTCTGTGAGTTCAAGGTGTGGTAGCATACACCTTTAATTCCAGCATTGATGAGGCAGAGACAGAAGGATCTCTGAGAGTTCAAGGACAGCCTGGTCTACAGAGTTATTCCAGGACAAAGATATACAGAGAACCTGTCTCGAAAAGTAAAAGTAAAAATAAATGAAATAGAGTTAAAATAAAGCTGGACAAAGATGGAAAATACACAGAGAATATTGATACTGTATTCTATTATGCTCTCTTTGAATTGTTTGAATGCTGAGGAAAGAACAACAGCTGCTAAAAGATATTTATTTATTAATGCTGCTGAACTAATCCAACATAGATATTTTGAAAATACCTTGATTTTAAAACTTGGATCTAAGGACATGATGCTTTGGAAAGGAGTTTCTTCTTTTGTTTTCACAGAGGATGAGATCCTGTGGATTGCTTCTATCCCAATATGGTATGATGGACCACGCTGTCCTGAAGGGTTGCTGTGAACACCCTCAAAAAATTACTTCACTCAATGCCGACTGAGATGAATCTAGCACACAAGTTATACCATGAAAGACCTAAATAACAGCGCCCCCATACATCAGGAAGCAGTTTGGAGAGAAATAACTATGCCCATATTCCCAAATATTGTTTATAAATGTTCTTTTACATTTAAAGGGGGATATGATATAGATATGGATAATTTACATTGGTATAAGTTTTGCTTTGTTGACATAAATTTAAGGTCAATTTTGTTATATGTATATATGTGTATATATATTTCTGATATTGATTAGGGTATTGTGATTGTGTAGTTCATTTAAAAACGTAATATATATATAGGTTTTTAATGGATAATCATTAATAATAATCAAGCTTGTTGTCATGTTAGTTAGATTTTCTAGATGCACATAGATATATTTTAGATAGACATTCTTCATGTCTTTCAAAGACTAAAGAATAGGACATTTAATGTTTTAATAGCTTAGGGTTTTTCATGACAATGAGACACGTCTGCTCCTGGCAGCACCAATCTACTTCAAGAAGAAGATGGGCATCGAAGAGGATCCTTATGGAGTTTGATAGCCATTTGGGCAAGAAACTGCTCTTGCCTGGACTATTGCATAAACTGGACACAAAGAACCCACAGAGAGAGGACTGCTGAACTTGCCTAAAGGTGAGATGGTCTTTTGGGGTTCCTGACTCATGAAAGGGTCTGCAAGACATTCTGCAGGACACAGCAGATAGTGACTGCCTTTGAAATTTCCTGCTTCGTGGAAAAAGTCTGCTGGAAACTATGGGCCTGTAGGTCAAAGATGGATGCCCCAATGGTACAGAGGAACTTTGGGAGACTGTCCAGGCAGCGAGATGTCTGTGTCACTTCTAGAGTTTTGTAAGTTGCTTAGTTCTCATTTACTTAGGTAATATTATATCCTTCTGGAGTTTTTGATGGAGTTGAAGAACAGATAGATAGTTATAGTTATAGTTTTCCATTGTTATGGAAAGATAAATGATAAAGTAGATATAAATATTATAACTATAAATATAGCTTGATAATTGTTTTGTTATATGTGATTTTACTATGTTAAAGTGAAAGCCTTTCTTTTTTGTTTAAACAGAAAAAGGGGAAATGATGCAGGTGATTTTATTGGCCTTGGCCAATAAAGAAACTACCTTGGCCCTGATAGGTTAGAACATAGGTGGGTGGAGTAAACAGAACAGAATGCTAGGAAGAAGGGAAGTTAGGTGGACGTGATGCAGCCAGCCACCAGGTCAGACATGCTGAATCTTTCCCGGTAAGGGCACCTCGTGGTGCTACACAGATTATTAGAAATGGGCTAAATTAATACGTGAGAATTAGCCAAGAAGAGGCTAGATATAATGGGCCAGGCAGTGTTTAAAAGAATACAATTTGTGTGTTCTTATTTTGGGGCATAAGCTAGCCAGGCAGCTCCTTCAACACACCACCACACTGGACCCTGTAACTACAAGTTCCACAATGTCCCCAAACTCACTCATCCCTCATGGCCTCAGTAGCTCCCTGAGATACAGACCCCACCTTTACTGATTAAACCAAGAGGCACAGAAACTGCCTGCAATGATTGGAGAAAGAGATAGGCAGATACTAGTGCAAGAATACATTCAAAAACCTAAGGAGAAATATGGTATCACCATAAACAAGTGGTTTAAAACAGCAAGTCCTGAACATTCTAACACAGAAGAACATAACCTTAAAATGAGCTTTATGATGATAGACACCTTTAAAGAGGAAATGAAAGATTCCTTTAAAGAAGTCAAGGAAAAGAGAAACAAAAAATTGGAAGAAACTATAAAGAAAGCCTAAGAAAACAAAAACAATAAACAGATGAAGAAAACAGTTCAAGACTTGAAAACTGAAATAGAGACAATAAAGTAAACACAAACAAGGGAACTTGGGTAATATTAAAACTGGGTAAACAATTAGGAACTACAGGTGTAAGGATAACCAACAGAATGAAAGAGACAGAAAAGAACCTCAGGGTTGAAGACACAATAGAGGAAATAGATTTGCCGGACAAAAAAAAAATTAAAGCCAAGAAAGTCAAAACACAAAACATCCAGGAAATCTCAAACACCATGAAAAGACCAAACCTAAGAATAATAGGGATAGAAGAAGAATACCAGATCAAAGGCACAGACAGTGTATTCAAAATATCATAGAAGAAAACTTTCCCAACCTAAAGAAGGAAATTCCTAATAATATACAAGAAACTTATTGAACATAAATAGACTGGAGCAGAAAAAAAAAGCCCTCACTACATAATAATCAAAACAAAACACTAAATATACAGAATAAAGAATATTAAGACTTACAAAGGGAAAAGGCCTAGTAACATATAAAGGCAGACTTAACATAATTACACCCAAATTCTTAATGGAGACTCTGAAAACCAGAATGTTCTAAACAGAAATTTTGTAGACTCGATGGATGCTAGTCCAAACTACTATATCCAGCAAAACTTTCAATCACCATAAGTGGAGAAAATAAGATATTCCATGACAAAACCAGATTTATACACTACCTATCCATAAATCTATCCATACAGAAAGTACTAGAAGGAAAACTCTAACCCTCGGAAGTTAGCTCAACCCAAGAAAACACAGGCAATAGAAAATTGCAAACCAGAAAACAGAAAGTAAACTCACAACTATCAAAAATAACAGAAAATAGCAATCATTGGCCATTGATATCCCTTAATACTACTCTACTCGATTCACCTATAAAAAAGACACAGGCTAACAGAATGGATATGAAGGCAGGATCCATACTTCTGCGCATACAAGAAACACAACCCAACTTCAAAGACAGACATTACCTCAGAGTAAATGGTTGGGAAAAGACTTTCCAATCAAATGGATCTAAGAAGCAAGTTAATGTAGTTGTCCCAATATCTAACAAAATGGACTTCAAACTAAAGATAATCAAAAGAGCTAAGAAAGGACATTTCATATTCATCACAAGAAAAATCTATCAAGATGAACTTTCAATTCTGAACATTTTTCCCCAAATACAAGGACCTTCACATATGTAAAGAAAACATTACTAATACTTAACTCGTACATCAAACAACACACACACACACACTAATAGTGGGAGACTTCAACATCCCACCCTCACCAATGGACAGGTTTGTCAGACAGACACTTAAAAAGAAATAACAGATGTTATGACTCAAATGGACTTCTATAGAACATTCCACCCAAACACAAAAGAATGTCTTCTTTTCAGCACCTCATGAAAACTTTTCTAAAATTAAACATATACCCTGTCACAAAGCAAATCTCAACTGATACAAAAAAATTGAAATAAACCTTGTGTCTTATCAGATCACCATGGCTTTAAGTTAGAATTCAACAGCAACAGAAATGACAGAAAGCCTACAAACTCATGAAACAGAAAATGGTCAGCTGAATCATCACTAGGTCAAGAACTTTAAATCTTTGAAATAAGAAATTGAGAAAGATATCAGAAAATGGAAAGGTCTCCCATGCTCTTGGATAGGTAAGATCAACATAATAAAAATGGCAGGCAATCTTACCAAAAGCAATCTACAGATTCAATAGAATCCCATGAAAATACAAAAGAATTTTTCACAGACCTTGAAAGAACAGCAATCAACTTTATTTGGGAAAACCAAAAACCCAGAATAAATAAAACAATCTTGTTAAATAAAGGAACTTCTGGAGGTATCACCAACCCTGATTTCAAACTCTACTATAGAACTATAGTAATATATAACAGATTGGCCTAAAACAGACACGTGGTTGAATGGAATCAAATCAAAGATCCTGACATTAATCCACTCACATATGAATATCTGATATTTAATGAAGGAGCCAAAATTGTACACTGGAAAAATAAAGCATTTCCAATTGATGATAGTGGCATAACTGAGTGTCAACATTTAGAAGTTTAGAAATAGATCCATATCTATATCTTTGCAAAAAACTCAAGTCTAAGTGAAACAAAAACCTCAGAATAAATCCAAATAAACTGTTCCTGATAAAAGAGAAAGTAGGAAGTAGGTTTGAATGTTTGGACACAGGAGACCACTTCCTAAATATAACAACAGTAGCCCAGACACTGAGAACAACAATCAATAAATGGGATCTTCTGGAACTGAAAAACTTCTGTAATACAAAGGACAAAATAAATAAGACAAAATAACAGTTGCAGAATGGGAAAAGATTTTCAGCAACCACAAATATGGCAGAGGGATAATCTCCAAAATATATAAAGAATTCCAGAAATTAGACATCAAAATACCAAATAATTCATTTTTTAAAAAAGGGGTATAGTTCTAAACACAATTCTCAACAGAAGAATCATAAATTGCCAAAGGACACTTCAGGAATTGCTCAACATCCTGAATCATCAAGGAAATGCAAATCAAAATTACTCCAAGACACCATCTCACAACTGTCCAAATGGCTTAGACCAAAAATACTGTGGACAGGATATGCTGGAGAGCATATGGAATAAGGGAGATACTCCTCCATTGTTGGTGGGAGTGCAAACTTGTACTTGCACTTTGGAAATCAGTATGGCAGTTTCTCAGATAATTGGGAATCAATCTATTTCAAGACTCAGTGATACAATTCTTGGCCATATACCAAAAGGATGCTTAATCATACCACAAGGACAATTACTCAACTATGTTCATAACAGTTATATTTATAATACCCAGAACCTGGAAATAAGCTAAATTTTCCTCAACAGAAGAGTAGATAAAGAAAATGTACATTTACACAATGGAATATTACTGTACTCTAAAAAACAATGACATCATGAAATTTGTAGGCAAATGGATAAAACTAGAAAAAAATCTGAAGTGAGGTAACTGAGACTCAGAAAGACAAATACAGTATGTACTTACTTATAAGTGGATACTATATTAAAAACAAAGGATAATCAAACTGCAATTCTCAGCTCCAGAGAAGCTAGGTAACAAAGAGGACCCTAAAGGAAGCAGCATGGCCCTGAGAAAAGGAATTAGATGAGATCACCTAGGCAAACTGAGGATGAAAGGGGCTAATAGAGGGGATATGTTTGGGAATGAGAACATTGGGGGAATGGGATGGTGAAATTGGAGGATGGATGGAGTGAGAAATCAATGAAAGAGAGATCTTGATAGAAGGAGCCATTATGGGATTAGGGAGAAAACTAGTGCTAGGGAAATTCCCAGGAATACACAAGGATGGCCCCAGTTAAATATCCTAGCAATAGTGGAGAGGGTTCCTGAACTGGCCTTCCCCTGTTATCAAATTGGTGAATATCCCAATTGTCATCATAGAACCTTCATCCATTAACTGACAGAATGAGTTGCGGAGATCTACAGGCAAACACCAGACCAAGCTCTGGGAATCCAGTTGAAGAGAGGAAGGAGGGATTCTATAAATGAGGGAGGTCAAGATCATGATGGAAAAATCTATAGAGACAGCTGAACCAATCTGGTGGGACTCACAACCTCTAGACTGGCATGACAACTGTGGAACCTGAATGGGCCCTCTGCATGTTGGAGACAGCTGTATATCTTGTTCTACTTGAGAGGCCCCAAGAAGTGGGACCAGGATGTATCCCAAGAGCATGAGTTAGCTTTTTAAAACTCATTTCTATGTTGGGATGCTAAGTTTAGTCATTTTGCAAGGGGAAGGGCATTGGTCCTACTTCAACTTAATGTGCTAGGCTTTGTTGACTCCACATGGGCATCTTTACTGTTTGGGTAGAGTGGGTGGGATTGGGCTGTGGGGTAAGTGTGGAGTGCAGGAGAATGGGTGAGAGGGATAAATATGGTTGGAATATAAAATAAAATTGAAAGCAAAAATCCTAAAGATTCTGGGAGGGCTTTGGCCAAAGCACAAGAGGGATGTCTAGGAAGCCTGGTACAGAACATATAAAGCTGGCCAGGCTGTGGTATGCTGGTATACAGCTTTAATACCACCATTTGGGAAGCAGACACAGGTAGCTCTCTGTGAGTCTGAAGCCAACCAGGTCTACAGAGCTTAATCTGGGATAATCAAGGCTATACAGAGAAACTTCCTGCGGGGAATGTTCTGAAACATACAAAGCTGGGAAAGTTTGATGGATCAGTGAATCAAAGCACTTACGCTAGAGCCTAGAGTTCTGAGTTTCACCCCTGTAAACCACATTATGGAAGGAGAGAACTCATGTCTCTAAAAATTGCCCTCTGATCTCCATATGTACATGCCATGACAGTGAATAGGAAAGGGGCAAGCACATACATGCCTCTCTCCTACTCCTTCATGTGTTTCCTTCTGCTTCTTCCTCTGTCTTCCCCTCCCTCTTCTCTTTCTAATCATTTCCTTCTTCTTGGTTCTTTTTGATTTTGGGGCCCAAATATCATACATCCACTCTTAACTATATCTAGCTAATTATCTCACACCAACACTGAATATACTATAAATTCAACATTAAAGTTGGAATTTATTTAATGATGAAATTTATTTGCAACAAAGGAAAGAAAGAAAGGAAGAAATTTAGTTTATTAGAAAGTCAAACAGTTTAAAAGTCAAACATACCCCCAAAAGGTAAGATACTTGTACACAAACTAATTGCCTGGGGCTTAAAGGCAGCTAGGAAGAATTTTATTTGATGTTGACAGTCATGGTATCTTCTAAGAAATATCAGGATCATTGGTACCATATCACAGAAATGTAGCAAAACATGCTAAGTAAGTCAACCATCATAAAGAATTATAACAGGACAGATTATTAGGCTTATTAGATAACTATCTATTTAGACTGATATATGATAGCTACATAGGTAGATAGATGTAGGAGTAGGGCCCATTTATTCATCCCAGCCACCCAGCTAGCTTAGCCCTGAAATAACCACACAGAAACTGCATTAATTAAATCACTGCTTGGCCCATTAGCTCTAACTTCTTATTGGCTAACTCTTACATCTTAGTTTAGCCCATTCCTATTAAGCTGTGTATTGCAACATGGCAGTGACTTACTGGCTAAGTTTCAGCAGCATGTCTTACCCTGGCAGCGGATCCATAGCATGTCCCTGACTCTTCTTTCTTTTTCCCAAAATTCAGTTTCATCTTCCCCACCTACCTAAGTGGGGTATCAACAGGCTATGGCAGTTTATTTATTCCTTAACCAATGAAAGCTGCACATGGACCTCCCCACACCAGATAGATAGATAGATAGATAGATAGATAGATAGATAGATAGATAGATAGATAGATAGATAGATAGAGATAGATGATTGATAGATAGACAGATGATAGATAGAGAGATAGATGACATATTAATAGATAATAGATATATAGATAGGTGATAGATACATAGATAGATAATAGGTAAGTAGGTAGATAGATGATAGATAGATAGGTAGATAGATAATAGATAGATGATGATGATAGATAGATAGATAGATAGATAGATAGATAGATAGATAGATAGATAATAGATAGATAAATGATAGATAGATAGATAGATAGATAGATAGATAGATAGATAGATAGACAGATAGATAGATATAAAGATATGTGTACTCAGAAAATTTTGGATAATTATATTATCTTCCTATAAAGTTTTAATTTCTCCATTTTCACTGAGAAGAAAAAACAAATTTTGAAAATTAACTTTAAATATCCCTGAAACCTACTTATCAATATGATAATTGATATGTACAAAGCAATGCAAATGCCACATTGTAATCACCTCTTTCTTAGTTCAGATTTTCCATTCTATTTTATTCCTTTCATTTTAAAAATATCCGGTTGCATTTAATGGCATCTTTTATGTGAATACTCAAATCTCCCTGTGTGTAGATTCTTGGTTAGATTTAAAAAACATCACTGTATTAGTTATACAGCATCCAGCATGACAATATGAACTGTGCATAAACTTTGACAGAGAAAGTTACAAATTTGAAGGGACTATCAATGTCATTATTTTTTAAACTTTTACAGAACACGTGGCCCTTTGTTTATAAAAAAGGCATCCTTCATCCAAAATATTTATTTTAGAAATACTTAACATTAACTGAATGGTATGGGACCATGGTCTATTCTGTCAATTATGTTTTAAATAAACACTGAATGGCCAGTAGCCAGGCAGGAAGTATAGCCAGGACAACCAGACAGGAAGTAGAGGCAGGTCAAGGAGAACAGGAAAATTCTGGAAAGAGGATGCAGTCTTTACCATGATGTGGGAAGGTCATTTGTCAATCTGTTGTTTCCTTGGTTAATCATAAAGAAAACTTCTTGGTCTGATAGGTCAGAAAATTAGGTGGGTGGAGTAGACAGAACAGAATGCTGGGAAGAAGGGAAGTGAGCCAGATGCCATGCCTCTCCTCTCTGGTTCAGTCACGATGGAGCTCCAGCCCAAGATGGATCTAGGTTAGAATCTTTCTGGTAAGCCACCACCTTATGGTGCTATACACATTAATAGAAATGGGTAATCAAGATGTGAGAATTAGCCAGTAAGAGACTAGAGTTAATGGGCCAAGCAGTGTTAAATGAATACAATTTGTGTGTTGTTATTTCGGGACATAAGCTAGCCAGGCGGCCAGAAGCTGGGTGGCAGGAAAGCAGCCTGCAGCTCATACTACATGACCAGCCACAGAAGAAGCAAGATGTGACTGCCTCACTGAAAAAGGTACTGAGCCATGTGGCTAACATAGACAAGAATAATGGGCTAATATACATTGTAAGAGTTAATACCAGCTAATGGGTCAATAAGTTTATAACTAATGTAGACCTCCTTATGATTTCTTTGGGACTTAATGACTGTGGGAACCAAGCAGACAGAAAACCTAAACAACTGAACATAAGGAAGTTTTAATTTTGCATTTATTTTATACGTATGGGTCTTTGGTATTACTGCATATCTCTGCAACATGTGTTCTTAGTGGTTGACAAAACCAGAAGAAGGTATCAGATATGTTGGAACCAGGGTTATAGAAGCTTGGAAACTTTCATGTGGATTCTGAGAAGGAAACTTGGGGTCTCTGAAAGTACATCCAGTGTTATTACCACTGAGCCATCTCTCCAGGCCCAAGATGGATATATTTGAAGTTGTGAAATTGTAGTTGTTACATTATAAATGTATTCAGGTATATGTAACTAAAATATTCCTGTATAAATTTTGCTTCATTGATTTCACAATAGTGTACCATCAAACAGATTTTAGTTTTTGTTATTATCTAGAATAATTTCAAATAGCTAACAATAGAATTTGAAAATACTATGACACTTCAATAATATGCTTTTAATAGAATTTAAATTAGTTAATATTCTTAAAATGTTATAAATTCAAGAGCTGTTTCTAATAAGTAAGAATAAAATAAATGATAAATACAGAGTCTCATGTTTGCATCTTTGTCTGTGGGATGTCATACATTATAGCCTTTGTTTACGAGCAAACATTTAATAAACTACTAAAGAATGAGGTAGCATTTGATTAATGATTTAAAATAATTATCCAATTAAGTAAGTACTTCTAAGATAGGCTTTAAAATATTTTGTTGTTAACAAATAGAAAGTCACAATCTAGTACAGAAGCAAATTTATTATTGTAAAAGCCCTCATTTTTGAAATAGTTCTTTAAATATACTTACACAGATAAAAATGATAAATAATAACTGCAAATAAGCAATGGTCCCATGAAGAACAAAATTTTGCTGTGAGTTAAATTAATCTCATAAAAAATAAAATGGAAGATTCAGTGGTAAATTTTAATGGAAAAGCATTTAATTTCCATTTTTAAATTTCACTGGGATGGATTTCTCCAAATTACTTTTGTACTACTATTATTTCCATATGTCTATCTCCAACAGACAAAGTAAATAGAACCCATTGCTCTTTACCATCCATCTGGACACCTGAAATTTGATTACTTTTAAAATAACTGTTAAGAGTGAGAATTTTGTCAGGCCCATTAAAATAACACCAATGAAAAGATTCCCATTCCCTCATTAGACTAATAATTCTCACTTAATTAGTTCTTGGGTTTGTGAGAATGACTCTGTGCCATGTTTGGTGGAACTCTTGATAAAATAGAGATTTGAAGTCTTGAATTTAGCCCCTTCTCTAACATTCTTTGCTTTGGTGAATGAGACAATCATTGTTTCTTCTCTTACTAAGAAGCCGTCCTTGTTCAAGAAGAACCATTACTTTTGAATCTAGTTTTCTGATTCTATCCATGTGCAGCACAAACAATTCATCTAGCTCTAAATGATCATTTCTTTAGAAGAGTATCAAATCAACACAAACATTTTTTCACACATTATATTAGCATATGGCTGAACAGGTGGAATATAATGAGCTATTTTCTCCTTTTGGAAGAGTATAAATTTCAAAGCTACAGGGAAAACCCCTGTAGATATTGTTTAGCATCAAACACAAGCATTGCTTACCAACTTTCTCTTAGAAAAATAAAAGTAATGAAGAAAGCCTCAATATACTCAGCTTCAAGCTATCTTCTTAATGCTACATCCCACAACTTGATTTCTGCATTTTATAAATTACCATGAAAACAAAACTTGTTCTCAATATGCTACTCTAGATTCATGAAATGAAACAACCTGACTATTCTATTACCTCTTTCAAACATTGAAGGTACAATTTGAGTCCTTGTTACCAATTAGCACTATAAAAGAGGGGGAAAATGCTTTCTTTTTGTATTAGTCTCATCTAGCACCTCAACATATAAAAATATGTGTACATGGTTTCATCTCAATAATCAAACTTCCATCAGAAGCAGGGAATCCTACAGTTTAATTCGTTCTGTCACTGACTTCCATCTGTGTATGCCTCATAAGATATGGGCTCAAGCTCACCAAAGCTCCTACCACTTCAGATGTCAGTCACAAGTGGCATGCCCCCATATTGCCCATAGCTTCTTTCTGCTAAAACTATAAATCAAAGGTTCCCATGATCTGCTTTGCAAGATTATTTCCTAAAACAACTTAAAGATTCCACAAAAATCTTTACTTTTTCTAATCTATGGTATGGGGGAATTTCAAAGGGTAAAATGAGAAGTCCTCAGAGACAAGGAATGCAAGGTCTGTAAGGTGTTGTGCAGTAGAACCACAGTTGCTGTGGAGATAGCGCAGATCTTTCTCCCAGCACAGCACATGTTCAACAAACTGAGAACTCTAAACCCAAACCTCACTGCATATAAATAGTGGATTATTGACTCCTTCAGCATTCCTGCTTCTTCTAGAGGATACTAGATGCAGCACAATCTTAAACTTCTATTCATAGATAAACTTTGCTTCAACCAGTGCCCAATATAGTAGACAAAAAAGTGACCTTGCAGAAACAAAGGAATCATGACTCGGAGCTTACAAAGGAATAGGAAATTGGGTCAAAGATTAACTATTAGATATTAAGAATACCTATATTTAGGGAACTTCAAAGTGTTTTAGGAAGTAAAAATGGAAAAAAATAACATAATTATATATTTCTTGTAATGATAATGTTGTAATTATATAATCAAAAGCTGATTAGATATCAATGAGAGGGTATCCCATTGGTCAATTATCTAAAGCCATTATAGTAGCTTTTAAATATTTTGTGAATTATCTATTTATAAAATCATGGATATCATATATTAATTATTATTAACACTGAAAATTTAAAAGGTGTCTGACAAGTTATTTAAAGACCACATAGAGTTAATTTTCTCAGAAATTAATTGTTTGTCCATCTTCTTAGGAGGAGACAATACCATACAGTCTTCTGAGACTTTATGTACAATAACTCTTGGGCCCTGAAAATATTTGCAGGCCCACTCTACAATAACTATCAGCTAGTATGGCTAGAATTAGAAACTGTAATTTGGTCAAAATAAAATACCACTAAATCAATTATTCCAAAATACCACTGTATATTGTAGGAGCCTGATGGTTGGGATTGGGGGAAGGGAGCTGGGAATGAAAGAATGCAGACTGTTGTCTCCAGAAAAGAGATGTTCGTTGATTATCTGAACAACTGGAGAGCTGCACTCTCTAAATGGAAGGGCTGACTGTCAGCATCTAGCATGACTGCATGAACTTTTTGCGGGTTGGAAAGGGGAAGGTTTTACAGGTTGGAAACAGGTTGGAAAGGTTGTGGAGGATGCCACCTACAGGTTGTTGTTTGCTGGGGGTTGGAACCCATCCTAAAACTAGTTTCCTGATGTACAAATTATAGTCTTGAGGAAGGTTGTTTCCCAACTTTCTGAGAAATAACCATACTGATATCCAAAGGGGCTGCACCAATTTGCATTCCCATCAGCAATGCAGGAGTGTTCCTTTTACCCCACATCCTCTCCAGCATAAGTTGTCATCAATGTTTTTGATCTTGGCCATTCTTACAGGTATAAGATGGAATCCCAAATTTGTTTTGATTTGCATTTCTCTGATGGCTAAGAATGTTGAGCATTTCCTTAAGAGTCTTTCAGCCATTTAAATTTCTCTGTTGAGAGTTCTCTATCTCAGTATGTACTCCATTTTTTTATTCGGTTATTTATTTTTCAATGACCAGTGTTTTGAGTTATTTGTATATTTTGAGATCAGCCTTCTGTCTGCAAGACTCAGCAATATCACTTTTGGGTAAATACCCAAAGGATGCTCAATTGTACCACAAGGACATGTGCTAAACTATGTTTTTAGCAGCATTGTTTGTTATAGCCAGAACCTAGAAACAATTAAATGTCCCTAGACCAAAGAATAGCTAAGAAAAATGTGGTCCATTTACACAATTGAGTAATACACAGCAGAAACAAATAATAGCATCTTGAAATTTGTAGGAAAGTGGATGGATCTAGAAAACATCATATTGAGTGAGGTAACCCAGACCCAGAAATATAAATATCGTATGTACTCATTCATAAATAGCTTTTAGACATAAAGCAAAGAAAACCAGCCTACAAATCACAATCCCAGAGATCCTAGATAACAATGAGGACCCGAAGAGAGATATACATGGATCTGATCTACATGGAAAATAGAAAAAGACAAGATTTTCTGAGTAAATTGAAAGCATGGGGACCATGAGAAAAGGAATGAAGAGGAGAGGAAGGGAGGAAAGCAGATAAAAATGGATGGCTCAATAAAATCAATAAATAAGAAAAAAATACATTCTGAGCTAAGTTTTTAGTTCTGAATGACCAACATCCAGATCTTTTGTTTAGACAGTTTCTGTTATTTGTTGTTTGCTGGGGTTTTGGCTTTTCCTGATGGTGGTGGTTTTCTTTTTAAAAGTAATTTTGTTCTTCACTGATAGAAAACTTAAGAATATATGCTTCGATTTTAGGAAAGCCATTCTATTAGTGAAAATGTATTTATAAAATTAAATGAGTATACACATATAGAAATTTAGGATGCATATAATGCAACAAAATGTGGAATGAAGAATACCAGATATGCTGAGAGAAAAAAAGGAGACCCATGAGACAGTCTGAGAAGTCACAGCAGATGGCCCCACTAAGCCAAAACAGGCCAATTAAGGTTGACTTTAGAGAACTTCACTAACCTGGAGGACAGAGGAGAAAGGATGCGGGAGGCCTTCTGCCTTCAGTGATTGTTCAGATTGCAGAGCTGTGAGAATGAGATCCTGGGGAATGAGGATGCGGCTTTCATTTTCTGCATTGTGATCAGCATTCAGGGATTCAGGGACTCAGAACTACTCTGGGTGTCTCTTTTATGTTTCAAAGGAGCACAAATGAAGCCTGACGCCCTGCTGCTATGTTTTCATTTAGTTTCCACTTACTCTCCAGGACTTGTCTTTTTAGCAGCCCCATACAGGATTCCTCCACAACAGCCTTGTAGAAAGAAGACCCAGTGACTCTCTAAAGAGCTTTCAGTTTCCCCTTAGAGTCAGACTGAATTGAAAGAGAGAGAGGGAGAGAGAGAGAGAGAGAGAGAGAGAGAGAGAGAGAGAGAGAGAGAGAGAGAGACAAAAACACTGTTTCCAAATATCAATTGCTCTTGCCAACCCTAAGATGGCTCCCTTAGATAGGATATATACTTCGCTGCTCCCGTATCCATCCTTCCTATATCCCAACCATCCCAATCCCCCGAGCTCCTCCCATCCTCCCCTTCTCATATTTCTCATCCCATTTCCCCTTTGCCCCATGCCACCTCACCCGCAAGTTCCCATTTTTTGCCCTGCAATCTTGTCTACTTCCCCCTCTCCATGCGGATGACTATATGATTTTCTTTGGGTTCACTTTCTTATTTAACTTCTATAGGATCGCACATTATATGCTTAATGTCTTTTACTTATGGCTAGAAACCGATTATGAGTGAGTACATCCCATGTTCCTCTTTTTGGGTCTGGGATACCTCACTCAGGATAGTGTTTTCTATTTCCATCCATTTGCACGCAAAATTCGAGAAGTCATTGACTCTAGAAGGGTTCGCAGGTGTCCAGGAATATGTCCCCAGCTGGTACCTTGGGCAACTAAGGAGAGGGAACCTGAAATGACCCTATCCTATACTGATGAATATCTTGCATATCACCTTAGAACCTTCATCTGGCGATGGATCAAGGTAGAGACAGAGTCTCAAATTGGAGCAACGGTCTGAGCTCTTAAGGTCCAAATGAGAAGCAGAAGGAGGGAGAACAAGAGCAAAAAATCAGGACCACGAGGGATGCACCCACCCACTGTGACAGTGGAACTGATTTATTAGGAGCCCACCAAGGCCAGCTGGTCTGGGACTGAATAAGCATGGGTTGATTCCGGACTCTCTGAGCATGGCGGTCAACGAAGACTGATGAGAAGCCAAGGACAATGGCACTAGGTTTCAATCCTAATACATGAACTGGCTTTGTGGGAGCTTAGCCTGTTTAGAAGCTCACCTTCCTGGACGTAGATAGAAGACCTTCGTCTTCCCGCAGGGCAGAGAATTTGGACTGCTCTTCAGTATCGAGAGGGAGGGGGAATGGTGTGGGGGGAGGAGAAGAGGAGTGGGGATAGGGGGAGGGGAGTGGGGGGAGGGGGCAATATTTGGGAGGAAGGGAGGGAAATGGGAAACGGGGAGCAGGTGGAAATTTTAATTAAAAAAGAATAAAAAAAAAAAAAAAAAAAAAAAAAAAAAAAAAAAAAAAAAAAAAAAAAAAAAAAAAAAAAAAAAAAAAAAAAACAAATATCAATTGCTTTACTGATCAGGCTCGCCTAGTTTTTTAAAAGTAGCTGGGGGGAGGAAAATGAAAAAAATCCTATGATAACTTGTAATCAGATTTGAATATGCCTCACATACCATCATAGACACAGAAAAAAAGACTAATTATGTTTATGAAAGAGTAGAGGTACTAAATATTGGATAATTATTATCTGAAGCTAAAGATTTGCAAGGTTCCAATTTCAAAAAAAGGATTTTTTAATACTTTAAATTCAAATATTTGATTATTTCACACTTGTATAGAAAGTCTTTGGGTTGTACTTCCTCTTAGCTCTTTCCCGTTCATATTTAATCATTTTTTCTCCTCATTACTGCCTTCTCTTTTTATTTTATTTTATTGTGACAGTTAAAGCCTCAAAATAGTACCTGAATCTAATTTTTTGGTGGTTAATAATATTACCATATAATAACTCCTGTGAACTTAGGTACTGAAGGCCACATTTAAGTCTTTCCAGTCAATACCCTAGATTTTGTGGGACAAATTTTATAAGTCACTGTATGCGTAGTGTCATTTTTGAATCTAGGAAATACACAAACCATGTCCATAATCTCCTACTGAAGTCTGGAAACCTAAGTATACTCTAAAACATAGCTGACTTCACTCTCATCTCACAAGTTTGTTTGTTTTGTTGTTTTCCTCATCAAGTAAATGATTATTGTTGATCACACATATTTTGATTTAAGGTAGAAAAGTACTCTGAACACAATAATGAGAAAAACAATTGTGGAACTTCTGTGTGTCTGAATTCCATCTCCTCAGTTCCACTACTTTGGTGTTGGATTGCAATGAAGACTCAGTTTCAAGACATATTTCTATGAAACTTCCTTACTTTTCAACATTTATAGCAGAGTATCATTCAAGCTCTATTTAGACAAACAGGACACATCCAGCCCACAACTATAATTTTGGTCTGCCTAGTCTGTGACAAATGCATGGTAAGAGCATTTTAAGCAGTGAGAATAAAGTACAAAATAGGTGAATTTCATATCATGGCTACTATAGTTTGCCTTGCTAAATTCCTACTTCAATGCAGGGTAGCAGGCAGAACTGCCCTCTGTCATCTCATTGAGACTTTCCTCTGATTGTCACTGTTTACCAATGTGTCAGAACGGATGCCTCCTTTTGCCATCCTTCATGGAGTCTCGCCAGAACCTTACTTCTTTCACCTGGAAATAGGTTCTGCCATGCCAGGGCAACTGCAGTTTGTGGCAGCTGTTGCTAAGAGAACTGTCATGAAAAGGCAGATTTGTCTATATCTCTATTGCCTTTCCCCTTTGCTAATTCTGCAAATTTACTCTTTGCTGTGCCAAGAAAATGCCATCTGCCTCCTATACAAAGGCAACAGTTTCCAACATAAATAAGCAGTTTTATAACTTTGTGTTAGGAATTCACGGAAGGAAAACAGCAGTTATGAGGCACAAATACAAGTTTACATCTTGACATCCCTGTTTAGTTGATGCTTTTGTATATTCTTGTTTCTTAAAACCATCTCTTAGCAGACAATTGAGAACTTCAAGATCATCATCCCTTCAGGAGAGCAAAACTATGGTCTTAAAGTTAAATTAGTCTCAAGTACTATATTTACGTTACATGACCATGTGCGAATGGAGCAAACACTAAAGAGACTCATAAAACAAGAAATTTCTTCAAATTTCAAGTTCTTAATTACTTTCCTAAATGCCCCAACAGAAGACTTTTATAAGAATCAAACATTCCAGACTTCTACAAGTGATTCACAATTGAGCTAAAGCTTTCATAGAGTTTGAAAACCAGATAGTAATGAAGACAGTATAATTATTTAGCCACCCATAAGGCTGCACTTCTGAGTCCTAAGGCAGGCACGTGTGGGCGGACCCTTGGGAACAAAGGGCCTGCTTGACCCATGTGCACACATGTAGTGGAGAGCTGTGGGCTGTGTTCCTGCCGCCCCAGCTCCTGGTTGCCTGGCTAGCTTATGCTTCGAAATAACAACACACAAATTGTATTCTTTTTTTTTTTTTTTTTTTTTTTTTTTGGTTTTTTTGAGACAGGGTTTCTCTGTGGTTTTGGAGCCTGTCCTGGAACTAGCTCTTGTAGACCAGGCTGGTCTCGAACTCACAGAGATCCGCCTGTCTCTGCCTCCCGAGTGCTGGGATTATTTCTATTCATGTGTGTAGCACCCCAAGGTGCGCTTACTGGGAAGATTCTAGCCTACGTTCGGAGCTTCATCGCATCTGCTCTGGAGAGGAGAGCATGGCGTTCATCTCTCAGAGGAGCTGCCCTGCATCTGAGCTCACTTCTTCTTCCTCCCAGCATTCTGTTCTGCCTACTCCACCCACCTATGTTCTAACCTATGAGGGCCAAGCAGTTTCTTTATTTTTTAACCAATGACCTTCCTCCATCACACACATGCGTGGTTACCTCCACCCGTGACTCAACTAACCCCTGTGTGCACATGCATGGATCGCAAATCATCTGCATAATCAGCGTCTGACGTGCTCATACAAAACCCCTGTGTTCATGTGTAAGACGTAGGGTCACCCGTCATCAGCATCTGACATAGGTACATCTCTCCCCACCCATGTGCATGTGGTAGGAAGCCTTTAAAAGCTGGATACGCCATCTTTACCCTCTACACACACACACACACACAAACACACACACACACCATTTCCTCAGGTCCGTGAGCATATCTCTCTTCTAATAAACTCCTAAGTGGGTTTGTTTGTGTCTCGTGTCCTCACTTGCATAGAACATTTCATTTGGTGCCAAAAGCCGTGAGATTCTCCCACCCCAGGCCCCTATCCTGGGACCAGTATTGCAACCAGAGATTTTCTTGAAAATAATGTTCCATATGCCTGAGCACGACCCCTCCGAACAACACTAGCTTCCAATGGTGAGTGTTCCCATTCTGGTCAGCTTAACAATTTCTTTGAACAAAAGGAATTTATTGTTGAGCACCTGCCAATCCTCTGGAGTTTTTAGAGATGGGGGGACTGCTCCCAACCACGGTCTTCAAGGCCACGATTTTTCCCTTAGCTGGCATTCATCTCATCTGTGGTTTGCTTCCCTTAGTTTAGCTTGGGATGGACCAGGGCCAACCCACCCATGACTGAGGGCCCAAGGTCCCTCAGATCCTTCTTTCTCTCTTTTTTCATTTCTTTTCTTCTCTTTTTTTCTTTCTTTCTTTTTTTTTTTTTGTTTTGTTTTTTTTTTTTTGTTTGTTTGTTTTCTTTTCTGAGGCTGCTTGGAGCAACCTCTGGCTTCTCTGGGTTTGGGTCACTGACTGGATCCAGCCAGGCCACTTGTTGCTTGAGGGGACACCCACACAAGTCTTTTGAAGGTTACACTGATTTACACTCCACTCTAGAGTAAAGAGACATCTTCTGTGGAGCCTTGAGGTGTCACTGTTTTTGTGGGTTCACACAGCTTTAACCACGGGAAGCAAATATTCCAAGCTTATCAATCCAGCCTCCCTGCTGGGGTGCCTTTTAGAGGCCCTAAAACCTCAGGCCCTAATGCCCTACCTGCAGATTCCCACATTTATCCACCTTTGTTCAAAAAAGTGTACTTGTTACAATTTAGAGGGAAATCTAATGGCCGCCTAATGGCACTTTTAACTCCAATATTTTATGGGAGCTTTCTAATTATTGTCAGCGCATAGGCAAATGGAAGGAGATTTTCTATATCCAAGACTTTTTCTACTTAAGCTCTAAGTCTAAGCCCTCTGTCTTTTCAAACTGTTCACCTGCTCACATGTTTCTAGCTGTGCCATCTGCTCCTGAAGAAACCCCCACTTCTGCTCTGGACCCAGCTAACAAATCTCCGCCTTTTCAGCCTCAATGGGAAGCTACCCCTGTACCCTCAGCTTCCCTCTCACCTCCCCCGCCTCTTTAGTTCCTTCCGCTGCCTCACCACCTCTATCCACTTGCTCTGCAGTTCCCTCTCCCCCTTCCCAACCTGGTCAGTCTCCAACAGCCCCACTAAATCATTTTTCCCTCCGGTGCCTGGCCCTGGTAGCTGCCCTGCTCTGGCACCCACCCTTAACCCTTCTCTCACAGGTTTGTGTGCAGCCATGGAACCTAACCCTAACCAAGCCGAGCCTGCTACAGTTCTCCCGTTGCGAGAGGTAGCTGGCATAGATGGATTGATTGATTAGGGTACATGTTCCTTTTTCTCTCTCAGAAAAATTACTGGGTTCCTATACGTCTAATCCTACCACTTTCATAAAACAATTCCAGTATCTTACCCAATTTTATAGTCTCATCTTTCATGACATCTATATGATCCTATCTAATAACCTACTTCTTGAAGAGCACAGGTGGGTTTGGGAGCAGGCCAGGCAACATGCAGACAAGATTCACCAAACTCTTGCCTCCCTCCTGGAGTAGAGGCAGTCCGAGAGCAAGAGCCACACTTGGATTATAATACTCAGGGTGGGATCATAGTTAGGGATCAGTTTTTGACTTGCCACCTGGCAGGTTTCTGTAAGGCTGCCCTCAAGCTCGTAAATTATGCTAAACTCTCAAAAATCATTCAGGATACAAAGGAAAATTCTTTCACATTTTGGAACGCCTCACAAAAGCTCTGTTACAATTACTTAGATCCAGAAACTATGGAAGGTAGACTGTTATTCATGACCCATTTTTTTTAATCAGTGCTACTTTGACATTAGGGCTAAGCTCAGACATTTGAAGACAGGCCCTTTGACCCCACAGGCAGAAGTCCTAGAGTTGGCTTTTAAGGTGTACCATGTGAGAAATGACAAAGCCTGCAATCACTGTCAGTGTTAACACATAGTCAGTGTTAACTATGGCCTCCTGACCAGCTGAGGTGACAGACCACACTATCTGCGCTGTCCATGCTGCTCCCCTGCCCCCTGGGGCTTGAGAACTGCCAGGTCTGTATTTCCAATATGGTAAAACTGGTCACTGGGCCAGAGCATGCCCTAATCCTCACCTTAGTCCTAGGATAGCTTGTCCGAGGTGTCATAGGGAAGGTCATTGGGCAGTATATTGTTCTCAGTACCCCCTCTCTCTCCAGAGCCTTAAGGAACTTAAGCCTATCATTTCTGACCTTTTAAGGAAAAAGTTACTTTGCCTCCCACTTCTTCTCCCTTTAATACCCCTATACTTGCTGTTAAAAAATCTAATGGAACCTATCGTCTGATTCAAGACCTCCAGCTCATTAACTCTGCAGTGGCCCCTCTCCACCCAGTAGTCCCTAATCCTCTTACCCTTCTATCCAGTGTTCCTCCAGGAACCTCCCACTTATCAGTTATAGACCTCAAGGATGTTTTTTTTTCTCTATTCCTTTCAACCCTCAATCTCAAAACATCTTTGCCTTCACCTGAACTGATCCTGACACTCACTTCTCCACACAGCTCACATGGACTGTCCTTCCCCAGGGATTCCGGGAAAGCCCACACCTGCTTGGCCAGGCTTTAGCTTCTAACCTGCTCTCACTGTCTCTCTATAAATCTAAGCTCATACAGTATATGAATGACATTTTACTTTGCAGCCCATCATTGGAGATCAGCCAAACTGATACCTCCCATTCTTTCAATTTCCTGTCCAAAAGGGGCTATAGAGTCTCACATTCTAAGGCCCAACTGTCCGCCCTTCAGGTCATTTATTTGGTATTAAATATAACCCCAATCCAAAAGGCTATTACTCTAGACAGAAAAAAAAAAAAACTAATTCAGTCTCTTGCAGTTCCTTCCACAGAAGAAGAGGTTTTTATCATTCTTAGGAGTAGCTGACTTCCTGCGTTCCTGGATCCCCTCTTTTTCTCTTCTCACCCACCCCTTATATGAGGCCACTCTCGCCTCTCTTCATGAGCCCCTTCCCCATCCTGTTACTAAACCCTGCCAGAGACTCCAAAAAGCCCTTATCCAGGCTCCAGATCTCCATCTCCCAGATTTAACTAGCCCCTTTTCTCTTTATGCAGAAGAGAAGGAGGGATATTCCCTTAGGGTCTTAGGACATCAACTGGGACCTTCTTTTGCACCTGTAGCATACTTGTCAAATAAGATGGACCTCACCCCTCAGGGATGGGCACCCTGTATATGTGCCTTAGTGGCTGCTGAGCTTCTTATTTGTGAGACAAAGAAAAACCTAACCTTTGGGTCACCCACCACTGTCTTCTCCCACCATAATCTGTCCCACCTCTTAACTTACAAAGGCTTACAAACCTTGCCCCCTTCCCAAGTTCTTTCCCTCCAGATGGCACTAGTAGAAGATGCCACACTCACTTTCCAATGTTGCCCCTGTGTGTGCATGCATGGGTCACCCACAGCCTGAGTCATCAGTGTCTGATGTGCTCAGCAAAATCCCTGTGCTCATGTGCAAAGTGTAGGGTCACCCGTCATCAGCATCTGATGTAGGCACGTCTTCCCCTGCCCCGTGCACATGTGCTAGGAAGCCTTTAAAAGCTGGACATGCCATCTTTACCCTCTCTCCCCCCGACCTCGCACATGGACCTTGGGCCCATGAGCATGCCTCTCTTCTAATAAACTCCTAAATGGGTTTGTTTGTGTTTTGTGTCCTTTTCTAACTCTCATCAGATATTTCATACAGACTTCAACTTCAAATAAGAATAAGGTTTTTCTCTAAATTATATTACCAAATGGTTACTCATCAATATAATCTATAAAATGGTTGATTTTGCATGTCACATGATATTTAAATTATAATTATTTATATTAAAATATAAATTATACATTTTAATGAAGTGTTTCTGTGTGTTATGCTGTAGCTTAATAAAGTTTTAGATAGATAATTGACTAAACTTCTCCAAACTTTACTTCTTTCAAATGGTTTAATTTATGATTCCAAAATGAATTATGTATTTGCTTGCCCTCATAATCTGTAAAACAATGTATGAAAGACTACCATTGATCTTTTTTTTTTACAACAGGGAATCCATTATGAATTGAATAAGATCTTCTTGGTGAAAGTATTATGAAAAAATTAAATAATAAAGAAGTTTGGACTTTAAATGTTATAATATATAAACAGTAGAGAGTTGGCTTACCAAAAGGCACTGTTGGGGTTCACATGACACTCAACATAGTCACATGACTTTGTAAAAAAAAAGATAAAAAACAAAGTTATCCTTACCCCATCCAAGACTCAGGGAACATTGTGAAAGAGGACTAAAAGATTCCGAGTGCCAGTTGGACCAGAGGAGAAGGGAGGAGAGCTGTGAAATGCCATGTTTCATGCTGATCCAAAAATCACCTACCAGAAACTGTAAAATTGATACTAAGCTTGAATACATTTCAGTATTCATAGGGAGGGCTCCCAAATCACCATTCTTTGTCTAGGAACCATTAACAGCTAATGGCTGCTAGAGGTAAAAAAAAAAAAAAAAAAAAAAAAAAAAAAAAAAAAAGGTTTTATTTAGGAATATAGTTACTTGTAGGATGGTCAAGTCTGAAAAGATAGCTCCAGATCCATTTAGATTTAGTCAGCAATAATTGGACTAAGGGAAATTCATAGTGATAATAATGCTGATGCTGACAATTCAAAGAAAGCAAACAATGTAGAGTATGGATGGAGAGTGAATATTAAGCTTGTCTTTCCTGAAGCTTGAATTCCTACCTTGTTCCAAAGGATTCCTAGGTCACCCAAAAACTGAATCACTAAATCAATCACATGCACCTATTTAAAATGATAAAATGTGCATATTATAAATGAGTAATCATTTAACAAAGTAAACATTTTTGCCTTACATAAGTTTTATAATAATACTTTTTGTAGCAGTTTCTAATATTCTTGAATCAATATTCAATTTTTCTTTTTCCTGTAGAAATCATCACATTTACCCTTTGTAATCAAGAGAACACAGTCTTGACATCAGTTCTGTAGTGTAGTTAGTGTAATTTTACAACAAAGACAACTTCTTTATTCCAAACCATTTGATGCTTAACATAGAGAAAATAGACACAAGTCTTTAAATGCATGTTGTTAGTGGAGACAAACTATTAGTACCCAAAATGAAGGAAAGTATCCTTACAAAATATACAGAATGAAAGATCTTTGGGATCCCAAGCAAACAAAAATATGTAAAGAGTAGAATTTTATCATTTTCAATTTCTATGTTGTGTTTATAGACACACACTAAGTGTCCACTGTTTTCTATTTTTATCTTTTGCTTTTCTTATCATTTTTCCTATACCTTACGGCTCTTATTTATCTTAGTCACTAGTTAAGCTCAATAAAAGATTGTCTCCTTAAACTATCTTAAATGTCATTTTTTCTTTATGTCTCTTTCTTTTCTTATTTTTAATTTTCCAAGATTGGTTTTCTCTGTGTAACAGTCCTGGCTGTCCTAGAACTTGCTCTGTAGATCAAGCTGGCCTTAAACTCACAGAGATTCTCCTGCATCTACCTCCCAAGTTCTGGGATTATAGACTTGTACCAACACTGCCTGGATCTGTCTCTTTTTAATTTGATCATCTACCAAATAAGTATCAAAACTATACCTTAAATTTATCAACTATTTTATCAATTTGGTATAAAATATTAATTACTCCATTAAATGTTCTTCTTACAAGTATTTTGATTATAGACACCAAATTAGGACTATAGTAGCAAGTCTCTATAAATTTCCTACATTCTACAGGCCATAAAGATACCACTACTTTAGGTTTTGTTACCTCTGTGGTGATTCAGAGATCAATGGATATGTGTTAAATTAATATGTAAGAGTTAGCCAATAAGAAGCTAGAGCTAATGGACCAAGCAGTGTTATAAATAATATAGTTTCTTTGTGATTATTTTGGGTCTAAGCTAGCCAGGTAGCCAGGAACCAAAGAAGCAACCTACTTAGTATATTTGTCACACCAATGTGATGGATAAATCCATGTAATACCTGAGAGAGCTTGTAAAGGAACTCTAGACACAAAAAACTACAAAGTTTAGACACATTTATTTTTGGCTGGTGGCTTGTTGCAGCTCCTTTAAGAAAGGTTTTCCCTGATTCAGCAGTAGCAGGAAAAAAGCTGTGCCATTTTGAAATGCTGGCTTTCTGGGCCATCTTGTCAACTCAAACTCTGACTCTTTCAGGCAGGATGACCAGCTACAGAACATTTGACTGGGTTTTGTAAGCATTAGGCTACAGCTTACTTGATGGTGTCATGGACTGGCTGTGTGCATGAGAATGGGGCAGGGCATGCAGCTCAGAGGCATGAGCAGCTCTACCATGCTGGACTGGGCAGGGTAAGAAGGTACTGCTGTATTTCCCCCTAGCAATGGCACAAAATGAACTGTGTTCATTCTCAAAACCAGAAAAAAACTTGACAAAGCCAGTAATAGCCTGGGACTAGAGCTTTGAGAGAGCTGTGGCTTCTGATCTTGTATACCTAACTTTTCCCTTTGTAAGCAGCTATAGTTTTCAGTCTCAAGACTGCTATGCATTTCGTGTATGATGTTCTTTAGCTACCCTGTGTTTCCCTTTGCAATATTGTTTGATTAGTTTTCTGTAGTAAGAAAGGTCTCTTGTTGGTTGCTGGCTTGCTTAGACCCGAAATAATCACACATAAACTATATTATTTAAAACATTGTTTGGCTCATTAGCTCTAGTTTCTCAGTGGCTAACCCTTACATCTTAATTTAACCCATCTCCATTAATCTGTGCATCACCATGAGTTTGTGGCCTACCAGCAAAGTTTCAGTATGTCTATTTCTGGTAGTATTGTTTCTCCCTTCTCTGCCTTCTTTCTCCCAGCATTCAGTCCAGTTTTCACTGCCTACCTAAGTTCTACCCAATAAACAGGCCAAGGCAGTTTCTTTATTCATTAACCAATAAAAGAAACACATAGACAGAAGGATCTCCCATACTATTTCCCCTTTTCTATTTAAATAAAAAAGGAAGCTTTTAACTTTAACATAGTAAAATTACATATAACAAAACAGGTATCAAGCAAGAATTACAGTTATAATATTTCTATTTACTTTAACTTTTATCATAACTAAGGAAAGACCCAAATATAGCTGTAATTATGTATCTTTTCTTCAGCTCCATTAAATGCTTTAGAAATTTATAATATTACTTAACAAAACAGGAAGTACAGTGTAAGCAACTTTCAAAACTCTAGAATTGACAGAGACATCTAGCTGCCGTGACAGTCACCCATAGTTCTTCTCTGCCATTGGGGCATTCATCTTCAGTCTACAGGCCCATAGTATCCAGCAGACTTTTCCACGAAGCAGGAAATTTTAAAGATAGTTCCACCTATACTGGTAGTTTGTCCATCCCATTTTTTTCTGTGTCCAGCAGAATGTCTAGCAGACTCTTTCATGCAGCAGAAACCCTGAAGGACCACCTCCCCTTTGACAAGTTTAGCAATCATTTCTCTGTGGGTCCTGCATGCAGTTCAGCAGTCCATGCAAGAACAGTTTCTTGCCCAAATGGCTAACCAACTCTATAAGGAGCCTCTTTGATGCCATCTTTCTCTTGAAGTAGCTTGTGCTGCCAGGAGCAGATGCTTCTCATTGTCATGGAAAGTCTTAAGTTTTTATACATTTTAAATGTCATATTCTTAAGGTCTCTGAAAGATTTGAAGAATACCTAACTGAAATATATCTCTATACATCTAGAAAATCTAACATGACTACAAGCTTGACTATTATAGATGATCATCTATTAACTTATATATCTTAATTATACATTACATTTTTAAGTGAATTGAACAAACACATACCTTAAACAAGATCAAAAATACATATATACAGTATAACAAAATTGAGCTTAAATTTGTATCAATAAACCAAGATTCATACTTGTGCAAATCTCTATAGCATATTCTCCTTTAAATGTAAACAAACATTTATGGACAATATTTGAGAATTAGGCCATAGTTTCTCCAAAATGCTTGCTGCTTTTGGGGGGCACTGTTAATCAGGTCTTTCATTTTCTGGGAGTGTTCATGGTGACCTTTCAGGGGGACTTTTTTTTTTTTTATCAAACCATACCAGTCTGAAGTAATCCACAGGTTCTCATCCTCTGTGGTAAAAAGAGAAGTACTTCTTTTGCAAAGCAACATATCCTTAGACCCAAATTTGGAAGTCATGATAACTTTATAATATGCATGCTGGTTTAGCTTAGCAGCACATTCAATGAAAAGTCTCTTTATACTTAGCTCCTTTACAGTCAAAAATTCAAAGAAAATACAATAATATACATAATCCAGACCCTCTCTGTATAGTCCATCTTTACGTGACTTATTTTTCTTTATTCTTTTTAAGGTATGATTGTACTCTTCTTCTTTAAAGACTTTTCTTTTAAAATGATTTACTTCTTTTTTCAGTCTCTATACTCTTTTTCTTCTCTTTCCCAAGCCTATGTACATTTGTCAAGCCTATAACTCATCTGGATTTGTCTTTATTTCATATTATAATTCTTTACTGTTGAGGAGCACTTTTTAAAATGCTAAGCACTTCTTAAAACTCCATATATATGGGCCTCAGTGAGGCCTCAGAAAGCCTCAGTTTATAATCCTAGACCAGAAAAATTCTATATATGTCACTACTTCAATACCAAGCTATATGATAAATGTGGGATTAAACAGTAGTCAAGAAGGGAACTTAATATTTTGAGGAAAGGTTTATAATACTGAAGCTGTAGGAGGAAGGCTGCTTGTTCATTCTGGCCATCCAGAACCAAAATAACCACACAGAAACTATATTAATTAAAACACAGCCTGGCCCATTAGCTCTAGCTTCTTATTGGTTAACTCTTATATTAATATAACCCATTTATATTAGTCTGTATATCATCATGTGGCAATGGTTTACCGGCAAAGATTCAGCATGTCTGACTCTGGTGGCTCCATGGTTTCTCTCAGACTCTGCCAACATTCAGTCCAGTCCTCCCTGCCTACCTAAGTTCTGCCCTATCAACAGGTCAAGGCAGCTTCTTTATTCATTAATGGTAATCACAGCACACAGAGGTGACTTCCACATCAAAGTTCCATATATGTCACTACTTAAATATGAAACTAGATGATAAACGTGGGTTCAAACAGTATTCAAGAAGAAAATTTAGTGTTCTAAGGAAGAGCCTTTATAATACTGAAGCAATATAGGAATTCATTTCTAAGTGTAGGTAGTTTGTCTTTTATCTCTATTCTGTTATAATATAGCTTCTTCATACAGAACATTGGAATCACTGAGTAAAGATTTGTGATTGATGTTTCTGATTCTTTATAGTTTATAATACAAAAAAAGACAACAAAAACATTTTAAAATCATAGAAATCAAGCAAAAAAAAATCAAAAACAAATACTGTACTGTCCAGCAAGGGTGGAGAACATGATCCCAGCTGAAATGCTCTCATAAACAATGATGACAAGATATAATGGTTTCGATTGCTATAGTCTTAAAAAGTAAGAAGCTAGGTGGTGGTGGTGGCACATGGGAGGCCGAGGCAGGAGGATCTCTGAGCTTAAGGCCAGTCTGGTCTACAGAGCGAGTTGTAGGATAGTCAGGGGCATACAGAGAAAACCTGTCTTGAAAAACTCAAACAAAAGCAAAACACAAAATATTCATATGAGTGTAAATAGACAGGAGTTGAGTTGATGTAAACATTGGGTTCATCCATGTGGACAAACAATTTCATAATTATGTCTCAATTTCTGGTAAAATTTAGAATATAAATGTGTTGATGAGACAAATTCTAGCTAAAGCCCATATGACTGACCCAGAAGCACTGTAAAGAGTTTCATAGCATATATTCATGGGAGATGGGGGGAAAAAAGGATTGGAAATAGGCAGGAAAAAAAAAAAACAACTCTGAGTGATGATGACTGGAATAAAAAATAAATGATTTTCAGTTCTTTCTGGTTAAGAATATTTTTCTCTTTAATGCAAATTCCTTAATAAACTTATATGCAAAACTACAAAGCACAGGATCAGATCTGACTATAAGATTTTATACAATTCTAATATATTTATGGATAGTCTCTTCTTTTGAGCATCAGAAGAGGAAGATAAAAGCTTCTGTGATAAAAGGCAATGGTACATCAGCAAGAGGAGTCCCAGCTGAATGAAGGATTATATCAGGGCATAAATAGTTACAGTAGCAGTTTCCACATTCATATACTCAATATGTTTTTATGAATTCCAAGGAGATCTGCTTATCATTAGATTAAAAAAAGATGAACAATTTGAAAAAGTCCTTAATTATGTGGATACTGTACCTCCTGTCTCCAAACAAACAAAAAAAGGTAGAAGAAAGACAATAAAATACTTACATAGTTAAGGACTGGTGCATTGGAAGACTGCTAAAAGGAATGCAAAAGGATAAAAAGGTAAGAGATTATAGGTCCAAGAGGGTGGATGTAGTGCTTTTTACAAGTGATCTGGAAGGACCTTTCTCACAATGTTATTCTTGAGCTTGGTGTCAATGTAAAACATGAAAAATTCAGGTGAAATAAAAGACTTTGTCAGTAACCTGAAAAATATTAAAAACCATTTCATAGAATGCATAAGACAGAAAGGAAAAATGTTGCCTTACTGAAGGGAAATGGAGAATTTCCCCCTTGGGTTTCTGTGAAGAGGGGGATACAAGTAGTGAGGAAAATGTCATACTGTGAAATTTGAGAAAAAAAAATTTCTCCTGATACACACTTCATTTGTGCAACCTTTGTTTTTAATATCTAAAAAGGGCAACACAACACTCAAATTGGTTTTATTCAGGATAAACTTGATACAAAATAAAATTTAGAGAATTCAAAAAATTATGATTTTTGTGTTGTTTCCCCATAATTAATACCTTGGAAATTTTTCTGAGCCAGTACCTTAATGACAAGCCGAGAGACGTTTGTCTGCATATGTAGTCATTGTAGTGTGCCTACCGATTGACCACCCATGGGAAGGGAGGATAAACTAAGAAAATCCTGTAATTCAAAAGAAAGAAAAGAAAACATATTTTAAATTTGGCTTTTAAATTACAAGTCAACTCCAACTATGGAAAACACCATTATTACCATCAGTGTAGTCCTGTTCCTACTCTTTATTTCTTAGCAAGACCCAAATTCCCATTAGTGTGTGGAAAACATTGTCGCTGACACCAAACTAATCTCTGAAGCGAATTTCCTCTGATGTGACTAAATTAATCTCTTACTACAATTATCCTTTGACCTAATGTTGCTGGCAGTTTTTGACATTTTCACCCTAGAACAATTGTCAAACAAATTGGTTTGAGTAAAAATTATATGCTGCTATTGTAGTTCTGAATGAATATATGAACACAAAAAGTCATAATACCTAAGAGATAGACAAAATGTTATTGTAGTTCTGACTGAACATATGAACACAGATAGTCCTAACACCTAAGAGATAGACAGTATGCTATTGTAGTTCTGACTGAATATATGAATACATATAGTAGTCTACAAGCATGGCCAATCATTCAGGAAAGCACCTAGTCTGTTTCTGGCAAATTATCACTCTTCCCTCTCACTTAACAGAAATCACATAGAACAGTTTATAGAATCATGCTTAATGAGGTTAAAAGTCTGTTCCTGCCTCTTTGAAATTGGACAAATGAGTCATTTTTCCCAAACCTTTATCTTCATCTGTTGAATGGGATTACTAATAATATGTTTCCCCAAAGACCGTTGCAAGAATCACATTGATACAAATTTCCAGGGCCAGATCAGTAACATATGCCCATTTTTTTCTACTATCCAATTTGTTTCAATAGTCATATGAATTAATATTGGTGCAAAGTGCACAATGCAACTGTTAAAATATTTCCATAAGAAAGACAATTCTAGATGATGGGGACTTTATATTCTAATTTTATGACTGTATTTGACAGTTTCTGTGATCAATTCACTTTTAATAAGTATAGTCAATATAAACTATCACTTTTATATTTTTTTGTCAAATATATGATGAATTGCAAAACAATGGAATATCATAGTAAGAAAGGTTGTATGCTTAGAAAAGACTACACCCTGGCTAGTTGTCTAATTATACTATAATTATATGTTCTCTATTAAGAGTAGTATACAATGGGGATGATCTATCGGGAACTCACCAAGGCCAGCTGGCCGGGGACTGAAAAAGCATGGGACAAAACCGGTCTTGCTGAACATAATGGACAATGAGGACTACTGAGAACTGAAGAACAATGGCAATGGGTTCTTGATCCTATTGCATGTAATGGCTTTGTGGGAGCCCAGGTAGTTTGGATGCTCACCTTAATAGACCTGGATGGAGGTGGGTGGTCCTTGGACCTCCCACAGGGCAGAGAAACCTGCTTACTCTTTGGGCTGAGGAGGAAGGAAGACTTGATTGGGGGAGGGGGAGGGAATGGGAGGTGGTGGCGGGGAAGAGGCAGAAATCTTTAATAATTAAATTAATTAATTAATAAAAAAAAATAAAATAAAAAAAAAAAAAAAAAAAAGAGTAGTATACAATTGAGTATCAGTTTCATGTCAATATTTTATGACAAAGATTCCTATCTTCCAATTTTTGTTTCTTATTTTTAAATTATCATGACTTGAAATCAGAAACTTTCTGTATTAAATCGTTAATTCCCAAATTCATAGGATCTATAGATTAAAAATGTTTTAAATACATGTGAAATAAAAGCATGGAAACTATTTATGGAAAGAAGGGAACTATCAAAATGATGCAGAAAAATAGTGGTGGCCACTGAGGAAAGGAGATGAATAATATCAGACTATTGATGATATGAAAGCTTGAAAGTGGGTCAACTCTGGGGACCTTAACCTCATTGATATAATATTTTCTACATTTTTTCTAAATTACCCAATAGGATAAATTTCATCAATGCCTTCACCTGTGTACTCATTGGTAACTTAACCAACTCCAGTGGGTGATGCCAAACAGTAGTGATAGAGATAATTCATCAGAAAAATATGTATTCTTGTTGCAAAATTATTTGGCATGACCTCACTGCTGACAACATTATCTGTGAGGTATACACATATAATGAAAACAGATAATTAATGACTACTCAAGTTGATATATAATAGTAAATAATATCAAAATAAAATATAACTGAAAGTTGAACAAAACAAAGCACAACTATTATAATTAAGATGTTTCATGTTTTGTAGATGAACTATGTATTTGAGTGTCATAGAAAATATCAATGAAAAAAAGAAAATATCAATGAAAGGAGGATCTTAGTAAAAATATTTTATAGTGTGTAAATTTACCCACTTGGAGACTTTGAAAAAAGGAAAAAAATTGTACTGAACCATAACCTGAAATCATAATAGCACTGTTTTTAAACAACACAATAGCATAAATTGATAAGTTTGAATATCTCTTTATCTGAATATAACACAAACTAATCTTTTCTAAAACTTAAAAGAATCTTATAAAGTATTTCTTATACTTCAGGTTAAAGATAGTATCATATAATGTATTATAGTATTATATAATAATCCTGTTAGAAAATGTTGTAGGGTTGGCATTATGGTACTTAGTGAAACTCAGTTTATCTGTTTCAGAAAAAAAAAAAAACTACTTAGATTGAAGTGTGCTTTACTAGAAAAGGAGTAATAGAACTATTGCCTATAGGAATTACAAAACAAACACAACAAAGTAAGACTGATACACAAGCTTTTGAAATTCAATCTAAATGGTTACAATAAATAAATGGGAGCACATGGCATTGAATATTGCCCAAGTTGTATGTAATTTGCAAATGAGGACTGAACACTGGTGAAATTAATTATGCTCAATAGAATATTTATTTGTGTTTGCAAACATGTTCTGCCTATAGGCAATTAAGATTTATCTAGTGCAATTGTTTCTAAGAATAGTCACAATTGTATATTAATTTTTTATTGTCATGTAACTCATTACCATAAACACCTAAAATCACAGATATATTATCTTGCAGATAACTTTGCTTAATTCTCAGCTCAGATTTCTGAAACATTGCATTCTCATCTGAGGAAAAATGAAAATGTAAGGTTGTATTAGTAGGAATCTAATTTTCTTATTTCTATAGAAGTGAAGATTACTGATACATTCTTCAGATTCAGCCTTTCATTGTGTGCTTATTTCATAGAAACACAAAGGAGACACACTAGGCAAGTCTTACATAATTTGGGAAGATCACCAATGACTTTTGTTGTTCAGTATTGTGTGGCCACTAAGCGCTGCCTTACTGTACTATTATATAGTATTCAGCAGGGCCTCACCAGCAATACTCAAATTGGAAGGGAGGGTATTGTGAATTGTATCTTAAATTTATCCTCCAAGGTGCATATTCTAAATATTTAGTCACAACACTATGAAGTGAAATCTTTAGAAGGCCCTAGAGACTGTTGAATGTGGACAAAGTTTAGTAGGGCATGTGCTCCTGAGGATACTGGGAGTCAGTACTCTTCTGACAGTGTGTCTTCTGGACCTTGGAAGATAAGTAGCTTTTACCACCACACATCCTGTTATGTTATTCTTTCTTATTGTTAAATTAAAAGGAATTCCAAAGAATGATGGGAAAAACAATGTAAGTCAAAAGTAATCAGTCTCCCTATAAAGTAGATCTGTTGAGTATTTTGTCATCAGACAAAAAACTAACAGAATTATTGAAGATATGCCTGATAGAGAGGATAATTGGACCCCTACTCAGTGTCTTTCTGTACATTCACCAAAATAACACTGACGGAAACAGATAATTTGTCTAAACACCATAAACAATGTGAGTTGTCATGTGGGTTTTGTAAGAGTTATCTCACTCAGTAGCTATTAGATAAAAATTGTAATATATTAGAAAAAATAAAATATATTTAATAAAAATGGCAAAATATATGTCAATTAAAAATATGAGTGTATTTCTGAACACATAAGTTATTTCATATTTTTACTCTTCAAGTATTTTCACCACCTTCCTAATCAGGAATTTTAATGATTATTTCTTCCAGATCTTGAAAGTTTTCACTGAAGAAAAACTTTGCTCAAACAGAAAGGTGATAAAATATTTAACACCCTTTCTATAACTACTGAAACTTTGTATCATTAGGAGGTATTTTTAAAGAATCTAACAGCTCTGGGTTTTCTTTCTTGACATAAAATATAGAATGTTCTTGCGATAATTCAAATTGATTTCAAATTCTATATGCTCTTTAATGTCAAATATATCAAACAAATTAATGTAGTTACCATTTGTAGAACATGTATATATTTCTAGAACGCCACCCTGAAGTTGTCTGACTTGCCACTATGATGACAGAGAAAACACAGAAAGTAAAGTTCTATCTGGCGTCAAATTGTAAACTTTGCCCAACAGAGCCTGTTAATCATGACTTAGAGCTGAATGCATGAATTCTTTGAGTCTTTGCAAAAAGGTTGCTCCAATATTATGATTCCTTTTCCTACCAAAGAGAGTTTCACTATTGAATACAAATCTTTAAGAAATAAACCAATTCATTCTTGTCTACTGCCTGTGAAGTTTAAGAATATGCTGGTCTTTCCACTTATGAGTGAATTCCTCAGTTAAGGATTTAGACACTACATGATTTAAGCTATATTATGAGATTTTAAAAGAATGAAGTCATATGAATTTTACTAGATTATTTTCTGTAGGCAGTCCCTACAAAACCACAATTGCCCCCAGAGACCATGTTGAAGACTCAAGGAGAAATTGTGCCTTTGAGCATAGTTTATAATTGCAATCTATCATTCATCAGCTAGGTACTAACATAGTTCATATAACATTCAAATAAAGAATGATAGTACTCAGGATTGATAGTTTAAGAAAAGCAATGCATTCATGTGAGCAGCTTTGTACTATAAAGAGAAAAAAAAGAAATTTATCGCCAACTGATATAAGGCACAGAATCTTGAAATTCTTTTAAATATTTTAGTGAATATATTTGTACACATTTTATTTTAGTAAATATGAACAGATACTTAAGAAATTAGAAAAGGAGATATGGTATACGCATGTAGGCAGAACTATGGCTATGATATTTATACTTCCCTATTATCCAGTTGTAGTTTGTTTTATCATTTTTGTAAATGTTTAGTTTTACATGGATTGTATTTTTAATTCTCTTTCTTTGGTGTGTGTATGTGTATGTGTGGCATAGGGCATGTGCATGTAAAGATAGGTGTCCAAAAGTAAGAAAAGGACATCAGAACCTTTAGAAAGAGAAGACTCTATAACTTAATGTTTCTTTCCCACCTGCCATTTCCCAAATAACTACTCTGAAGCTTAATATTAATAACTAGCTGTTTGGCCTATTAGCTTAGGCTTATTATTAACTAGCTCTTATAACTTAAATTAACTCATTTCTACCAATCTATATTTTACCATGAGGCTCATGGCTTGTTACTGCACATCTTGTTTCCTCGGTAGCTGCTAGAGTCTCTCAAACTCTGCCTTCCTTTTCCCTTTATCATTTTTTAGATTTCCCTCCTGGCTCTCTTCTGCCTAGCTATTGGCCAAAGCTTCTTTATTAACCAATGATAATAAAACATATTCACAGTATACAGAGTGGAATCCCACATCATTTCCCCTAGTCATAGAGAGGGACAAACAATATTATGAGCAAAGGGACCAAGACCATAATGCAGAAACCCACAGAAACTTCTGAGTTGAGCAAGTGGGAACTCACTAACTCTGGACTGACAGCTGGGATACCTGTATATGATTGAACTAGGCCCTTGGAATGTGGGTGACAGTTGTGTGGCTTAGGTAGTTTATGGGGCCACTAGAAGTGGAACCAGTATTTATTCCTAGTGTATGAACTAACATTTTGGAGCCCATTCTCTCTGGAGGGATACTTTATTTAGCCTAGATATAGGAGAGAGGGCCTTGGTCCTGCCTCAAGTTATGTGACAGACTTTGTTGAATCCCCATGGGTGGCTTCACCCTCTCTGAGAAGTAGATGGGGTTTGGGGGGAGAGAAGGTGTGGGGAGCATGAGGACTTGAAGAAAAAGGAACTGGGATTGTTATATAAAATAAGATTGTTTTAAAAATAAAAAGAGAAGGTTTTATCTTTGACATTGTAAAATTACATATATTAATATGCTTATTAAGGAAGGATTACAGTTACAATGTTTCGTCTACTTGTATTTGACAAAATTAAAGAAATATTCTATCATCTGTTTTGTCTTTGTGAGTCTAAAGTTTTATATCTAATTTATCTTTTACAATTAATATAATAATAATAATAATAATAATAAATATCTATTCTTCAGCTCTACCAAACACCCCAGAATGATAAAATATTACCTAAATAACAGGGAAGTGCCTTATAAGCAACTTCTAAAACTCTTAAAATAATAGAGATATCTGGCTGCCTGGACAGTCACCCATAATCTCCTATAATATCGGGGATCTCCTATAATATCGGGGCATCCATCTTCAGCCTGCAGCCCCATAATATCAGCAGATTTTTTTAATGGAGCAGAAAATTGGAAAGACTATGTTATCTATATTGACAGAAATCATCAGTCACTTTCTTTTTTGTCCTGAAGAATGTCTGGCAGACTCTTTCATGAAGCAGGAACCTTGAAGCACTGTCCTACCTTATTTTGGCAAGTTCAGCAGTCATTTTCCTGTAGGTCCTGCATGTCCAGTTTATACAGAATATTGTCAAGAAGTCCAGGCAAGAGCATTTTCTTGACCAAATGACTTGCCTTGCCATGCTGAAAGCAAAAAACAAGAAGTTTCTTCAATGCCCATCATCCTCTTGATGTTCTTGGTGCTGCCAGGAGCAAATGTGTCTCACTGTCAGGAAAAGCCTAAGTTCTTAAAACATTTCAAATATCACATTCTATAAGTATTTAAAGTGCTGGAAAATTACCTGTCTAATTGAAATATTTCTTTGTATACCTAAAAATCTTAATTAATATGACTATTAGTGTAGACAGAGGCTGCTTGTTTATTTCCCAGCCACCCAGACCTGAAATAATTACACAGAAACTGTATAATTTAAATCAATACTTGGTCTATTAGTTCACACTTCTTATTGGTTAGCTCTTTCATCTTTCTGTTAATCTGTATATTGCCATGTGGTTGTGGCCTACAGGTAAGGCTTTGTCTAGCCTCTGGTGTCAGTCTCCTATAGCAGCTACATGGCTTCTCTATGCCTTTGCCTCCTTTCTCCTTCTCTATCTGCTTGAAATTCCCACCTTGCTCTATTCTGTGCTGCAATTGGCCCAATGTAGCTTCCTTATTAACCAATGATATTCATAGCATACCATGATATAGCTAATCCCACATCATATTTGTTTGATATATATGGGTGATTATTAATTTGTACTTTTTGTCTATATATTGCATTTTTAAATGTGCTATATAAACATAATACCTAAAACAAGAGTAGAAATAGATGTATTCTATAACCAAATTAACCTTAAATTTGTATCAATAAATCAAAATTCATACCAATATAAAGATTTTGAGATTAACAGTTTTGTTTTTTTTTTTTTTTTTGGATTAAGGAAGATTCAATAATCTACCATTTTCTCATTTGTATATTATATCTAACTTTCTTCTTTAGAAAGAGATTGTATATGACCATGAACTGTTGGGGAGTATTATTTTAAGGTTTGTTACTTTTGTTTATGCTGCAGTTGATTAGCTATGAAGTTGTTGCTGTGCCTGTCTATAATATCTGATGGTCCTAATAAAGAATTAAATGGCCAATAGTGAGGCAAAATCGAGGATAGTATGAGCTGGCAGGCAGAGAGTTTTAAAAAAGGAGAAATAGAGGAATAGGGGAAGGAACAAAGGAGAGAACAAGGAGAGGAGGACCTCGGGGCCAGCTAGTCAGCTACCCAGCAAGCCATAGATAAAGAAGCAAAGAAAAGTAAAAAGAAATAGAGAAAGATAAAAGTCCAGAAAAAAAAAGTATTGGGGTTAATTTAAATTTAAAAAAAAAAGCTGGTAAGAAACAAGCCAAGCTAAGGCTGGGCATTCATAACTCTGTATGTGATTTATTTTGGAGCTATATGGTGGGCTCCTCAAAAGCCAAAAGAGTAAAAATAACTCACATGACAATTAACCATTTATAACTAATCTTTTTTAAATGAAAACAAGGATTCATAAACAATATTTTGGAAATTTGGGTGTAGTTTTCTATACTACTTTCTGCTGATTGCTGCATACTGGTGATCTTAGAGGGACTCAGAAAATTATGGTTAAATCTTGGCTGTCATCATCAGTGAGGTTCCATTGTCTCAGTCAGTTGCTTTGAAGCTGTGCTGCATTTTGGATCACCTAGGTTATAGCTCCCATGGAGACTTCTCAGGGGGTCTTCCTTGATCAAATCATGTTAGCCTGGAAGGAATCATAGCTTTTCATATTCTGTGGAAACAAAGGCAGAACCCAAGGAAACATATACTGAGACCCAAATTTTGATGTCAAGATACCTTTATGTTGGTTTAGTTTAGTTATCTCCCACAATCAAATGTCTCTCTGCAGTTAGCTCATTAACTGTCAAAACAATTAAAAGAAAGTACAATAGTATACACAATCTATACTCTGTGTGTTTTTCATTTTTATGTAACTTTTTAAATATTTTATTGTCTCTTTAAAAACTTTATTTTTTAAAACTAATTATTTTTATAACTGTCTTTTTATACTCTTCCCTCTCTCGTCCAAGCTTATGTGCATTTTTTAAACACACTGTAATCTGTTTAGAGGTTTTGCTTTGCTTTTTTTGTTGTTGTTGATGGATCTGTTTTCAGTTTTTGAATGATGTTTAAACTGGTAAGTGAACATGGCTAGGAACACAGCAGCCACTTTGGCTGTTGGTTCTGCACTATTTGGCTTTTCAACATGGCAGAGTGGCAACAAGCATCACACTTACCCCCCACCCATTGCTGCACTCCCCAATGCTGCCATCAGGTTGCATGTAGCCTGTCCACCAACTTCTTTATTTGTCTGTATGAGCTCAAATTAAATCCAGCACACCTGATAAACTGATAGCCTCTCTGTACCAAGGCCAATATGAGACTGTAAAAACCTCCCATGCTGGCTGGTGGCTGGCTCCATCTTGGAGGCAACTGTTGCAAGATGCATCCCTGTGCTGCTGCTGGAATGAGACTGTGAAACTAGGAAGTCCAGTGTTCTTAGAAGTATTTTAAAAACTTGCTCAGGCCCTATGGAAATTGGAAAGCCTCTTATTGGTATGCCATTGTAACTCAAGTTTTCTGTCCCAACTGGCAGGTCCCAGTGGAACTCTAAGGTTTAACATTAATTATAAACTTTTTGGCCTATTAGCTCAGGCTTATTATTAACTAGCTGTTACAACTTAAATTAACCAATTTCTATTATTCTATATTTTACCATGAGGCTCATGGCTTGTTATTTCACATCTTGTCTCCCTAGTGGATCGTGGTATCTCTTAGACTCTACCATCTTTATCTTTGCTTAGATTTTCTTCCTGGCTCTCTTTTGCCTGGCTATTGGTCAAATGAGTTTCTTTATTAACCAATGGTAATAAAATATATTCACAGAATACAGACAAGCATCCAGTATCAGTGCTCCATCTAAACTAGGCTCTTCTTGAGAGCAATACATATTGTTTACCACTGAGAAGCTTCTCTTGATACTGCAAATCTACAAAGTGATTTTTAAACATTGCATTGAAAACTTTTATAGTTGAATTTTAATTTTAATCTTAATTTAGTTAATTTTTTCTCAAGGGATACTTTGTATTGTATTTCTTGACTGTAAAAATTATCTAAAATTATTCAGAAAATTGACATACTTTGTTCCATTTAATATATTTCACCAGGATAAATAAGAGAAGGTTAATATTATTCCACCAAGATACTGAAAAATTTGACTTTACTTATATCTCACAAATTATTGGCATAGACCACTAGTTCATTTCTTTACTGCCCTGATTTAAAATAAATACACAGAAGTTACATTACTTGCAATACTGTTTCACCAATAGCTTAATCATATGACTGGCTAGCTTTTATATATTAACCTAACTCATTTCTATTAATTTGTGCATGGCCATGTGGATGTAGCTTACCAGCAAGATTCCTGTGGATTCTGGAGGAGGCATCTGTCTCTTACAGGTGGCTACAAGTCTTCTCATTGACTCTGCCTATTCTCTCTCTCTCTCTCTCTCTCTCTCTCTCTCTCTCTCCATATATATATATATATATATATATATATATATATATATATATATATATATAGAACTAGGCTGGGATATATATATATATATATATATCCCAGCCTAGTTCTATTCTGTTAAACCATTGGCTGAAAGCAGCTTCTTTATTAACCAATAAAAGCAACACATATACAATAGGATTTTCCAAACCATGAGGATTTTCTTTCTTGTCTTTTAAAATCATAATTTGTGTTAATCCAAAGTCCCTACTAATTGATAAATCCTCTGGGGATTACATTATTTAGTTGAGTAGTTCTTTCAGCATTATTTATTACTAAGTTACTTATTTGTACCTAATAATTGGAAATCTTGTAGCTGTTCCTACCCTCCAACATCTAGCTATTTTCTTCAACTTTGGTATAAAAGTTGCACTTCCCAGCCGGGCAGTGGTGGCGCACACCTTGGGAGGCAGAGGCAGGTGGATCTCTGTGAGTTCGAGGCCAGCCTGGTCAACAAGAGCTAGTTCCAGGACAGGAACCAAAAGCTACGGAGAAACCCTGTCTCGAAAAATAAAAAAAAAAAAAAGAAAAAAAGAAAAAGTTGCA
This sequence comes from Chionomys nivalis, assembly GCF_950005125.1. NCBI lineage: Eukaryota > Metazoa > Chordata > Mammalia > Rodentia > Cricetidae > Chionomys > Chionomys nivalis. The sequence continues at coordinate 74,093,991 of NC_080094.1, read as the reverse complement.
CTTCCCAGCCTCCCTGGCAGTTAAGTGAAAATAGGGTACTTGGTTCTAATCAATGGCATTCACTATGTCCATGCATGCCATTTTTGACAATAATTATAAACCAATATAAACATATGCTAGAAACAATATAGCCGGTTAACCTGAATTTGATGCTTAGTTACAGAAATGTGTGCTTTCTCACAGTCACTAAGGCTAGATTCCTAGCAATTCATGATTTTTTTTTCCTTCTTCTTAGATGTTTCACTCCAATCTCTGCCATGATACTTACATGGTCTTCTTTTTTATGTGTCTCTTTTGTTCTGTCCAAGTTTTAAAAGAAAACCATCTGCAAGATCAGGATATCAACCTAAGAATAGGGTGATTTATGGATATATAATGTATTTTGGAATTTTTGAGACAGGGCTTCCATGTCTAGCCCTAGTTTTTCTGGAATTCTCTCTCTGTAAACCATGCTAGCTTCATATTCATAGATATTCTCCTGGCTTTGCCTCCTGACTATTGAAACTAAAGGTGGCATTAACATTGCCTGACAACTTATGTTTTTATCACTACTGACACACTGTGTCACTATGTTCTGGAATAATCTTGAACGTTCAGTTCCTTAACTCACTTTCCCAAGTGCCGAGAATATAGTTGTGAAAAACATGCCCAATCTCTGGAACAATGTTATCTTAAAAGTCTCTGAAGAAAAAAAGGTATCCTGGACTGTGCCACATTCTGATGCTGTACCAGATGGAAAATTTGGAAGTTTTTGTTCAGTGCACTACAGTATCTGTGTCTCTTATGAATTATATTTTCCTTTTAGGGATGAAAGAAGCTGATAACCACTTTGCAGCTAGTAGATGACAGACTTCAGCCTGTATCAAAATTACCTGGAGAGCTTGTTAGAGCACCCAGAGTGTGACCCCTGTACCAAAGATTTTGATTCACTGCCATAGATGGAGCCCTGTGTTTGTTTGAGCAAACTCATTTGTAATAACAGTACTACTCTGTCAGAGAGACTGCATTTTGCAAACTGGTGTGTGTATGGGGAGAAACACAAGCAAATCACAGCACAGAATGGAACAGAGGTATACTTTTATTGACCAAGAATTTTATATTTAAATATAACATTGCATTACATGTTACAGTTCTGAAGTACATATTGTGCCTTACTAGATTGTTCATTCTTAATATAGCATTGTCTAAGGTGCTACAACTTCTTTAGACATTTTAATTTCAGTTGAGGGAATAACACCTTACTTTTCTTTGTATAAAAGTTCTTGTCATTTTATGCTTATGCATACAAATTCAATGGAAGCAATTTTTAACCATATTTGAAATGCTTAAGCACTCCATTAGGTATTCAACTATGTTCTCAATACAGTTAAATAGCAGTTTGGGGAATATTGTTGTCCTAAGAGTATTGAATTTTTCAAGAACAAGCATATTTATACATGCATCCTCCTGCATTCTTAGCAGCATTTTAATATTTTTTCTCATGTATATATTGTGAATTTATTGATTATTCCTGGTGATTTAAAGTTCTTTTATCCCCACTGTATTTCTTGGTGGATATTTTCCCCCTATATTATTGTTCTCTTATAGAGCAGAGGTTCTGAGGGTCACATTGTATTTTATTTTACCAGCAGCCTTCATAAAAGTTTTGTTGTTTTCTTTCTTAGTCAGTTATAATAACAAACATTTGAATACACCATCGGTAAATAATAATTTTGTTTCACTTCTGTCAATATCTCTTCTGTTTCTTCTAGTCCATTTGCTTCAGGGCATTGCTAAGTAATAGCAGCCATTATTGATCCCACTCCCTGTCCTATGAAAAGAAGATGGTCTGCAAAGCTGGAATGTTCCTCCTGTACAAGTGCTCAACATAAATTTTAGGATGAACACTTCTTTATAGTAAATTGACAAAAAAAAATGTTCTGAGAATTTGCCATAGGCCGGAAGCTTTCAAATTAAGATATTCAGTGAAGTCTTCAGATAGGTTGTGCATTATTCATAATAGAATCTGTATAATACAACACATAGTGTCCATGCTTTATACTATATTTTAATTTTTCCATTTCTTCCTGAACGTTTTAAATGGAAAATAATAGCAACAACAATAAGACTAGTTCCTATTGAATAACCACTATATAGTAAATATTATTCTTAGTAGTTTGCCTCTATAGCTATATTAATCCACATAGCCAAATTTCAATGGCAATGTAATTTTAACTGTTTGAAAAATAAATACATCAAACAGACCTTCATTTTATTAGGGTTACAATGGAGAATATGTATTTTAATCTTTAAGGCAAAGTAATTACTAATCCTACTCTTAATTTTTGTACATGTAATGTTTGGTATAATGTTGTAATAAGAGGGACTGGGCTGCGTCCCCGGCACCCGGCCGCCCGCATGGCTAGCTTATGCCCCGAAATAATTACACAGAAACTGTATTCTTTTAATCACTGCCTGGCCCATTAGTTCCAACCTCTTATTGGCTAGCTCTTACATATTGATCTAACCCATTTCTAATATTCTGTGTAGTACCCCGAGCTGGCTTACCAGGAAAGATCTTAACCTGTGTCTGTCTGGAGTGGGAGAATCATGGCGACTCCTGACTCGGCTTCTTTCTCCCAGCATTCTGTTCTGTCTACTCTGCCTACCTAATTTTCTGTCCTATTAAAGGGGCCAAGGCAGTTTCTTTATTACTTAACCAATGAAACAGATAGAAAGATGACCCACCTCCATCATTTCCCCTTTTTCTGTTTAAACAAAAAATGGCTTTCACTTTAACATAGTAAGATTACATATAACAAAATAGTTATCAAGCAAGAATTACAGTTACAATATTTATATCTATTTTATCTTTTATCATAATTAAGGAAAACTATAACTATAACTAACCATTCTTCAACTCCATCAAAGACTCCAGAAGGATATAATATTACCTAAGTAAATGAGAAGTAAGCAGCTTACAAAATGCTAGAAATCACAGAGACATCTCGCTGCCTGGACAGTCACCCAAAGTTCCTCTGTACCATTGGGGCATCCATCTTTAGCCTACAGGCCCATAGATTTCAGCAGACATTTCCATGAAGCAGGAAAATTCCAAAGACAGTTCAGTCACTTTCTGCTGTGTCCTGCAGAATGTCTCATAGACTCTTTCATGAATCAGGAACCCCGAAAGACCATCTCACCTTTAGGCAAGTTCAGCAGTCCTTTTTCTGCGGGTTCTTTGTGTCCAGTTTATGCAACAGTCCAGCCATGAGCAGTTTCATGCCCAAATGGCTATCAAACTCCATAAGGAGCCTCTTCGATGCCCATCATCCTCTTGAAGTAGATTGGTGCTGCCAGGAGCAGACATGTCTCATTGTCATGAAAAGCCCTAAGTTATTAAAACATTAAATGCCATGTTCTGTAGTCTTTGAAAGATATGAAGAATGCCTAATTGAAATGTATCTCTATATATCTAGAAAATCTAACTAACGTGACTACAAGCTTGACTATTATTTATGATTATCCATTAGCAACCTATATTTCCTAATTATACATTACATTTTTAAATGAACTACACAATCACAATACCTTAATCAAGATCAGAAATACATATACATATAACAAAACTGACCTTAAAATCCATATCAATGCAAATTATTCATACCTATATCATATCCCCCTTTAAATGTAAAAGAACATTTATAAACCATATTTGGGAACATGGGAGCAGTTTTTCTCTCCAAACTGCTTCCTGCTGAATGGGGGCGCTGTTATTCAGATCTTTTATGGTGTAACCTGTGTGTCAGGGTCATCTCAGTCGGCAGTTGAGTGAAGTAATTTTCTGAAGGTGTTCACAGCAACCTTTCAGGAGGGTGTGGTCTATCATACCATATTGGGATAGATGCAATCCACAGAGTCTCATCCTCTGTGAAAACAAAAGACCCTCTCCAAAGCATCATATCCTTAGACCCATATTCTGAAATCATAATACCCTTATATCCATTCTGGTTTAGCTTGGCAGCCCATATAATGAAATGTCTCTCTGCAATTAGCTCCTTTACAGTCAAAAATTTTAAAGAAAACACAGTAATACAAAGAATCCAGACTCTCTGTGAATTTTCCATTTCTACGTGGCTTATTTTTCTTTATTTCTTTTCATCTATAACTATCTGTACTCTGTCTCTTTAAGGACTTTATCCCCCTTTTTTTAAGGGCATTAACTTTATTTTTTCTCTATTTTTTTTCTCTCAAGCCTATGTACTCATCCAACACTGTGACTCATTTACAGATCTTCTATGTCTGAAATCTGTTCTATTGTGAATCTGTAATTTTTTTACTATCCAGGAGCATTTTTTAAAATGTTAAGCGCTTCTTAAAAACCTAAGTTGCACCATTTAGAGGTATTGCAGTACTGCCTGTTTCCTGCCCAGTCTAAACCTTAACTGTGCTGTTATTATGGTAATTACAGTAGTTCCTGCCTGAGACCAGCAGAGTTCTGCATGGTGGAGCTGAGCCTCTCCTGCCTCAGAACCATTTGGTGCCCCTGAGCCACACACAGTTCCAGGCACACAGCAATCCACATTGCCATCAAGCAAGCCGTAGCACTTTACTCCAAATGCTCCATTCAAAGACTCTGTCTCCCGCAGAAGCCAGACAGAGATCGTGATGGCGGCACAGCCCAGAAAGCCGGCATTTTAAAACAGCCAGTTTTTTCCTGTTGCTGAGTCAGGACAATTTCTTTGCCGCGGGCAACCCACAAACAGCAAAAAGCTGTCTTAAATTCTCTCTGTGTCCTTTTTAAGCCCTCTCAGGTTTTACGTGGAGTTCATTAGCACGTTGAGAGCCACTCTGTTGTAATAAGAGCGACTGGGCTGCGTCCCCGGCACCCGGCCGCCCGCATGGCTAGCTTATGCCCCGAAATAATTACACAGAAACTGTATTCTTTTAATCACTGCCTGGCCCATTAGTTCCAACCTCTTATTGGCTAGCTCTTACATATTGATCTAACCCATTTCTAATATTCTGTGTAGTACCCCGAGCTGGCTTACCAGGAAAGATCTTAACCTGTGTCTGTCTGGAGTGGGAGAATCATGGCGACTCCTGACTCAGCTTCTTTCTCCCAGCATTCTGTTCTGTCTACTCCGCCTACCTAATTTTCTGTCCTATTAAAGGGGCCAAGGCAGTTTCTTTATTACTTAACCAATGAAACAGATAGAAAGATGACCCACCTCCATCAGTATAATCTTAGTATAGAAAATTCAAGAATAGCCCTCTTAAGTAAATAATTGTGTATATCTATTGGGTGTATAATTTCTTTTTTCACATTCTTGACATTTTTTACAGATCTTTGATATCATAGTCCTTAACTACTGACTATTTTGTGTGTCATAGCACAGCTTTTTTCATCACAGTTTGCCTGATATTAAGGAGAAAATAAAAACCCAAGATCATCTAGTATTGAGTCTGCAATTCTCCAGTATCCAGAATCCAATTCTAAATGCTTACTTCCCCTTTTCGGACCTCTAATCTCTACATTTTAAAGTTGTTCTATTTAGTTTTCTAGAATATAATTATTAGATCAGTTACCCTCCTTTTCATCTCCATACCTTCCCATTTCCCTTTATCTCTTTTTCAAATTTATAGTCTCAATGTTATGTGCAAGTTTATGTATTACAAATATATTCTTAAAAACAGCATACTTATTGTACATATATTGTATTTATCATTTTTCACAGCTGACCTTTTGGTATTGAATACTTAAATGGTGAGGTCTTTCCTGGTCAATTACTTTTACTACTCTCAGCATTCCTTAATTTCCTGAAGTTCTCTGCATAGAATTAAGCCCTGTGGTATTTCCTCGATACATATTAGGATGTCTATTATTGTTGCCATTGCTCAATCCATGCTTAAGCATTTATGTTGATGAAACTCTATTAATGTAGATTCTGATGTTACTAGGAGATATACTTTCACAGTAAACACCCTGATTCTCCAGCCCTTACTGTCTTTCTGTCCCCTCTTCTGCAGTGTTCCCTGAACCAATACCATCTAAAAACCCCCTCAAAGCCATAAATGAGAAGTCCTCACTCACGTTGTTATGCAGAAGACTCCCATAAGTTCAGGATTTCTATATTGCCCTAGGTTGCTCCCGAGAGGTAAAGGTAAGTCTGTGGTATTGAAACCACAATGCTCTTCAGATGTAAGATCTAGAAGCCCCTGAGTTGGAACTGACCTAAAATCCTCCTCCCTGAGAAATATACTTTATTGTTTTAAAAGATACCATAAGTTGAACATGCATGGTTTATGGGAACCCAGCAATTGTGATGTGTTTGATCATTCATGTTTTTATCAATAGGTAGAGCCATTTATATCCCCCCCCTTATAATTGCAAAATAAAACAACTGATGCTAAGTTAGGAATTCATTAAAAAAAAAAAGATACCATGCAGGCTTCCAAAGGAGTTAAGTAATCAGTCTTATCAAACTGTGATGCCAATGGATCATAACAACAACCAGCATGGCACAATATTATTTAAAGTCACATGCATACCTTGGCAGTGTCCAGTGACTCTCTGATGGAACTTGCTTCCTGCTCACCAAGAAGGAATCCTTGCCTAGTAATGGAAACCTAGCCAACTACTTAGTGCTATTTAAGTCATGGATCTTGGAGAACATACAACCACGACTCTACTAAACCTGCATGATCACTATCTATATTATAAATATTCTCCTAAAACCCACAGATATGTGTGGCCCTCCCATTATCAAGGAAGCTCTTCTTTGCAATAGATTGAGACCATTAAAGAAAACCATAAATAATCACAAAGATACTGAGTTGTGAAACCCAGTACCAAGCAGAAAATATAAAAAGCAACTACCTAAACTTTTTAAAACCATCAAAATTCAGAGTTTTACTCTTAGAACATATGTTATAAGAGAAACATTTAGCTTTATCTTATATATTATATCATTATAATTGCTACCATCATTTTGGAATGTTAATCTCTCCTTCTTTCTGGAATGTTGTTTCTGGGATGTATTTCTGAGACTAAAATTGTTAGAAATTTCACCATTCTTTTCCTTTCCAACATCATTCTGTCACAATATTTTTTTCTAAGACAAATTAAAATTATGTGTGTGTGATATTTATACACACATACCAGCATACAATTGTCTACACCTAGCCTACAAATACTCTCTAATATTTATGTTGCACCTATGTTATTTATATATTGCAATGTAAATGATATGTAAATAGTTGTATTGTTTAGGAAATATTGATAAGAAAACTGATTATTGAGAAGAGATAGGGAAGCTAATTTTTCAGTAAATATTTCAAGTTATGGTTGTTTGAACTGGTGTATGTGTTTTCTTATATTTAAGGCTAATAACTATACGTGTCTCTTAAAATTGCCATCATAGTTAAATGAGAACATGCACTTTATTTGCTTAGTATATAGAACATACAGATGCTTAATTATGCATACCCCCTGCCTTCTAAAACTAAGCCTCATGCCATTACAATAAAGATGGATTGGGTGGGGTCACTGAGGTTTTTTGCTTCTCTTCCAAGTGTGTTCAAATTAAAGGAGTCTGCTTTTTCCTACTGATCACTATTATTTGTCACTCTAATTGGCAAACTGGGAGGGAGGGTGTGGTTGAGTTTAGCTTATTAAGGCTGCTATTGATCAGGCTTTGATCTCAAAGCTCCAGTAACCAGAGGACATTAATTTGGATCACAGCTAAGATTGTATATGCTCTAGTCTTTTTCTCATTTTTTAAATAAGCATAAGTTGTCTAACAATGTAAATATATTGGATGACAGATAGGGATTAGATACCTCAAGTACGGCTAAACTATAAAAAAGCAAATGTTAGTTTCCTTTGGTAAACAGGAAAGTAGAGGAGGCAGGTTTAATAGTGTTAGAGATTATTACAATCAAATTAGTACACTTCTAAAAGTTGTTTAATGAATTAAAAAAGGTGATGAGTTAAAGAACGATCTTGACTTAGAGGACAGAGCCAACAAGGATTTAATTAATAAAAATCTAATAAAATTGTTAAAGCAATTTAACACACAGCAATTTTGAATTATGTGTTTGGCATATAAAAATTCCACAGTAAAAATGTACTCCTTAGATTAATTAATTTATTTCTTGACTTGCCTAATTAGTTTTCCAAGAAATAGAATCCATCATGAATTATTTTAAATCATATGGCAAAATTTTTATTTTAATATTCACATTACTCTATTTTATATTGACGGTGAGTTAAAAACTAACCCCAGAAATACCTTTAGCAATTCTTATATAGATGTGAGAATCAAATCAATACATTATAATATCAGAAGATAAGAAATCCACTCATTACTAATTTCATTAGTTAAAATATATTCATTTCACTTTCTTTTTATATTTTTACTTATGTATGTTTCTGTGTCTGCCATTTGTTTTGGGATAATGCTCTAGTACATTGTAAAGATTTGTCACTCATATTAGTTTAATACAACTCTGACTGGCCAGTAGCCAGACAGTAAGTGTAAGCAGGGCAACCAAACTAATAGAATTCTTGGAAGAGGAAAGTCAGTAACTAATTAGATGCAGAGGAAGCAAGGTGATAATGCCTTACTGAAAAAAAGTACCAAGATATGTGGATAAACATAGACAAGAATTGTGGATTAATTTAAGTTGTAAGAGCTACTTAGTAGTAACCCTGAGCTAATAGGCCAAACAGTTTACAATTGATATAAGCCTCTGTGTGTTTCTTTGGGACTGAACAGCTGTGGGGGATCAGGCAAGACAGAAACTTCTATATACAGCCATATGTATGTGTACACACAGAGAGGATAAAAGATTGTGTGGCATAACCTGAGCTAGAGTTTCAAGAGGTTGTGATATATCAAATAAAGTCTTAAGACTAAACTCAGATCTTCTGACAGAGCAGCAAATGCTTTTAACCGTTGAGCAGCTTTTGCAATCCTTGCACTTAATCTATATTACAAATGTTTCTATATTTTTTATAATAGGACATTGGTTATAGTTAGTGATATATTTGTGGACTAAGATCATTGAGATAAACAATACTTCTTTATAGGCTACTAATAAACCCATAATATGAAATTGCAGGATTTTCCTCTGTGCTTCAAAGAACGAGACCAAAACTAGATCATCTCTTCTGTATATGTGTTGCTTTTATTGGTTTATGAATAAAACTGTTTTGGTCAATGGCTTAGCAGAGTAAAGTCAGATGGAAAATCAGAACAAAGATATATAAAAAGATTATACAGAATTAGGTAGATGCCATATAGCTGCCGAAGGAGATAGATGCTGGAAGCTTATTGGTAGGCCACAGCATCTTGGTGATATCCAAATTAATATAAACCTGCTAGTTTAAGATATAAGGACTAGTTAGGAATATGTCTAAGCTATTAGCCAAACAGGGCTGTAATTTATATAGTTGCTATGTGATTATTTGTGTCTGGGCAGTCAGGAAATGAACACACAGTATCTGTTTACACCCAGGGGGAGACACAGCATCCTAAAATACATGGAATATCATGAGATTGCTATTTAGAAGGATACTTTCTGGTAGAGATTAAAAAAAAAAAACCCTACATCATCATGCTCTTTCTTAACAGTTAATTCAAATGGGGGCTGTGAGGACAATTCAGTCAATGAAACAGAGTTCGTTAAAATAACAGAATACACCCAAACAAAGTATAGTGCTGCAAGTATGGAATCGCAGTGCTGGAGTGATAGAAACAAGTGGATATCTGGAGCTTACTACCAATCAGCCTAGCCTGCTTAGATAACTCTAAGCCAGTGAGAGATGCTAGGTCAAAATTCAATGTGAGCAAAAGCAACTAAGTTTTTCTTAGGTCAGTACAAGCATGCGCACATACCTAGATGAGCAATTGTAAATATACTGGCATCTGTATGCACGCACACACATATACACATACACAAAGGAAAGAGGGAGGGAGGGAGAGAGGGAGGGAGGGAGGGAGGGAGGGAGGGAGGGAGGGAGGGAGGGAGGGAGGGAGAATTATTTCAAATGGTATCAATCACCTGAACACAAAAGCTCCTCTTAGGAAGGCTGTCTGTTGAAGGACCTTCAGAAAACATAGTAAAAACAATCAATCCACATATAACAACAGTACAGTAGTCTATCTAGATGCATCCTTATTAGTGTCTCTCATCATTTTCATAAACTCTGTTTATCCTCTACACTAAGTTCAGTTCTCATTTGAATTTACTTGAGAGATTACAAAGTATTGGAGAGCTAAGTGTAGGCAAAAACAAGATCCTAGAAAAATACACATAGGAAACAATGCTGATAATACATTGGTATGGCCTTGTTAGAGCAGGTATGTTACAGGGAGTGAGTTTTGAGTCTTTGAGGTCTGTGAATGGCTCATTCTCAGTCTCTCTCTGTGATACCTGTGGATCTGAATGGATGCAAAGTTTTCAGCTACAACTCAAAAACTACATCTATCTGTGCCCTGTGATGATGACCATTAATTAACCCTATAAAGCTGTACATGAATTCCTGGTTTATCAATTGATTTTATAGGAGATTTTTTTGTCCATCTTGGTTGTGGAGTTCTTGTAAAGCAAACCAGTGTGGTCTGAATTCACAGGTATATTCATGCCTCTGTGTCTGAAACACAGGAACTAATCATGTAACTTTGAAACTGTACTCTAGTTTTTGTTCTTAATATATAATAACTTTTCATAGCCATCAATGGCTTTTCTATAATTTTAATGATTTTATAATCTATTATGCAGATTTCTATAGCAGTACTTCTCTTATTATAAGAATAAGGAATATTTTCCAACTCATCACTGAATAAAAACAGGTCATGAATTCACATTATTTTTATATTCTGTTGATTTTTATGCCTTTTTTATTTTGAGATATGGAGGACAGAGTGCCAAATGTTATTATTCAACGATAAGGAATATGAAGTTTTGATGGATCCCTACTATGTTGCCAAATTGATTTATCTTTAAATTAAGTCAATTGATACAACCATTAGCAATAAATGAATATTGAATTTTTGAACACCTTTTATAGCCTTGGATATCAATCTTTGCTAATTTAACAGATGAACAACAATCTTCCTAATTTATGCATTTGTAAGCATTAAAATTTTCTTAATATTTATAGATCATTTTATACTTCTATATGCTGAGGAAAAGTTTTCTATATCCAGGCCATCTTATAATTGATAAATATGTCTTCTAGAATCTCATTTTTTATAGGTCACTACTATTAGTATTAATAAATGTGTCATTATTTGTATGCAGGTGGCCTTGAGCTACATAAGAAGACTATTGAGTAAGCTAGAGGGAGCAAACTAGCTAAAATCCAATCCTTTAGAGTTTCTTCTTAAGTACCTGCCTTGTCTTCCCTCAACAATGAATTGTACCTTGTAAGATTAAATAGCTACTTCTCCAATGGGATTATAGTTATGGTATTCATCATAGAAACAGAACAGCAAACTAGGAATGTTTCATTCCTTCTAACTCTTCAGCATTTAAGAATGTATCTACATCTACCTATATGTTTATATTTCTATCTATATTAGCTATATAATTAAACACATAAATAAGTTATAAAAAGTAAAAAATAAATATTTACTTAACAGTTAGTATCTACCAACAGCGTTTCCAAATATTTCATGAAATGGTAGCTGTTTGGGACTTCTTTGAAAAATATTAAAGCTTTGCAATATACTTGATTTCTTCTAGAACACAGTATGCTGATGGTGTTGAGTTTAAGGTTTCCCAGTAGGCTGACCAGTCCTCACAGCTCATCTTCTTCTTTATTCTCCTTTCTTTCTTCTATTGAAGAAAGCATTGAAGCATTGCATGTCATGCTAAGATAGCACCTACGAATGATGATGGTGCTCTCATTTCCACTGAAGGTTCCTAGAGGAAGGCTTAACTGTGATTAGTAGCTCTAGGAAGTAGGGAAAGTGTTAAAACAGTCTTTCACACATTGTTTTGCACACTCATTGAAAGTTTAGAGTACTAATTTTCTTTGGTTCTCAGTGTCTTATTCATACTTGATTGAATGCATAGATACGTGAATTAATAGAATCGTTCCCAATACTACATCTACTTATGTTTTACTTTAATGTATTGATCATTCCTATAATAAACTTAATATATATGTATATATATAATCCCATTTTTTTAAAAAAATTGTACTATACATCTTACCAATACTTTTGATAATGGCATTGTATCACATATTTAGTGTTTATCTTTACTTGATTTTGCATTTGTGGTAAATGAAAGTGTATGAGAGCTGGGCAGTGGTGGCACATGCCTTTTATCTCAGCACTGGGTGACAGAGGCAAGTGGATCTCTATGAGTGCAAGGCCAGCATGGTCTACTGGAAAAGTTTCAGGACAGGCACCAAGCTACACAAAGAAACCATGTCTCTAAAAACAAAAACAAAACAAAAAGTGTGTATGAGAATCATAGTAATTTCCAAAGCACTTGTATAAACTTGAATGTCTATTAATTACCACTCAATAAAATGCCTCATTAACCTGTAGCTAAGCCAGTACTTGATACTGTAAAACTTCATTTCTGCGAACTGAAATCATTGTTTAACTACATCTCTATTTATCATATTCTGAATATCCCTAACTTTTACCAAATATAAATAAGAATGCATGTAGATTCGACATAAATAACAAATTTACAAAGATGTAAAATATCAAAAAAGTGGCCTTGATCCAATAGAGGGCTTTTGCTGATGAAAAACATAAATAATTTGCAAAGTTAAAGCATGGGGCTGGGGAGATAGCTTGTTTAGTAGATTGCAGTGAAAACATGATGACCTAAGTTCATCTGGATATGATATCATGCATTTATAATTCCATTGCTGGCAAACAGAGATAGATAGGTCACCAAAGCTCAACAGCCAGCCAGGTTTCAGAGAACTCCATGTCCCAGTAAGGGACACTGTTTCAAAACCAAGGTAGACAAATCATAAAAAATGAGATCCATAGCTAACCTCTGACCTCTACACACATGTGTACACATACACCCACCTCCCCACACATATCACCATCACCACACACATACATGAATACCCATACTAACAGGAATGTTTACACAGATGCACATGCACACACAAAACGACTTTACAAGCTGTAAATTGCTGCAAATATTTTAGCAAGAAATAATTAACACTAATATAATGAAGCCCAAATATTCTGAAAGTCATGTTTATTAATCTCTTTGGTAATGATAATAATTTATAAACATTATTTAGCTTATAAAAAGGACTATAAAATAATTTACCTATAAAATAAATTATTAGAATGAAAAAGATCTGACTATGTACATAATTTTATCAAGAATGTACTGTCATGGGATAGTTTTTCTAATTCCTACATTTCTCATAGTTTTATTCTCTTTCCTCTTTATAATTCAGAGCTTTGGTCACTTAAAGTTTTTAAATAAGCATTTCAACCCTAAGAACTGGAGCCTCACACATAGGTGGACGTGCTTAACTAGCTTGATTTTAATAACAGGTATTTCTGTGCTCTGGGCCCAAAAGCCTTGACATTTGACACTGCCAAAAGGATGGAGATTCACAGGTCAGCTTCTCCAACTGTCCTTAGCACACAGACAGAATATACCATCTGATTAAGCCAGTGAGGAGGGAACAAGCAGGAGAAAACCAAAGGACAAAGACTTTACTAGATATAAGACTTGCTTTTTTTGATCATGTACATCTCTGCATGACTCTCACTTTTAAGGGATGGTTTTGTGAGTGGCTTTGATGGCAGGTTATATTCTTTCAGACTGTATTTATACCATTTTGTCATTGACTCTCTCTTATGTTTTAAAAAGGTAAATGTTAGCTAAAGGGTCATTCTTGTAAATTGAGAATATTTTCTACTTGAGAAAAAGTATTATTGAAACTCTAAAAGCTACAAAAGGCGTGATTAAACTAGTGAATTTCAAAATAATTCAGTTTCCAGTTTTATTTTTTCTATTTTTTATTTTTAAAACAATCTTATTCTGCACACCAATCCAAATTCCCTTTTCATCCCCTCCTCCTGCTCCCCCCAACTTCTTCTCCGTCCACTCCCCATCTATTCATCAGAGAGGGTGAAGCCTCCCATGGGGAGTCTCACATAACTTGAACCAGGACCAAGGCCCTGCCCCAGTGTGTCTAGGCTGAATAAGGTATCTCTCCATAGGGAATGGGCTCCAAAAAGTCAGTTCATGCACTAGAGATAAATACCTGTCCCACTGTTGGTGGCCCCACAGACTGCCCAAGCCACACAGCTGTCATTCATATTCAGAGGACGTAGTTCAATCATATGCAGATTCCCCAGCTGTCAGTTTCAAGTTAGTCAGTCAGTTTCCACAACTCCAGAGAAGCCAGGACACAAGGAGGTCCCTAAGAGAGACATACATAGATTCCCCCTGAGAAGGGGAAATAGACAAGATCTCCTCAGTTTCCATTTTTTACACATAAGTTTCCTCACAGTTCCCATTAGGTGAGATTGTCTCATTGATTTTGCAGTGATATTTCTATTAAATGCACTAAGGTACGTTGTTATTTAATACTGTGAAAGAAAAAATATACCATATACTAACTGAATACATAGATTATAAAATTGCATGTGCTTTTCACATATATATGTATCTGCATTTGTTTAGATGTATATATATACATACATACATACATATGGATATATATGTGTGTCATATAACAGGTAGCATCATATGCAAGACTGATGCTGTTTGTCAAGCTTGAGATCATGAAAATGTGTATAAATAGTTGAGTTAGATGTTAAGTGTTATGCCTTTTTGCATTTATATTCTCTGTTTGTGACACTAAGTATGTTAGATAACTTTTGTATTTATTTAGCTTTTGTTGAACACTTGGTAAGGAACTGTGAAAAGTTAAATTATAGGAAAAAAATGTAAAAGAAATGGAAAGGGCTTTGGGGAGCTTAAGAAAATAATAGGTTGGATTATTGCTGAACGAATTTCACATTTTGGGAATGTTGAGTGGGATGTACTAACACAGAAATCATTTAGCTGTAAAGCTATTCTGTTAAATTTTACAGGACATTTTTTTTTGATAGAAAATGGGATTTCAATTTGTACAGAATTCATGAATGAAGAGAGATAGGAAAAGAGTTTTGTTTCTGGTACTGTAACAGCTCAAACTTATCTTTGAAAGATAGAAGTGACAATACATTGGAGTTTATTAGAGTAAAAAGCCTCATACCTCATCCACCGCAAGAACATTTCGTTATAATTTGGTTGAATCAAAATCAGAAATATTGTAATCTAGCCAATTGTGTATAATTATACTGGAGTTGTACTATTGACTCACAATTGTGTATAATCGTACTGGAGTTGTAGTATTGACCCACTAATGCTTGCAACCTTTGCTATATTATGTGTTAATGGATGGAAAAAAGTCAGAGTTCATTTTCGAGACGAATTTGACATGATGCTAATGTGTCTTTAGATACACTTTAATTAGAAAAACAGAGTTGGATTTTGATGCAGCTTGAGATATGCTGAACCAATTTTAAAAGGCCATTCCATTTTGGTCATCTTTTGCTCCACTTATTAGTAGAGATTGTAGTCATCATAGTATATTTATTACTTTGCATTATCAAGTTACTTATGAACCCTCATTGAAAAGTTGTCTCAGAGGTACATGGTGGTTAACTACTCACTCTCCTTTAGCCATGTATAAAAGAAGCTAGTAATCAAAGATGGGTAAGGTATTTTGTCTACAGTCACTCTAAGACAGGACATAGATGATGTCTTATCCATAATTCCATTAAAAACATTCATGTGAAAACCACAGTACTTAAATGTTTACAACATAGTTACTTTTCTATCTTATATATTTTAGGGAATTAAAATACTATTTTTGCCATCTTTATTTTGGTTTTCATTGTGTAGAAATTTTCACTGGATGTGGTAGAATATGCCTTTAATCTCAGCATATGAAGAAGAGGCAGATGGATATATGTAAATTTGAGGCCAGTCTGGTCTACAAAGTCAGTTTCAGGACAGTCATTGCCATGCAGAGAGAACATATCTCAAAGAAATTCAAAAATAAGAATAATGCTAATACAGTACAAATAAAATTTGTAGCTGGGGGTGGTGGTTCACATCCTCAATCTCAGCACTCAGGAGGGAAAGGCAGGTGGATCTTGGCATTTGACTGTTGCCTGGTCTACAGCGCAAGTTCATAACTAAACAGGTGAAATATATTTCTTAAACATCAAATTAATATCTTAATATTCCTCTTATTATTCTATACACAATGAGCATAAATGTTTCTACTACTATAGCCACCACAATCTTTCCCTTTAGTATTAATTCTGTTACTTTTCCTAGCATGCTTACAGAAGTCATAAGACAACTTTCAGGAGTCAGTTCTCTGATCTATTATGTGCAATCTGGCCATGGGACTCAGGCCATCAAGGAATAAGTGCCATAAATGCTGAGTCATCATGCTGACCTATTCTTACTGATAATTACTGCAGTCATTGTTGCTATGTACTGATAAATTTCCCATGGTTATAAATCAATACCTGAGAGAACAACTTCAGGAAAGAATGATTTATTTTTGTTCATGGTCTCAGATGGCTCAGTCTATGGTAGTTTCCCTCATACATGCAGGCCAAATAATACGGAAAGAGGAATGTCTGGGTGTGTCTAATTACTTCATAGTATATATTGCATAAAAAGAAAGAACAGGCTAGGGCACAGGAATATTATTGTTTACTTCTCCCAATGGAGACCTACCCCATAAAGTTCCCAAAATCTTTAGAGAATGGTATTAACAACTAAAGACTAAATGTTGAATACATAAGCATATTGAGGTGCTTTATAGTCACCCAATAAGATGCTGCTATTATTTTCTCACAATCTATTCTTTTTTAAACTAAATTATATGTTTTTCTTTATTTATCTATAAAACAGAGAATTGGAAAATGCTATTTTTGACTGATTATTAATAATGATAATGAACTGAACAGGATATAATATTGCCTCGTTATCAAATCCATCAGCATATCTGTAAAAGAGTTTTCAAATTTATGTGGAATTATCTCATCTTACTTTAAATGGAACTATTCCATGGGTTTGGGACTTGGACTGCATTTACTAGAAGGAAAGAATTAAGTGGTAGCAGCTTTCATGTTTCTTTATTCATGAATATAGACGCATGCATGTGTTTCATGCCTCTTCTTCAAAAGCTTTCCTGACATGGTAGACAGCACTGTAAAACTATAAGCAAGTCAATTCCTACATTCAGTTTCCTTTGTCAGGAACCTAGAAACAGCACTGAGAAATGTAACTAATGCATTGTGATTTTATAATTGTAATATTAAGGCTAAGAAAGTCTTAAAATTCATTGATCAAACTTACTTGATTAATAAAGACTAAAACTATGGTCAAATGTCTATACTTGAGTTCTTATTTAGACTGTTCAACATAGTTTGCATCATATACTATGAAGAGTGGCTTTCACTTCTTTTAAATTATGTAGAAAAGTAGAAAATTAAGAAAATCGCTCCTCGTAACTATATCACAGAAATGAACAAGTTGTTTTCTTCTTTAACTCCCTTTACCTGGATTGTTCTAGTCCAAATCTGATATTATGAAATCTCAGATAAGGAACAGGCCTTTATTTCATCTTTCTGATGTGTTCTCAGAGAGGCAACTCTATATGTACTTGACCTTTTCAAGGTGCTGCAGTTTGATTGGATGGCTGGTT
The DNA here is from genome assembly GCF_950005125.1 of Chionomys nivalis. Taxonomy (NCBI): domain Eukaryota; kingdom Metazoa; phylum Chordata; class Mammalia; order Rodentia; family Cricetidae; genus Chionomys; species Chionomys nivalis. The sequence continues at coordinate 74,076,221 of NC_080094.1, read as the reverse complement.
CTGTTATCACCTTTTACAACCTCTACTTTATGTGAGAAATCAGGGTGGATCGGGAAGCCAATCAAATATAGAATATTGAAAAGGTTACCGCAGTGCTGCAGACTACAAGCTTTTCCTGACTGCAATGGTTATTAACATTCAGGTGCCACATTCCAGGGACAAAGATTGTAATAAGAACAGATGAGGTCAAGGTGTGAATTTTATCCTTTGACAATGATCTGATAGGAAATAGTTGAATCTGAAGGTCTGAATAACCCATTCTTTTGCTACTGAACAACCTGTTAATAATCTTGTGAACTGACTTCAGGGTCATGAATGGGGGCCACACTGACATAAATCAGTCCTAAGGGTGCATCTTCCTGTACTCTGCTTTGGGTCACACTTTACTATTATAATTGCCTTTTCCTGTACTTTCTCTCCCTTGTCCTATTTCTACATGGCATTTAAAAATGAAATTGCCTTTTGAAATACTGGCTCCTTTATTTTTTCATTAGAACGCAGGCTTTCTAAAAGAGCCAAGCAGAAATGCTGTAAAGTGGTTGGTAGAATATCTTAAAGTCTTATTAAATACATAACCAACCTTATGTATTGAAAGTAGTATAGGATATTAAATTCAAATGACATTGGTATCATCTGTTATGTAAATTCTAATTTATATTACCTGAAAATATATTGTGTTTATTCATTTGGGGAAAAATAAATAACTAGAAATATTTTTATATTAAATTTTGTGAAAAGAATTTCATGAAGTTTTACTTGTTTGGTTGATTTTCTTAATTTGAGGATCTTTTATATTTTAAAATGTTTTGCAAAATGTATGAAAACAAGCAAATAAACATTACCTGAACAATTTACATTATGCTGGCACTTTGCTAAGCCCTTGTTCAAAAAAGATAGGAAGACATATATATCCCGGACAAAGAGTATTATGAAAAATATATGTATAGATAGATGATAGATAGATAGATAGATAGATAGATAGATAGATAGATAGATAGATAGATAGATAGGTAGATATGATTTGGAAGTCCCCTCTGTGTGTTGCTTTTCTTGGTTAATGAATAAAGAAATTGCCTTGGCCTGTTGATAGGGCAGAACTTAGGTAGGCTGGGAAGAGAGAGTAAAATGCTGGAAGAAAGAAAGGGTCAGAGAGACCCCATGGATCCCCGGAGACAGACTCTGGGAATTTTACCCAGTAAGCCACTTCCATGTGGCAATACCCAGATTAATAGAAATGGGTTAAATTAAGATGTAAGACTTAGCCAATAAGAACCTATAGCTAATGGGCTAAGTAGTGACTTAATTAATACAGTTTCTGTGTGGTTATTTCAGGGCTAAGCTAGCCAGGTGGATGGGACGAACAAGCAGGCCCTCCTCCTTGCAATACAGATAGATGATAGATATTATATTAGAATAATCCTATTAGAATATTATATCAATTATATAATATATCGAGAATATACATTCTAATTGATGTCATCATTTATTTACCTGGTTAAAGTAGAAAACAATCAAGTATTTCACAAATATTTCATATTTTTCAGTGAAACCTAAAGAGTTAAATAAGCTACAATAATGTGGGAATTTCCTCTGTGTGCTATGAATATGTTTTACTATTATTGGTTAAGAAAAAAGCTGCTTTGGTCTATGGCAGGGCAAGATAAAGCTAGGCAGGAAAACTAAACTAAATGCAGGAAAAAGAAGAAGAATTCTAGGAGACTCCAGGTAGCTGCTAAAGGAGCAATGTTGAAGGAGTGTCGGGCTACGTTCCTGCCACCCGGTCACCTGGCTAGCTTATGCCCAAAATAACAACAAACAAATTGTATTCTTTTAAACACTGCTTGGCCCATTAGCTCTAGCCTCTTACTGGTTAATTCTCACATCTTGATTAACCCATTTCTATTAATGAGTGTAGCACCACGAGGTGATGGCTTACCAGGAAGGATCTTAACCTGTGTCCATCTTGGAGAGGAGAGCTATAGCGACTGCCTCACTTCCCTTCTTCCCAGCATTCTGTTCAGTCTACTCCGCCTATCTAAATTCTGCCCTATCAGGCCAAGCAGTTTCTTTATTAACCAATGAAAGTATGACCCTCCTGCATCACAGCAAGATACCAGAAACTTATGAGTAAACCACAGCCTTGTGATGACACACAGATTAAGAGAAATGGGTTAATTTAGCATGTAACAGCTAACTAGAAATATGCCTAAGCCATTAGTCTAACAGTGTTGTAATTAATATAAGTTTTGGGTCTTTGCAACCCAAAAAACATAAAAGCTGTCTCCATTTACAAAATGATGCCCAACATGGATCAATCTACATTCACATGAAGCTTAAAAAACATTACAAAGGGACTTCTAAACCCACAAAAGCAGCAGTCAATTGGAGCTTCTTGATAGCCATACTTTTTTTTTTACATAGTCTGTTTGCTAGTGGTGAACTGAGGCATGACTCCTTTAAGAAAACACTTCCTGAGAACATTAGCAGCAAAATCTGCACTGTTCTTTAAGAAAGAGCTTACTGGGTTGTGCTGGTGACACAAATGGCTCTGGATCTTTCAGGAGTTCCTCTACAAAACACTTAAATGGGGTTTGTAGACAGCATGCTTCAAGTATTTGGTGATGGTGTGGTCCAACTGCTTTGAGAGTTAAGGTAACAAACATGGCTCCCAGAGCTGGCAGTAGACAGACAGACCTCTGTTGTGATTAGAAAGTCAATCATGGTAAAACCAACAGATAAAGTGACTACTGTGTTCCTAGCCATGCCTGCTAAACAATGAGTAGTCAAAAAATTATAAAACACAGTAAAGACAGATTCAGACAAAAATAAACCTCTGAATGGGTAGCAAGGTGTTTAAAAAATATACATAGGCTTACAAAAAAAAAAAAAAAGAAAATGGGTATAGGCAATAATAGAAAAAAATAGCTTTAAAAGATAAGACAAAATTTTTAAGGGACAGTAAAATAATATAAGAGTATAGACAGTCATAAATTAAAGGAGTAAAGATAATAAAATAAATACTAAAATATTTTTTAAAATAGGACACATAAAGAAGGAATATACAAGCCGGGCGGTGGTGGTGCATGCCTTTAATCCCAGCATTCGAGAGGAAGAGGCAGGCGGATCTCTGGGAGTTCGAGGCCAGCCTGGTCTACAAGAGCTAGTTCCAGGACAGGCACCAAAGCTACAGAAAGACCCTGTCTTGAAAAACCAAAAAAAGAAAAGAAAAAAAAAGAAGGAATATACACAAAGATTCTGGATTATGGATATCAATGTGTTTTCTTTAAATTTTTTAAGTACAGAGTGATATTTGAGCCTGGGGACTGCTAAGCTAAACCAACATACATATTTTAAAGGTATCTTGACTTCAAAATTTGAGTCTAAAAATATGTTACTTTGAAAAACAGGTTCTGTTTCTGTTTCCATGAAAGATGAGAACCTACAGATTCCTTTCAGACTAAGGTGGTCTGATGGAACAGGACCCCCCCCCCAACAAAAGGTTTACATGAACCCTAAAAATGCTTTACCCAACAAAGAACAGAAAGCAGTTTGAAAAAAAAAACAATGCCCAAATTCCAAAAATTATTGCTTATAAATGTTTACTTTCATTTTGAAAGGATTAATTATTAATGGTCACAGTCAATTTATTAATTATTAAAAAAGAAAACAGAAAAACAAAGAACAAAAGGGGGAATATGATAAAGAGATGAATACTTTGCACTGGTATGGATATTGGCCAATTGATACAAAATTTAAAGACAATTTTGTTATACTGTGTATATTCATTTCTGCTCTTGTTTTTTTTTAATATTTTATTTATTATGTATACCGTATTCTGTTTGTATGTGTGTCTGCAGGCCAGAAGAGGGTATCAGATCCCATTATAGATGGTTGTGAGCCACCATGTGGTTGCTGGGAATTGAACTCATGATCCTTGGAAGAGCAGACAGTGCTCTTAACCTCTGAGCCATCTCTCCAGCCCCTTCTGCTCTTGTTTAAAGTACTGTGTTTGTGCACCTCATTTAAAGATATAATGCAGGTTAATGGGTAGTCATCTATAATAATCAAACTTTTAATTATGTTAGTTAGCTTTTCTAGATATATGGAGATATATTTCAGTTAGAAAAAAATCTTTAATACTTAAATGACATATGGAATATGGAATTTAAAAGGTTTTAAAAACTTAGAGTTTTCTCAACAGTGAGACATGTCTGCTTCTGGCAATACTGATTACTTCAGAGAGGCACTAAAGAAACTCATTATGAAATTTGCCTTCAGGGTGACAAGGCTAGTCATTTGAGTAAGAAACTGCTCTTACCTACTGTTTGATGATATGCTGTAAAAGCTGGACATGCAGGACTCAAAAATGACTGTTGAACTTGCCTCAAGAAAGTGAGACAGTCTTTCAATCCCTGCTTCATAAAAGAGTTTGTCAGACATTCTGCAGGACACAGAAGGAAGTGATTGACAAACTACCAATATAGGTAAAACAGTCTTTCAAATTTCCTGCTTCACTAAAAAGACTTCCAGAAACTATGGGCCTGTAGGTTAAAGATGGATGCTCCAACACTATTTAAAATAAAATAAAATAAAACTTTGGGTGACTGACCTGGCAGCAAGATATCTCTGTCAATTCTAGAGTGCTTACAATTCACTTCTAATTACTTAGGTAATTATATTCTTTTGTAGTCTTTGATAGAATAGAGTTAAAGACAGATATTTATAGTTATAGTTTTTCTTATTTATGCTAAAAATAAATTAGATATAAAATTGGAATTCTTGCTTGATACCTGTTTTGTTATATGTAATTCTGCTATGTTAAATTCAAATCCTTCCTTGTTATTTAGACAGAAAGGAGAAATAATGTGAAATTTCCTTCTGTATGTTATGAATATGTTTCATTACCGTTGATTAATAAGAAAAAACTGTTTTGGCCTATGGCACGACAAAATAAAGCTAGGCAGAAAAACTAAATAAATGCCTGAAGAAAAAAGATGGAGTCAAGGAGACTCCATGTAGCTGCTAAAGAGAAAAGATACCAAAAACTTACCAGTAAGCCAAAGCCTCATGGCAATACACCTATTAATAGAAATGGGTTAATTTAAAATGTAAGAGCTAACTAGAAATACAGCTGAGCCATTATCCTAACAGTTTTTTAATTAATATAATTTCTGTGTGATTATTCAGGTTTGGGCAGCCTGAAAAATGAAAAAGCAGTTTCGGTTTACACTATAGTGCATAATCATGTATATTTCTTCCATATAGCACACCTATCAAAGTACATGTTTCTAATTAATTATTGATGTAATCATCTTGCAATTGTCATTCATTCATATGGGCTTGAGAAAAACTTTCTTTTCTTGTTGCTTAATTAAAGGTCTGATTAGAGACCTTTCTTTTCAAGACTTTCTGAAATTTTCTAATCTTGGTGAATGCACAAACGACTCCACTTCTGTGTCTTAAAACCTTCTGCTTTTAGCTCAGATCTGCATTGTTGTCCTCTCTTCCTCATAACTAGAAATCTTCTCTTACATCCAGGGCACCTCAGCATGTAAAGGGCACACAGAACAGTGAAAGCAGATCCAACACTGACGAACTGCTTGTTAGACTTACTACCATAAAACAAGAATGAAAAAGAGAAATCATTAAATAAAAATATTTCACCTTCAGTAGTATTATTTAGAAACAAATATAATGTCTTGTCATTTTCTCCACTGACACTGAAAACTTCAGCTAACTTACTAAATTCATGGTGTTGACTCAAGCATCTTTTTCATACCTAACATCATCTATTTAATTATTTTCCTCAAAACTGAGGTAGCACATTTAGTTATATGTAATCATGTAAATGCAAAAGAATGATGCCATGAAGACTGCATTCATGGTTATGACTTGATATTACAAATTTTGAATCATGAGCCTTGAAGTGATATTAGTAATAATAATGTTTGTTATCTATCCTTTTATGCCAGCTTTGTCTTCTCAGCTGAATTTGTTTTGCCTTCTATTTATTGTTCATATAAACACAGCTGTATTCACAGTCAATGATTAATTGTTAGATAACTGAAGTAATTCAAACTAGATAAGAAAAAATGTAGTTCGCCATGAAGTCATTGAGCTATAGCATTACTGGGTTTCATATTCAGTTTCAAAAGTGTTATTAGAATTTTGTATATTTTGTCTCCATATTTTTCTAGTACTCATTCTTTACTTACTTCAGTCTCTAGCAAGGTATTTCTATGTTAAGAAAAGAGATTTTATTCAGACATTCATCATTATGACAAAACGTCTAACATGGGCTTTTTAAAGAAGGGGGAATTTATTTTACTCATAGTTTCAAACAGTTTGTCCATGACTACTTGCTCCATTGATTCTAGTGAGGCATAACAGCTTGACAGTGGATCATATGGAGAAGGAAGCCCTTTAGCTCCTGAAAGAAAGGAGAGAAGGAAGAAGGGAACTTGAGACACTGTACAACACCCTAGCATCTATTTCTTTGTTTTATGGTTCTATCTAAAATATTTAGAATTTTCCAAAATAGAACTACTGCCTAAGACCAAGAATTCAGCAAACAAATAGTGATAGAATTTTATATTTAATGCACAACAGATGCCTCTCAGATAAGTAAGGTTATGATAGCGCAAATTACAAACTACAGAGTTGGAGTTATTCCTCGTAAACTTGCCTTGCCGTTTGGAGCTTATGATTAATTTTGGAGGCACAGCCTTAAGGAGGAAGGTAGGCCAGTAGGAATATTCTCTTGGAAGAAAAATTGGAATCTTGGGCCCCTTCTGTCTCTTTTTGCTTCTCAGTTTTCATGACCTGGAACTAATCAGTTTCCATTACATCAACAAACCTTCTTTCCCATGTTTTCCTACCAGAATACTCTGAGATGTCACAAGTCCGAAGCAATGGAGTCAAGAGAACATGAAGTGAAACCTGTAATGTTACAAGCCAACATCTTCCCTCTTTTAAAGCTGTTTAGCTTAAAAAAAATACAAGTTTTTTTTTTTTTGTTGTTGTTCTAGTAACAGAGAGATGACTATCATAGACACAGAAGGAGAACATCTTTTATAAATCACTCTGACTGAAATAACAAGGCATGGCCACATTGGTTTTACTTTGGTCACAAACCCACTTCAGAAGTTATTTTAGGAGTCATTGTAGAAAAGTCCTATAATCTCTCATTCTGCACTGCTAATCAAAATAGGGAAGTATGGTGCAGTGGTTTGAATATTATGCACCTCCCTCTTTTAAGATGTCCTTGATAAAACCCCAGAGAGCCTTTCAATACAATGCCTTACATGAGAAAATGCATTTTTCAGATCTGTTAGTTAGTGAGCTTGGAGTATAATGAAAGAACTTACTCAAAAGGAAGCATGTAGGTCATGTTCGGAGAAGAAACGGTATTCTCACGAACACTCACTTGTCAAGATGATGCCATAGCTGAATGTATTGTTTGCTAAGCAATGGAGGTCGCCTCTAGAGTCTGGAGAAGGCAAACAGCAGATTCTTTACGCCTGCAGAAACAACTCAGTCCAACAAAGAACTCAATTTTTAGCACACTGAAACTTATCTAGGAACTTTTGTCTTTCAGTATCCTAAAGTGTTAAGCAATACAATTTTCCGTAATTAATCAAAGTGGCACTAAGAAATTAATAGATAATATTTCTCAATAAATAATGCTCAAAATAAGTATCCACTGAATTTAAGGAGAATCACCTGTATTTTGACTGTTTGATAAAATGTTTCTAACTACAGTCTGCTTTTAGAATATAATAAATTATAAAGCCTTTAAGAGTTGATGTTATGTCCTGCTTTTTCACCCTATAAAACAACCTGAGCCATGATGGTGCATACACAAATGCTTATTAAATGCATATTGAATTAAGCATTTTGGGTATCAGATAATTACATTCAATGAAACTGACAAAATTATTTATGGTTTATTTTCAACATTATGGTAAACATGAGAGGAATGTAGAAAATAAAAGATAAAAATAGAGACTAGCAGCCCCAAGTAGAAAGTGAAACATATGAGATTTGCCTGTAGGAAAGATTTGAGTGATCATGAGCCAGAATTCAAACATAATCTGGTAATCAGGGCTGGGTAAATATCTTCTTATCTCTATATCACAATTTCATTCTTCATTTAAAACCAGCCTGCTAGTGAACTTTATATGACAAGTGGATCCCATAAATGGAGTGAATACTTGTATTTACAGCGTGGGAAGTTGTATTTGACATTTGAAACAAATGACAAAATGTCTAATATCCTCATTTTTAAAAATAATATGAGTTTCTAAAATAAAAGAGTTTAATCAAATTATGGTATGTGCTCCAAGTAAGAGTCTAAGAAATTACTAGATTGGGACACCAAAAAAAAAAAAAACCTCAAGTATAAAGAACGTTGAGAAATAGTGCCTCAATATCTGCTCCTCTATATTTTTCTTTTGCTAGTTCTCATCTTTTGACCTTTTATTCATATTATTTATTTATCTCTCTGTGTATGCTTGCATATTTATTTGTTGCTCAGCATGGATGTAGAGGTAAGGGAGGATAGCTGATAGAGTTAATTCTCTCTTTCCACAGTGTGGATTCCAGGGATCAAGCTCAGACCATGAGGCTTGGTGGCAATAGCTATCTTCCAGCCGTGTTGTTGGCCCTTATTTTGTCACTCCTGTATAAAGCATAACATAAGGGACCTCTGAGTGAGTCTGTCACGTATGTTAGAAATCAATCCTGCCTTTCTAATAAATGTCCCTCATCAGTGAATCTCTCCATAACATTCTCTTGTCTTTCAAGTGCTAAGTGTGATTTTCCCCTTATTTCTAGGGCAATTTCTATTTCTTGTCACATCCTCCTAGGGAGAATTTATCATGCATTTATGTGTACTCCCGTGACTATATTAAGTATTTAATTCTGATACATATAATTTACTGAGAGTCTGTTTTGTATCTGGGGTATTTGAGTTTTTAGTGCCTCCATCGTTTTCCTCTAGATTGCGAGCTTATAGAGACTAAACTGAATGCCATTCACAACACTTTCTCTAATGCCGTGGATTTAGTATTGATTGATGCTTACTAAGTCAAACCATTTATAGAACCTTTGAGATGCTGCCATTCTTGACTTGCATAAATTCTGTCTCTATAACTAATGCATCCACTAACATGTATTGTTTGTAAAATCCCTTAGTTACAAAAAATAGTTTAAAAGTAAGGATATCATGGGAACTCCATTAAAGAATATGCATTCTTTCTAGACTAAACAATACGATTAAATAATGTGTCCTTTTTATCAAATAAGTTCAACCTCTGCCACCTATGGGTTTTTTTTTTTTTTGACGTTGTTCTTTTTTTTATTAAAAAAAATTTATGGGGCTGGAGAGATGGCTCAGCGGTTAAGAGCACAGACTGCTCTTCCAGAGGACCTGGGTTCAATTCCCAGCACCCACATGGCAGCTCACAAATGCCTGAAAATCCAATTCCAGGGGATCTGACACCTTCACACCAATGCACATGTAAAAAATAAAGTTAGATAAATCATTAAAATATTTTTAAAAATTTTTGTATTAAAAATTTCCGCCTCCTTCCCACCTGCCTTTTTCCTCCCCCTCCCCCCACTCCCCATGCCCCACTCCCCTCCCCCTCCCACTTGAGTCCAAAGAGCAGTCAGGGTTCCCTGCTCTGTGGGCAGTCCAAGGTCCTCCCCCCTCCATCCAGGTCTAGGAAGGTGAGCATCCAAACAGGCTAGGCTCCCACAAAGCCAGTACATACAGTAGGATGAAAACTCAATGCCATTGTCCTTGGCTTCTCAGCAGCCCTCATTGTCCACCATATTCAGAGAGTGAATATCTTGCATATCACCATAGAACCTTCATCTGGCGATGGATGGAGATAGAGACAGAGACCCACTTTGGAGCAATGAACTGAGCTCCCAAGGTCCAAGTGAGGAACAGAAGGAGGGAGAACATGAGCAAGGAAGTCAAGACCGGGAGGGGGGCACCCACTCACTGAGACCGTGGGGCTGATCTATTGGGAACTCACCAAGGCCAGCTGGACTAGGACTGAACATGCATGGGATAAAACCGGACTCACCTATGGGTTTTTTCAAAATCTTTCCCCAAACTTTCCTGAAGCAATCAGCTTGCTTAGCATTATTATAAAGCATTAGTTTAAAATGCTGGTTTCAAGGCAGAAGAAGATGTGTTGAAATGTCTCTTGCCTGACTTTGAGCAATGTCTCTGTATTATAAATATGTTTTCAAAATATTTTGGTTATATTAACTTGATGCCATATATTTGAATTCGTGCATGTCCTTTATTAAGTGTGAGCATTAAATAAAATATGTAGGAGAGATAACAATAGAACAGCCACATTTGGTAAATAAATACACAAATATTAGCTCATTCCATATGATGGAATACCTTGCTCAGCCTTGCAGTGGGGAAGAACCTGGTCCTGTCTCAACTCAATATTCCAGGATTAACTTAGTTTCACTCCCCATGGGAGGCCTTCCCCTCTTGGTGGAGTGAATGAAGTAGAGGTGGTTGGAGGGGATGGAGGAACAGAGAGAGGGGGAACTGTGGTTGGTATGAAAAATGAATAAAAAAAAGAACGAAAAGGAAAATATATGTGCTACCATCTGGTACTCATCACAAGAATACATGAGGAACTACCCAACCAGCACGGAGATCTGAGCTCGGTACCAGGAGAGACATCATTGGGGTGAGTTTGTGACGCAGCAGCAGCCCTGGACAGGGAACTCAGAAGTTCCTCCCCCCCCACCCCTCCTGGGCTCCCTGCAGAGACTCTACTCCCTGCAGACTGCCTCTCTGTTCCTATCCCACCCAGCTAGCATCTAGAACCCTTCTTCCTTCTGCCCCCTTCCTTCTTTGGGCACATAACACCACCTACCTCAGCCTGTCTGGGCGCTGGGGGCTAATCCTCAGGGCAAACAGGCGGGCGGGAGTTGCTTTGTTTCACTGGCCTGCCTGCACCAAGCAAGGTAGGTGCTTTGTTTACGAACTACCCACCAGCAAGGAGAGCGGATCTTGGCACCAGGAGAGCCATCATTGGGCACGGAGATCTGATATTGTCACCAGGAGAGACATCACGGGAGCACAAGGAGAACCATTACTGGGGAGTACCATCACTGGGAAGGTACATCAGTAGGCAAGGAGACCTGATCCTGTAAAAGAAGATCCATAGGAGAGCATTCAGAGGAAGAGATGGGCAGGCACCAATGCAAGAATTCACCCAACAATCTGAAAAATAATATGAATCCACCAGAACCCAGCGACCTCACAACAGGAGGACATGAACACCTTAATCATGAAGAAGTAGAAAAAATTGACTTTATGAAAGTGATTGACGCCCTTAAACAGCATGTAAAAAATGCCCTTATAGAAATGGATGAGAAGTATAACAGAAAGTTTGAAGAATTGAGTAAATCAGTGAATGATACCCTAGGAAACCAAGGAAAAACAATCAAACAGATAATGGAAACTGTTCAAGTCTTGAAAACTGAATTGGAGGCAAAGAAGAAAACACAAACAGAAGGCTGGCTGGACATGGAAAATCTAGGTAAACGAATAGAGTCTACAGAAACAAGCATAAGCAACAGAATACAAGAGATAGAAGAAAGAATCTCAGATTCTGAAGATACCATAGAGAAAATAAACACGCTGATCAAAGAAAACAGCAAGGCCAACAAACTCTCATCACAAAACATTCAGGAAATATGGGACACAATAAAAAGACCAAACCTAAGAATAATAGGAGTAGAAGAAGGGGAAGAAGTGCATCTCAACGGTCCAGAAAATATATTTAATAAAATTATAGAAAAAACTTTCCCAACCTAAAGAAAGATATACCCACGAAGGTTCAAGAAGCATACAGAACACCGAATAGGCTGGAGCAAAAAAAAAACATCCCCTCGCCATATAATAATCAAAACACAAAGCATACAGAACAAAGAAAGAATATTAAGAGCTGCAAAGGAAAAAGGCCAAGTTACTTTTAAAGGTAAACCTATCAGACTTACACCTGACTTCTCTATGGAAACCATGAAAGCCAGAAGGTCCTGGATAGATGTACTGCAGAAACTAAGAGACTGTGGATGCAAGCCCAGACTACTATACCCAGCCAAACTTTCGTTCACTATAAATGGAGAAAACAAAATTTTCCAGGATAAAAACAAATTTAAACAATATGTAGCCACAAATCCAGCCTTACAGAAAGTAATAGAAGGAAAATCACTAACCAAGGAGTCCAACAATGACCACAATATCTCAGACAACTAGAGACCCTTCACCAGCGCAACACAAAGAAGGGGAACACACAAAATTTACTACTAAAAAATGACCGGAGTTAACAACCACTGGTCATTAATATCACTTAATGTCAATGGACTCAACTCACCTATAAAAAGGCACAGACTAAGAGATTAGATACGAAAACAGGATCCAACATTCTGCTGTTTACAAGAAACACACCTCAACTACAAAGACAGACACCTACTCAGAGTAAAGGGTTGGGATAAGGCTTATCAAGTTAATGGACCTAAGAAACAAGCAGGTGTGGCCATATTAATTTCTAACAAAGTTGACTTCAAACTTAAATCAATCAGAAGAGATGGAGAGGGACATTTTCTACTCATAACAGGAACAATTCATCAGGATGAAGTCTCAATCCTGAATATCTATGCCCCTAATACAAAAGCACCCATGTACGTAAAAGAAACGTTGCTAAAACTCAAGGCAGCAATCAAACCACACACATTAATAGTAGGAGACTTTAACACTCCTCTCTCACCAATGGACAGGTCAATTAGACAGAAACCTAACAGAGAAATAAGAGAATTATTGGAGGTAATGAATCAAATGGACTTAACAGACATCTATAGAATATTCCACCCAAATAGGAAAGAATATACCTTCTTCTCTGCAGCTCATGGAACCTTCTCGAAAATTGACAACATACTCGGTAACAAAGCAAACATCCACAGTTACAAAAAAATATCTGTAACCACCTGTATCTTATCAGATCACCATGGATTAAAGCTAGAATTCAAAAACAATGCTACCCCCAGAAAGCCTACAAACTCATGGAAACTGAACAGTCAACTACTAAACCATACCTGGATTAAGGAAGAAATAAAGAAAGAAAATAAAGCCTTCCTTGAATTCAATGAAAATAAAGAAACAACATACTCAAACCTGTGGGACAGTATAAAAGCAGTCCTGAGAGGAAAGTTCATAGCACTAATTGCCCACTTAAAGAAAACAGAGAAAGCACACATTGAAGACTTAACAGCCCACCTGAAAGCTCTAGAAAAAAAAGAAGCAGACTCACCTTTTATGAAGCTACAGTAACTCTGATACCAAAACCACACAAAGACCCAACCAAGAAAGAAAATTACAGGCCAATCTCACTCATGAACATCGACGCAAAAATCCTCAACAAAATTCTGGCAAACCGAATCCAAGAACACATTAGAAAAATTATCCATTATGATCAAGTAGGCTTCATCCCAGAGATGCAGGGCTGGTTTAACATACGCAAATCTACCAATGTAATCCATCATATAAATAAACTGAAAAAAAGAAACCATATGATAGTTTCATTAGATGCTGAAAAAGCATTTGACAAAATTCAACATCCATTTATGATAAAAGTCTTGGAGAGATTAGGGATACAAGGGCCATACCTAAATATAATTAAAGCTATTTACAGCAAGCCGACAGCTAACATCAAATTAAATGGAGAGAAACTTAAAGCCATTCCACTAAAATCAGGAACACGCCAAGGCTGTCCACTCTCCCCATACCTCTTCAATATAGTTCTCGAAGTCTTAGCAATAGCAATAAGACAACATAAGGGGATCAAGGGGATTCGAATTGGAAAGGAAGAAGTTAAACTTGTGTTATTTGCAGATGATATGATAGTGTACTTAAGTGACCCCAAAAACTCCACCAAAGAACTTCTACAGCTGATAAATACCTTTAGTAATGTGGCAGGATACAAGATCAACTCCAAAAAATCAGTCGCCCTCTTATACACAAAGGATATGGAAGCAGAGAGGGAAATAAGAGAATCATCACCTTTCACAATAGCCACAAACAGCATAAAATATCTTGGGGTAACTCTAACCAAGGAAGTGAAAGATGTATTTGACAAGAACTTTAAGTCTTTGAAGAAAGAAATTGAAGAGGATACCAGAAAATGGAAGGATCTCCCTTGCTCTTGGATTGGGAGGATCAACATAGTAAAAATGGCAATTCTACCAAAGGCAATCTATAGATTCAATGCAATCCCCATCAAGGTCCCATCAAATTTCTTCACAGATCTTGAGAGGACAATAATCAATTTATATGGAAAAACAAAAAACCCAGGATAGCGAAAACAATCTTATACAATAAAGGAACTTCTGGAGGCATTACCATCCCTGACTTCAAACTCTATTACAGAGATACAGTAATGAAAACAGCGTGGTACTGGCATAAAAACAGAGAAGTCGACCAATGGAATCGTATAGAAGACCCAGATTTTAACCCAAAAACCTATGAACACCTCATTTTCGATAAAGGAGGTAAAAGTGTACAATGGAAGAAAGAAAGCATCTTCAACAAATGGTGCTGGCACAACTGGATGTCAACCTATAGAAAAATGAAAATAGACCCATATCTATCACCATGCACAAAACTCAAGTCCAAATGGATCAAAGACCTCAATATCAATTTGAACACACTCAACCTGATAGAAGAGAAAATGGGAAGTACCCTACAAGATATGGGCACAGGAGATTGCTTCCTATGTATAACCCCAGCAGCACAGACATTAAGGGCAACATTGAATAAATGGGACCTCCTGAAACTGAGAAGCTTCTGTAAAGCAAAGGACACTGTCACTAAGACAAAAAGGCAGCCTACTGACTGGGAGAAGATCTTCACCAACCCCACAACAGAAAAAGGTCTGATCTCCAAAATATATAAAGAACTCAAGAAACTAGACTTTAAAATGATAATTAACCCAATTAAAAAATGGGGCACTGAACTGAACAGAGAATTCTCAACAGAAGAAGTTCAAATGGCCAAAAGATACTTAAGGTCATGCTCAACCTCCTTAGCGATCAGAGAAATGCAAATCAAAACAACTTTGATATATCATCTTACACCTGTCAGAATGGCTAAAATCAAAAACACCAATGATAGCCTTTGCTGGAGAGGTTGTGGAGAAAGGGGTACCCTCATCCATTGCTGGTGGGACTGCAAACTTGTGCAACCACTTTGGAAATCAGTGTGGCGGTTTCTCAGAAAAATTGGGATCAACCTACCCCCTGTACCCAGCAATACCACTCCTGGGAATATACCCAAGAGATTCCTTATCATATGACAAAAGCATTTGTTCAACTATGTTCATAGCAGCATTATTTGTAATAGCCAGAACCTGGAAGCATCCTAGGTGTCCTTCAATGGAAGAATGGATGAAGAAAGTGTGGAATATATACACATTAGAGTACTACTCTGCAGTAAAAAACAATGACTTCTCGAATTTTGCATGCAAATGGATGGAAATAGAAAATACTATCCTGAGTGAGGTAACCCAGACCCAAAAAGAAGAACATGGGATGTACTCACTCATAATTGGTTTCTAGCTATGGATAGGGGGCCTCTGAGTCTATAATATGTGGTCCTAAAGAAGCTAAACAAGAGGGCAAACCCAAGGAAAAACATATAGTTATCCTCCTGGCTATGGGAAGTAGACAAGAGTGCCGGGCAAAAAATTGGAATCTTGGGGGTAGGGTGGGATGGGGGTAAGGGGAGATGGAGAAAGAAAAGTGTGAAGGAGAGGATGAGGGGAACTTGGGGAAACGGGATGGTTGGGGATATAGGAAGGTTGGATAGGGGAGCAGGGAAACTCATATGTTAGTTAAGGGAACCACCTAAGTGTTGGCAAGAGACTTGAACTTGGTGTGGCTACCAGATGCCCAGGGCAATGTCCCCAGTTAGTTCCTTGGGCACCTGAGGATAGGGAACCTGAAATGAACCTATACTATAGCCATACTGATGAATATCTTGCATATCACCATAGAACCTTCATCTAGCGATGGATGGAGATAGAGACAGAGACCCACACTGGAGCACTGGACTGAGCTCCCAAGGT
Organism: Chionomys nivalis; assembly: GCF_950005125.1. Taxonomy (NCBI): domain Eukaryota; kingdom Metazoa; phylum Chordata; class Mammalia; order Rodentia; family Cricetidae; genus Chionomys; species Chionomys nivalis. The sequence goes on along the minus strand of NC_080094.1, from coordinate 74,060,055 downwards.
CCTAATGAGGAGCAGAAGGAGGGAGAACATGTACAACGAAGTCAGGACCATGAGGGGTGCACCCACCCACTGAGACAGTCGGACCCATCTATTTGGAGCTCACCAAGACCAGCTGGACTGTGACTGAAAAAGCATGGGATAAAACCGGACTCTCTGAACATGGCGGACAATGAGAGCTGACAAAAGGCCAAGGACAATGGCACGGGGTGTTGATCCTACTTCAGGTTCTGGTTTTGTGGGAGCCTGGACAGTTTGGATGTTCAACTTACTAGATCTGGATGGAGGGGGGAGGACCTTGGACTTTCCACAGGGCAGGGAACCCTGACTGCTCCTGGGACTGGAGAGGGAGGAGAAGAGGAGTGGGGGTGAGGGGGAGAGGGGTGGGAGGAGGGGGAGGGAAATGGGAGGTGGGGAGGAGGCGGAAAACTTTTTTTTCAATAAAAAAAAATAAAAATTAAAATTAAAAAAAAAAGAATACATGAGATCTCACAGGTAAACTGGGGATGGCAGGGGCATTACAGAGGAGGGGTGGGGATTGAAGACATGAAGGAATAGGATGGGAAGATTGGCTTGGAGGGACAGAGTGGGAAAGCAATAAGAGATATTTTATAGAGGGAGGTATTATGGGGCTAGGGAGAAATCTGTTGTTTGAGGGTCCCTGGCAGTGGGACCAGGATCTATCCCAGTACATGAGCTGACTTTTTGGATCCCATTCCCTATGGTGGGATGCCTTGCTTAGCCATGATGCAGGAAAGGGGAATTGATCCTGTTTTAAGTTAATGTGCCAGGCTTTGTTGACTTCCCATAGGAGGCCTACCCTTTGAGGACTGGATGGGGAAGTGGTTGGGGAGAGCTGGCGGAGCAGAAGGAGGGGAGGGAGGAACTCTGAAAATGAATAAAAGTTTTAAAATAAAAAAGAATATTTCCTTTAAATTTACACATATTAGTTTTCTCATGAAATTTAGAGTCTAGCTGGTATATTAAAACTCAACATTAAGGAAGCATAGGGCTTAATTTTACATATTTTATGATATACAATATATTGCTATAGCAGTTCATAGAAAGGGGGGATAAGAGAGATGGTTCAGTGGTTAAGAGCACCTGTCCATTCTTCCAGAAATCCTGAGTTCAATTTCCAGAAGCCACACAGTGGTTCATGACCATCCATAATGCATGACCATCCATAATGGGAACTTACATCTTCTCCGGGCATGCAGGTACACACACCTCTCTCTCTCTCTCTCTCTCTTTCTCTCTCTCTCTCTCTTTACTTTTATTGATTCTTTGCTAATTTCATATCATGAATTCAGGCCCCACTTATCTCCCTCCAGCCCCTTGCATCTATCTTTTGCCTTTACAAGACCCCCCTGAAATAAAACTAAATTTAAAAGAAAAAGATAAATGCCAAATAAAACAAAGAAACAAAACAAAAGGAAAAAAATCTTGTGGAAGCTGAGTGGGGCCGGTTAAGGTACACAATTTACCCTTTAGTCTATCCATGCTTACTTGCAAGTGTTCATTGCCAAGAGTCTTGAGGCCTCTGGTTTCTACTACACCACATATAATGTGCTCTCACTGGGACTCCTCATGGAGATCCTGCTGTTGTCCTGTGTCATGGAGATCCTGTTTTTGCTGTGTCATGGAGACCCTGTTCTTGTCATGTGTCATAGAGATCCTGTTGTTTTAGATTTGTAGGTTTGTCCCCTTCACATACACTAACACAACAGTTCATAGAATCTGTGCAGGTTGACATGGACCAACTCATAGGCCTTGATTTGGGCTTGGGTGGTAGTTGAGTTGGTTAACTCCCTAGCTTTCCGTCATTGTCACCCCCTGAACAAGCTCTCCAGCCCTGCCTTGGCTAGCTCACCCAAGGCAGCCTAGAGCAAGTAGTGGGGTTAGTGCTACTGCGTTCTGACTCTCACAATGGCTCCTCCTCACTTAAATCACCAGGGCCAGCTCTACTCTTTTGCTCAGGCAAGGAGCAGGGCCCTCTTACCTTATTACTGTGGGACATAAGAGAAGGGACTGAGGTCAGCTATCTTGCTCTCATGCCTTCAGAGATGGCTCACCTGTTACCTGACAATAGGGCCATCTCTAGTTGTGTTCCTGTCTAAAATTAGGCAAGAGAGATTAAGAGTCTTTCAAGGACAAATTGTAAATTCTGCAAATCAGGAAGACACAGTGTGGAAGTAGCAAATGGGATATTAGAAACTAAGATATTTATTTATTTTTGTTTTTCAAAACAAGGTTTCTCTGTTGCTTTGGAGCTGCCCTGTCTAAGAAGATTTATAGAGAAGTCTATCCTGCATTAACTTTTCTTTTTAGAACTTATCACTACATGGCATCCTGTAATTTTTCATTCATTTTGTTTACTAAGCGTTTTATGTTTCTACGGGCAAGCACTTCTACACTTTTGTACATTTCCATGTCTCAAATCCTAGAGCCATATCTGATACTCTGTAAAGGCAGCAGTTCACTTGGTGCAAATTAAATTAATATTTGAATGACTCACAGAAACAATGGGAGTTATTAATCTTTATTTTGCAGGTTGTGAAACTCAAGGTTAATACAGGTCCAGTAATTTATCCATGGTGACACAGTGAGCTAAAATATGAAAACAAATGTCTCTAGATTTCACTTTTTTACAGCTTTTACTCCTTCTATGGTGACATTCTTTCAATTATTAAAAGTCTGACCAGTTGAGAACTTATTTCTACACCAATCCAGGTCCTATGTGGAAAGGAAGTAGGTCACTGAGGCTGTGATTTTTCTCTTGAAGTCATTAATGTGAAGTAGTCAAGAGAATATGGAGAGCAACTATGACCATGGATGAGTAAGTATCTCTGTATTAAGATGGGGTATCTGGACATTGCAGTAAAAGCCAACTATGCTATATAAATTACTTTTTCATTATCATAATCAAGCATTTTACAAAATGACTTAGGGGACAAAAAGCTTATTTCAGCTCACAGTTTGAAGTGTAACTCATTTTTATCAGAAAAGACTTATTTCTCAAGGAGGAAACGACTGCATTTACATTAACATTGCATTTGCAATCTAGGAGCAAGTAGGAAATGCTGGTTCTGAGTACTCATTCGTGTTTTCACGTATTCTGGGGCCACAGGCCATGAGATGGTGCCACTTAAACTCAAGATGGGCCTTAGCTCTTTGGTTAAACCTATCTGAAAACACCCTCAGACAAGACAAAAGATGTGTTTGGTTGACAATTCTACCAGTAGGCATACTGTGATAATGTTACACTCTTTTTGAAGTACAAAGTGAACTCTTCAGCTAGATTCAGGACATTATGGAAGACTCTCAAATGAGGATCTCACTTGTACTGAGACCTGAGGAAGAGTTAGAGAAAGTCAAGAGAATTAAATCAGAAAAAAAAAAACACAGCGTAGTAGTAAGAGTATAATTGAATAGCAAGAAAATATACTTACTTCATATACAAGATGAATATCATTAGAGGAAAAATAATTTAGTGAAGCTAAAGGACTCGGGTTAGATTGGGAGAAAAGAACAACATTTAGTAATCTCATTGTGAGATAAACAGAGACCAGGTAATGCACATTTTTACTAAAATGCAATCTAATAGGAGGACAAAGGGTAAGATCTTTCTTAATTGAATGTTGACTTCCATGGTTCACTGACTACCCAAGCTCAAGGATTTGGGAAAAGAGCATTACCTACCTAAAATATTTAGTTATGTTCTCCTATAATACAGTGTATACCTTTATAGCTCATTAATTTTAGAGAATGGGCTCTTGGGAATTATCTCTGTCGATGAATCTACTTTGTACATAAATTTATATATATATATATATATATATACACAATATATAATGTTATATTATGATATATTATGATACACATCTTATTAATTTGATATATCATATATAATATATAACATATTATATGTTATTATACTACATGTTGTGTATTAATAATTTGTTAGGGGGAAATATTTATATATTTCTGCATGGGAAATTACCATAACAGTAAGGGCTTTAAAAGCCTATATTTATCTATGCATAGCATAAGGGATAGAAATCCAGGGAGAGTTCACTTGTGCCAAGTGACTTTTTTCTACTGAGAGTCTCTTTAGATTAATGTCAAACTATCAGCTATAACTGTGACTCAACTGAGACTTTGTACCTCATAATTCATGTGGTCATTGACAGAGGTCATATTATTATATATTGTTGAATAGGATACAGTCATCAATCCCATGCTTTGTGGCACTCTCCCTAACACATTTAGCAGCATGAAAGCTTTCTTCTTTATGAATAGAAAGAGAAAGGAAATCTTCTTGAAGGACAGCTGTAACATCTCTATGCAACAGCTTTATACGTTTAATTATATCTATCCCATCTTTGTTGCCTTCTTCTCCAAAACATAATCAATGGCATGAGGTTCACAAAGGCATGAACACCAGGAGATGGACAAGCAAAATTCTGGGAGCAAGTAAGATTAAACTGTTCCCCAGTAGGATTCTCTGTCGACCCTAGTAATGACTTATTAATTATCTTCTTCAGCAACTGAACAGGTAGATGGCTGTACCACACTACCCAGATGCTGCTTCAGAGAGTATGTAGTGCCTCTCCAGGCAATAAGACTTCAAAGAGCCCTATCTGCCATACAGCAATCTTAATAGTATCTGACTAATATGTAAGGATAAGCTTAGCCCCAATTCACAAGTGATTAAATTGACCCATGTTCAAGGCATCCTGTAACCTCAGTATCTGTTAATAAACGAGAAAATCCCCCACCATGACTTTCATAATGATTCCATTTGTTACTTTTCTTATGCAGGAATAATAATTTACTTAGGCATATGGGAGCTAGGCAGATCTGGGCTCAGCTGTACTACGCAGCTATGTAAAAACTCCCAGTGAGCAGAGGTTAGAAGAGAGCAGGCATCCAGCTTTTCCCAATTTATGTGAAACTTTGAATCCAACAAGACTTCGTAGGGAATTGTTTTGTAAAATGACATCCAAACAGTTGTAACTGCCAACAGCTATTTTATTCTTGACATCAATTTCTGAAAATGTCACCTGTGAAAAGTTCAGCATTTAGCATTTCCTATTGTTTCCTTTTTTTCTTTGAGTAGAGTACTGGTTCATGTGAAAAGTGTCATTTTAGGAAAAGAACAAATACTAATAACCCCCAGTTTGGATAAAGAGATTCAGGGTACACAGGGCAGGAATATGGACATAGGAGTCATGAAACCTTTGTACTACTTCTAGAAAGCTGTGAAGCACAGAAAGACAATTAACTTCTCAGAGTCACCATGTACCATGTGTACCATGAAAGAGTATGACATGCCCAGATGGTCTTTTGGTGGTTTAGAGGGAGAAACTAAGATGGTATTTAAAAGTGAAACATTATTGCTTAATGTTTTGAAAACAATAAAAAGGAAAATGGGAAGATCATACCTAGAACAAAATCTAAGTTTTAAGTCTCATATGCTTAGGTCATTTTTTCAATCTGTTGTGGCCAAAGTTTGCAAACTAAAATAGTCTCATTTGGTGGACATCTACTTTCTTTACCACAGTCCTCTGCCAGGTGCTTTTCCTGAAAGAAGGTTTTCAGACGCCACCTACAGATGTTCTCAATCAAGAAGTTATGAAAGGGTATCAGCAATTTGAATTTTAGCAAGTACCCACTATGGAATCCAATATAACCTTCCCCCGTACTTTACTGCAAAATAACATTCTTCACACTATGACAGTTCTGATTATTGCATACTCAAATTTTCTCCAGCTAAGACAAATTCCAAAACGGTACATAGAGCGACATTTCATCAGCCCCACAACCTTGGCACTCTTCACCCCTTCTCTATACTATATTCCAGGTTTTATGTTAATGTCACACTAGCAAATGCTTTGGTACTATTAATTAAGTCTTAATTAAGCATAATTAAGTCTCTCATAGGCATTTTGTAACCATATACACATCTTCATAGCAATTATCATAATTAAAGTTAATCAATATCTGTCATCATATATGTGCAGTTTCTCTTCTCATGAGTTTATAAGCGTCTATGAGTCAGAAACTAGATTGCTTTACGGGAGCCTGTAAGAATCAAGCGAACCTTTTTCTGTTATTGATATTCTTAGTTCCCTGTACTTCTTTGTCTAGTGTTGAGACCTTGTAAGCTTTGTTCCTCCCAGGTTAGAATGTCGATTGTTGTCACCCTTGTAATGGTCATATATAGGCCGCCATGTTGATGATACTTTATGTGTAGGGGTGCTGACATGTCTAGGAAACCTCCCTGTTTCTTTGGCTCTTAAAATCTTTCTGCTTCTTTTCTTTAATTATCCTGAGACTTAAGCGTAAGGGTTGTGTATTAATTCATTCTTTATGGAGCAAAGAAAAAACATAATCAGAATTCTTTACTAGCCCTTAAGCCCATTTTATGGCCTTCTCTGCATTATTTTATATTCTGGGAATTTTATCCCAGGAACCTAAGTATGCTCCCTTATTGCTGTCACTTAAGATCACAGACACCGGCTATTTTTAAAAGAAGGTCAGATCAGATTAGGATGAAAAGTAAACAGAGAACTCTGGTCTACTTTCACCCTACTCTATCTAGTCTTGCTTTTCATCTACTGGGTCTCATCACCCTTTGTTCTGTCTCTCACCAACTTTTTGCACCTGTTCTACCTTGGTCCCTCCACTTTTATTTATTTATGAGATTTTATTTTAATTAGAGCATTTCCCCTTCCCTTTATTCCCTTCAAACTGCCATAGAACATCCCCACTGTTCTTCAAATTCATGACCTGTTTTACCAAGTATTATTGCATACCCATACATATATGCATGTATATACATATTCCTAAATATAACCTGTTGATATATATGTGTGTGTGTGTTAATGATATGAATATTTTTAGGACTATTTGGCACTGAACAAGCAATGAGGTGTTCCCCCCAGTCTGGTATCTTGGTGATGTATCCTTGGTAAATTGCTAGAGATGTGATACAGAAACCACATCATCCCTTACTACTTTGTTTAATCTTGATCATACCTTTTTTTTAAATGTCTTCATTGTGTTAGTTTCTTGATAGGTTATGGACAAAGAATAAACATTTGTGAGAATTCATTCATGAAATACTTTAGAAGACACAGACAATGCTTAAATGAGACATCATTATGTGATTATGTCATCTTTTGTTGTATTGTTCTTCAAACTGTCTACCACAAAATTTTTATGTATACACAGTTGGTTAGAGTATTTCAAGCTTCAGTCTTTTTTATCATAATTTTAAAAAGTTCAGTCAGATCACACTCATGAACATATTTATCAGTGACTCTTAGTGTATTACCTCCAGTGTTAACTCAAGAGTTTGTACTTAGTACCTGCTTATCCTGAATTTTTTTCATTTATGTTACTTCAAAGATATAAAATAGAAGATAAAATGAAGCCTTATATTCTTAAAACTGATAAACCATGCTATCACAAACTGTGCCAAAAGCAACAAAATATATCCTGACATAAACATGAAAGCCTGAAGTCTAAAATGAAGGCATTACTATTTTTAAATCCTCTAAATGTTTTAAGTATGCTTCCATTCCTTGCCTTTATCCTACTTTCCTATGAGTTCCAAGAACCCTTGGAACTGTGTGGTTTATAATACAATAATTCCTGTCTCTGACTTTGTAATTTCCCTGTATCCATGCCTCAGTCCCAGATATATCACTCCTTTTTATTTCTAGAAAGGCATCAATAATTATATTCTGGTCAAAATCCAAGATGATCTACTCTTAAGATCATTAATTTAATTCACCTGCATAGTCCCAGTTCACAAATAAATTTACATTAATAGTATGTATCATAAAAACTTGAATGAATAATACAGTGTTTGTTAGGAACAGTGTCCAACCTCATATATTGATTATTTTTGTTGTATACTATAGCTTCTTTGTGATCATTATTGCTATAATGATTTAAGGCTGTTTAATAATAACTTGGTTTAATCATGCCGGGAGACTTTTTTCTGTGAATTCTAAAAATCTTTGTCTTAGTGGAACAGATTTTTGCCTTGGCACATGAACATCTGCTGTTGTCTCATAAAATAATTTGTACCCTTACAAATGGAAAATGATGATGAACTCAGACAGGTGGCTTTTCCTATGGGGAAAGTTTCGGAACTTCCTAAATTTCACTTTGAAACTTGAGTGATGTTGAAAGATATCACAGCCTACCATTGAATTGACATATTGTCTTATAACAAAGCTATGGATGCCAGTTATAAGTTGTAAGGTGGTCTATTATTACATGTTTTCCTTTCTTTTGTGATTAGGGTATCAATCTTCCAGATTCAATAGCCATCTATTTACATTGTAGTACAATTCAGTTTCCATTTAGCTCTTAGTGACAGCTGCAATTCTCTGATCTGTAACTCCATATGAGCTTATCAGTGAGTAGCCGTACATTTTTCCATTTCCTCTGTTGTTTTTTGAGGACCTCTTCTTCTTCTTTCTGTCATATATATTACATATATACATATCATTTCTTCTAAGTACATACACACTTATATATGTATATATTTCATACACAGCAAGAGAATGATGGCCATGAAAATTGAGATAATTCTTAAAATGAATAATTGAATAATATAATAATAATATTAATAGATAACAAAAAATTAATTTTGCAGCTGGGCAGTAGTGGCACACACCTTTAATCCCAGCACTAGGGAGGCAGAAGCAGATAGATCTCTTTGAGTTCGAGGTCAGTCTGGTCTACAAGAGTTGATTTCCAGGAAAGGCTCCAAAGCTACAGAGAAACCAGGTCTTAAATAAATGAATAAATAAAATTTAAATTGCAAAACTTATAGTATACTTAGTATTATGGAACAGTTGGGGCAAAATTCAAGAAAAATAGACCCTCTGTTTAAAATCAATCAAGCTGTATGACAGGAAACAAACAAGTGGCCTACTACAAATTGGTGAGTCAGTTTGTGCCAGCTAAATCCACATAAAACCTGAGATGTTTTGGAAAGGTATTCTAGACACTAAATAACAATGTTTAGCCACATTTTTTCTTTCAGGTGGGCTCTGCTTTCCTGCGGCATGCCACAGCTCCTTTAAGAGCTGATTCAACAGTAGAAAAAAATGCTACTTCAAAACAGTTCCCTTGTTCGCCAGCACAAAACACTCTGACTCCTTCAGGAGGTACAGTTACAAAGAATTTAAATGAGGTCTGTGAGCAGCTTAATGGCTTGACATAGACCCATTACATACTTGGAACTGGGGCGGTATGCAAGGAATACAGAGGCATTGAACCTGCCTCCACGATGCTAGATTGGGTGGAGCAAGTACACAGGACCTGTTGGCCCTAGCCATGCCCAATTAGCATTTTTAAAGAGTGGTTCTGGTCAGAAAATTATTATAGATATACAATAAAGATAAATCCAAATGGAAATGACCTCTAAATGGATCACAGTGTTAGATAAATGTATGTAGGCTTGGGAGAGAGAAGAAAAAAGAATAGTTTTATAAAAGGGAATAAATCATTTTAAAAAGAGTAAAACAAAGTCCTTAAAGAGACAAAGTACAGACAGGTATAGATTAAAAGGAGTAAAGAAAAATAAGCCACATAAAGATGGAATATACACAGAGAATCTGGATTATGTATATTATTGTGTTTTCTGTGAATTTTGGACTCCAGAGAGATATTTGATTCTGGGACTGCTAAGATAAACCAATATAAAAGTATCTTGACTTTAAAATTTGGGACTAAGGACTTGTTGCTTTAGAATAGAGGTTATTATTCTGTTTCCACAAAAGAAAAAACTTTTGGAATCCTTCCAGACTAATATGGTTTGATGGACCAAGATCCTCCTGAAAGGTTGCCATGAACTCCCCCAAAATACTTCTCCCAACAAAAAGCAGGAAGCAGTTTGGAGAGAACTACTCCCAAATTTCCTAAATGATTGTTTATAAATGTTTGTTTACATTTAAAGAGAGATATGCTATACATATGAATACTTAGCATTGGTAGGTCAATTTTATTATGTGTATATTTTTGCTCTTTATTAAGGTATTGTATTTGTATAGATCATTTAAATGTAATGCATAATTAATAGATATAGGTTAATAGAATATTAGTTAGGTTTTCTCGAGGTATAGAGATATATTTCAGTTAGATAGATATTCTTCAAATCTTTCAGAGACCTTCATAATATGACATTTAAAATGTTTTAAGAAGTTAGAACTTTTCATGACATAAGACACATCTGCTCCTAGCAGCACCAATTACTTCAAGAGGAAGATGGGCATCAAAGAGGCTCCTTATGGGGTTTGCTAATCATTTGGGCAAGAAACTTTTCTTACCTGGACTGCTTGATGTTATGCTATGCGAACTGTACATGCAGGACCCACAGAGAGATGACTGCTAAACTTTCCTAAGGTGAGATGGTCCTTCGGGATTCCTGCTTCATGAAAGAGACTTCCAGACATTCTGCTAGACACAGAAGAAAGTGACTGACAAACTGCCAATATAGTCAGAACTGTCTTCGATATTTTCTGTTATATGGAAAAGTCTGCCAGATACTATGGGCCTGTAGTCTGAAAATGGATGTTCCAATGATACACAAGAACTTTGGGTGACTGTCCAGGCAGCAAAATATCTCTGTTAATTTTAGAGTTTTGGAAGTCGCTTATAATATACTTCCTGTTTACTTAGCTAATAGTATTTCTTCTGGGGTCTTTGATGGAGTTGAAGAATAGATAGCTATAGTTACATTTTTCCTTAGTTATGATAAAAGATAAAGTATATATCAATATTGTAACTATAATTCTTTCTTGATAAGTATTTTGTTATATGCAATTTTACTATGTAAAAGTTAAAAACCTCCCTTTTTATTTAAACAGAAAAGGGGAAATTGTGTGGGAGATTCTTCTGTATATGTGTTGCTTTTATTGGTTAATAAGTAAAGAAACTGCTTTGAGCCTACAGCAGGACAGAACAAAGCTAGGCAAGGAAAACTAAACTGAATGCTGGGAGAAGGAAGGTAGAGTCAAGGAGAGGAGCCATGTAGCCCCGCCGGAGACATAAGCTGAATAGAACCTTGCTGGTAAGCCTCAGGTACATGGCAATATACAGATTAATGAGATTGGTTAAATTAAGATGTAAGAGATAGCCAATAAGAAGCTAGAGCTAATGGGCCAAACAGTGATTTAATTAATAGAATTTCTCTTTGGTTATTTCGGATGTCTGGGCATCAAGGAGGCAAACAAATGGCCTCCTACTACAGTTGTATTTCTCCATATCAAGAGAACTAAAATATTAACTATCATTGTGACCTTATGTAAATGATTTACCAGTCCTTTTGCACTGCATGCTTACTTTTTGATATTTTGTGATTAGATAATCTCAGACTACTTAAAAATAATATATATGCCCATATATAAATACACACATATATGTGTGTATGTGTGTGTGAATGTGTGTATATATATAATTTACCATGTGACTGTCAGTGGGCATCAATATTTTCTTGCTCTTGATTTTCTAAATACATTAGATATTGGTATTTAAAGCACTTGGGTCAAAATTATTCCTTCACAGACATATTCTTAGAGATAATGTATTTGGTTCTTTTGTTATAAAAGAATAAATGCTGGATATCCTGAAGTGAATACTGTAAAGTACAAGGAAACATGGAAAATTTGTTATAGATAGCCCTGTATTTGTTATGCAGTATGAACAACAGATGCCTGTAAAACACAATATGACACACTGGAAATTTTTCTTATTTTGTGCAGATAATCCTCATTTAATTGAATTGCAATTTAAATGGATTATATTTTTTGGTTTTTTTTCTTAAAATTAGCTATAATTCCTATTTACACTTTGTATAACCCCAAATATCTCTTTTAAAGATTTTCATATATTTGCTTCTAATATGCAATTCAAGATCAACAAACTAGAAGACACTAAAATTTAAAACACAAAACTGAAAATATGTCAAAATTAAAGAAGGACTGGGTAGGTAGCTCCTTAGGTAAGAATGGGTTTCTGAAAAACCAAGAGAACTTGAGAACAAATCCCCAGCACCCCAAAAAACTGGGTATGGACACACATGTCTATAAACCTGTAATGACTAGTGTAGACATGCAGATCGTGGGGGCTTGCAAGCTATCTATATAAACTTAAGTGGTAAACTTTAAGCTTGACAAGAGAACATTTCTCAAAAACCAAAGTGGATACAATAGAGAATGAATTCTTTTGGAATTGTCACGGATGTTCATTAGTGTGTGTGCATGCACAAACACACACACACACACATTCACACACAAACACACATAGACAGAAATGAAAAGAAAAACACAATGAAATCACCATATTTTCTTCTCAGTTATCTAGTTGATAACAAATCATTTTCTAATAACTGGGAATTCTCTTTGTAAATTGAATTATCTCATTTGCTTTGTATAATAAACATGATCTAGATAATTACAAACCACTGCATATTTGGCTAAACATTTTAATGCAAAAATATTGGTGTCAGTGTTTTTCCTGAACATATTCATATATTTCTAGTAATTGCTAATGGAAACTTAAAGGAAGGACCAGCTGTATAGTGAAAAAAATGCACACAGATATTAAATCTACAGAAGAGTAAAAATATCATTTTGAAGGGCTCAAAGAAAGTAAGGAATATTGAAAAGATACCCAAAGTTTACAGGAAAGGTGATAGTTATTTTGAGCACCTAAAATTGAGATTTCTATAGACAATGAGAAAAGGAAAAACAAGGTAGTGGCTGAGTTATAATAAGCAGGACAACAACTGTAGAATAAGACAAAACAATACATTGAGATTAATATATAGAAGTCCTTGAATACTGTAACAAACCTGTGAAAATTTGAGGTGGGGATATTTTGGAAGTCAAGTTGATTAGGTAGGTTAAAAGAATAACGGTTTTCAGTATTGAGAATGGAACAATGAGGGACAAGGATCAAAGAATATTATAGGTGTAAAATTAGTGAGAAGGAGCATTTGCAGATGGACATCTTGTCAAACACATTTACATAATAGCACACTGCACCCCATTATTACAAATAGTGCTTTTCATCGTTAAGTGCTTAATAAGCACTCATTAAGATTAATAAGCCAGACAAAAATGATATGCAAATCACAAGTTTTCAGGTGCACTGCATAAATAAAAAATTTCCCTGCTGCGTAAGTGTTCTGGGTACTTTCTAATCTTTGTTTTTCTGAGGACATCCTTCTGTGTAGTTCTTTTTCTATTTTTTCTGTTGCCTGGTAGTTTTTCAAGACAACTGTCATTTCTCATAGATTCTTTTTAAAGTTCAGAAATTGAATAAATCTTTCTGGTAATGTGCATTTTGTTTTTCTACCCCATGTTCTACCTTTTGGGTCGCTGTCTAGGATAGCAACAGCTTCATTGCAGTTGACATTCCTTACTTTCTGTTTGACAATGTCCTTGGAGTTGATAAATGGCCTTGCCTTGGCATAGAAGCAAAATATTTATTTTTAAGCCATATATGAGTTTATGAAACCATCACCTGCTACCAAAGCAACAGAAATAGAAAACAGAGTCTATAATTCGTGACCCTAGAGAAACTAAATAAGAAGGTGAACCCAAAGAAAAACATATAGTTATCCTCCTTGATAGATAAGATTGCCGGGCAAAAGTTGGGAGCATGGAGGGTTGGGGTGGGGTGGGGGTAAGGGGAGATGAGGAGAGATGTAGTAGGAACTGTGGGCTGTGTTCCTGCTGCCCCAGCTCTTGGTCGCCTGGCTAGCTTATGCCCCGAAATAACAACACACAAATTGTATTCTTTTAAACACTGCTTGGCCCATTATATCTAGCCTCTTCTCGGCTAACTCTCGCATCTAGACTAGCCCATTTCTAATAATGTGTGTAGCACCCCAAGGTGTGCTTACCATGAAGATTCTAGCCATCCATCCTGGGTCGGAGCTTCATCGTGTCTGCCCCAGAGAGCAGAGCTAAGGCATATGAGCTCACTTGCTCTTCCTCCCAGCATTCTGTTCTGTTTACTCCACCCACCTAAAGGCTGGCCAATCAAATGGGCCAAGGCAGTTTCTTTATTAGCCAATGACCTTCCTCCATCAGAGAGAGAAGGGAGAAGGGGACGATGGGGAGAGCTTCGGGGAATGGGATGGTTGGAATGGAGGAAGGGTGGATATGGGAGCAGGGAAGTAGATATCTTAATCAAGGAAGCCATTTTAGGGTTGGCAAGAGACTTGACTCTAGAAGGTTCCCCAGGTGTCCAAGAGGAATTCCCCAGCTTGTTCCTTGGGCAGCAGAAGAGAGGGTGCCTGAACTGGCCTTATCCTATAGCCACACTGATGATTATCTTGTATATCACCATAGAACCTTCATCTGGCGATGGATGGAGATAGAGACAGAAACCCACATTGGAGCACTGGACTGAGCTGACAAGGTCCAAATGAGGAGCAGATGGAGGGAGAACATAAACAAGGAAGTCAGGACTGTGAGGGGTGTGTCCACTCACTCAGATGGTGGGACTGATCTATGGGGGCTCACCAAGGCCGACTGGACTGGGACTGATGGAGCATGGGATCAAACCGGACTCTCTGAATGTGGCTGACAATGAGGGCTGACTGAGAAGCCATTGATAATGGCACTGAGTTTTGATTCTGTTGCATGTCCTGGCTTTGTGGGAGCCTAGTCTGTTTGGATGCTCACCTTCCTAGACCTGGATGGAGTGGGGAGGACCTTGGACTTCCCACAGGGCAGGGAACCCTGACTGCTCTTAGGACTGGAGAGGGAGGGGGAGGAGAAGTGGGGGGAGTCGGAGGGAAATGAGAGGAGAGGAGGAGGTGGAAATTTTTAATAAATAAATAAGTAAATAAATAAATAAAAACAGAATGTTTCTCAGTGACATTGAGATGAGTATTTTTATTTTCTTTTTAAACTCCAATTAGCATAGTTTCAATCATCGAGTGCTTCTGAGTGAGTAGTGCTCATCTTTGATTTAACTCAGAATTATCTTACTGATGATTTATTGGAAATAACAGACATTGGATTATTAGAGTGCTAGTTATTCTGATTTATTCATAATTTCAAGCTCTGTTTCCTACCCTCCCCACAATGAATACAACAATGAAAAGTATAAAACATTTAAAGTGAAGATGTACATACAGAAAAAGAGTTGAACACTTAAGTTGCATGTATTTTGTAGAAATAAACTGACAACACATTATTTTTGTCGATCAAAATCACAAATCTATGCTGCCATATTTTAAGATCCTATATGCAATCACGCACAATGATGTCAGTTACTTCATCATGGATGTGACATGAAGGACAGCATCTATTGTCACAGGTACTCTTTTCTAAGGATAAAAGATGGGCCTTGATTATGTATTCATCCACACACAGTCAATCAGGAGATTAGTAGAATGGTTTTAACATCAAGATAATCAAGAATAGTGCAAGTATTCTATAATGTTTAAAATTTATTGGTCAACAATTCACAAAGAGGTGCTTAATTCTTGGTACTAGATGTTGTATATATTAGCCAAAGAGAAGTTTACAAATAAACCCCAAAAATAAAAATCTGGAAATTATAAATTATTTTTAACTAATGAAGTTTTAGTGTTAGTCTTCACATTTTTTTTTATCTTTCAAAATATAGAATTGTAGATAATTAATCTCTAGACCACATTTTTTTGTGTGTGACAAGGGTATAATTACATTTATTCTCTTTCTGTTCCTCCATCTAAACATTCCCATATATCCCTTATCACTCTCCTTCAAGTTTATGGCCTCTTTTATCCATCAATTTTTATTGGATTTATATATGAATTTATATATACATATACGCTATGTGTATGTATATGTGTGTGTTTGTGTGTATTTCTAAATTTAACCTGCTAACTCCATACAATAACTATTGAGGATGTTTGACAGTGGACAAAAAATTGGTGTGATCTTTCCTGGGGAAGACCACTTCTTCTGCTCCCAGCTTTCATCAGTTGCTTAAAGTTGTGTAAGACTGAGGTTTTGTGAACTTTTCCACTCTTCTTTGACATGTCCATTGGTGATATCCTCATTCAGCTCACATTTGGGCAGGTATCCTACTGAGACCTTGTAAGTGTAGCTTCTGAAATAACAGACAATCTTTTAAAGAAATGGTTATTTAAGTAAATGACTGGAGGAAGATAATGTCAAGATGACATAGAAAGAAATATCTCCCTCCAGGGCAGAAGAAATGACTTAGCAGGCAAAAAAAAAAAGTTGTTGACATAATACAAGCTTGATCCAAGTACAATTGTTAGGACTTACATGATGGGAAAGGAGAATTGACTTTGTCAAGATATTCTCTGATTTATATATAATCATTGTGGTGTACATGTGTCCACAAATGCACACACACATGCACGTGTACACAGGCACTAACACATATTGTGTATTTCTGTGCAGTTTAGGTATCAAAGCCCAAGTAAGATTAGAGATCTGTAATATCAGGGCCACTCCAATAAGCCCCATGACACATTTACAGCAAAATATCTTAACGTTCCATTTTTAGCATGTTTCCCTTTAGAAATCCAGAGCTGCCCTTTAGAAATCCAGAGCTGGAAGAATAAAAGTGGATGATCCCTGACTAGTGCTGCTGCCCTGAATAACAAAACATCTTTTGTCTGTGACCCAGTGGATTAGAGAATTTCTTCCAGTAATTGCAAATCTATGACTTTAAAAGTTAAATCCAGACCCCACATTAGACTCTCTAACACGACAATGACATAAGTACTGCTTTAAAAATAAAGCAGAAATGTAAACTGATTTTTATTGAGGTCATATCTCTTATGTTGTTTTACTGTCATATGACTGATCAAAAAGCACCAATGACAGGAGCAAGTTTCTGCAATCTCCTTCCCCAAGTTTTCTATGGTGGCTAGTAAAATGTCTAAACTTAAGTATAAGCTTAATAATTATTTGTTACATGAACAGAGGTGAAGAAATATGAGTTTTTAAGTTATTTTTCAAATGGTGGGTTGTTTGTTGCTCAAAAAGAAAACAAAAACACCTTTCCTAGAGCCCCAAATTAATAATTAGCAGACCTGGAATTGGTACCCAAATCAATCCAATTTCACAGCTCTTCTGGTTTCCATAGTTAGAGTTTAATGATGTGTCACTGACTGCTGATATTCATTTGTGGAGCACTTTCTTTCACTAAACTGAATCAAATAAGTGAGTACTGGACTATAACCAGAATCAATAACAAAATGATGAAATTTCTTCACTGTATGTATATCCTGCATAGAGAAATCAGTTTAATTCACAACTGCATCTTGAAACCTATTCAGTAAAGTACATCTAACTACACGTAAGCTGTGTAAAGTATGACTTTGTATTTGATTACTGAATAAGGACAGAAAACAATATACTCTTAACCCATTGCCCATTCAAAACACCTTTATTTTATATAACTAACTGACATTTTGTTTATAACACTATTTTCTTTATGGTACTCACATCAGTTTTAGAATTATCAATATCTACAGATAGCATTATTTAAATAACATACCAATCACAAATAAATATTAAGTTCACCTAAATCGTTTTGATAAAAATACATGAGACCAATCAAATATGCATTGTTTCTATTCCAAAAAGACTCAAAGTCCATGGCGTGGTGTTGGAAAAGAAGTTAAATTAGAATTTTAAATTTTTTTTCTTTTTTTATTAAAAATTTGCACATCCTCCTTCCCACCCTCCCCCCCCCCCCGCTCCAGTCCAAAGAGCAGTCAGGGTTCCCTGCCCTGTGGGAAGTCCAAGGTCCTCCTCCCTCCATCCAGGTCTAGGAAGGTGAGCATTCAAACAGACTAGGCTCCCACAAAGCCAGGACATGCAGCAGAATCAAAACTCAGTGCCATTATCAATGGCTTCTCAGTCAGCCCTCATTGTCAGCCACATTCAGAGAGTCCGGTTTGATCCCATGCTCCACCAGTCCCAGTCCAGCTGGCCTTGGTGAGCTCCCATAGATCAGTCCCACCCTCTGAGTGGGTGGGCGCACCCCTCACGGTCCTGACTTCTTGCTCGTGTTCTCTCTCCTTCTGCTCTGTAGGGACATAGCCCCACCCATTGGGGGCATGTTCGCCTCGGGCTAATGCTTACGGATAAAGCTGCGGGGTGTGAGCCCAGCAGCCCTTTTCTTTTGCTCCGCTTTTCCGGTACACCGCGGGAACTTGTGGTCCTGTAAGTTTATTTCCTTATTAAAGCTGTATATATCTATATAATCTGTCTACATTCATTTGCGCCACCACATTTGGCTCCCAACGTGGGGCTATTTTGCCCCCGACCCGGCACAGGGGGGGCGCAAGCTCCACCTTTCCCGGCTAGTTGCCTGAGCTCAGGAAGGCGATTTACAGCGCGCTCCCTGCTCGCTTTCCCTTCCCCCACTCCAGGCCACTACAGTTGCAGAGCAGCGACCCCCCACAGAGCAGTTAATAGCTCCCTGCTTCTTCCAAACCCTCACTGCCTGATTTAAGTAAAGCACCCGCGGTTTTGAAGTAAAAGCCACCAACCCCTTCCCTTAACAGGCAGTACAATAATTTTTGTTTTGAGTTAATTGTTTCAGACCAGCTCTGGCTTAGACCACGTGGACTCAGGTGCATTTCTTTAGCCACCACTGGCAGAAAAACTTTATTACAGGTACATAATTTTCTTTTATAAATAAGAAAAATGTCTGAAAACATTACCATTCAAGACTTTAACAGCCTTTTCAGTTGTACCATGTGGGAGATTTTACAAGAAGTGTCTGTCAGCCCACAGATATGGATCTTTCTGGGATTCGTAGTTTTCCTTGGTACTGTATGGTTTGATAATAGAAATATGATAAAGTCTTTACGAGACGAGGTTAAACGCTTAAAAACAATTGAAAATGACAACAATCTTCTCAAAAATCAGTTTAAAGTTCTCCAGGCAGAGAACAGATCTTTGTTTAACACAACTCGACAAACTAAAAAAAAATTAAAAGAGGTACAGGCTGATGTTAAGGAAAAATTCATTACTATGGAAGAGGGAACAGCTGATTTGGATCGTAAGCTTCAGTCCCTTTCTAAAATATTAACGGCTGATATTAAGGAGAAATTCATTACTGTGGAAGAAGAAACAGCTGATTTGGATCGTAAGCTTCAGTCCCTTTCAGTAGGAACAGAAACATTAACTGAGAAAATCAAAACTGCTAAATGTGACAATCAGATTTTGTCTAAAGCTTATGACAGATTGACAAAAAGATTATCTATACAAAAAGACACGGTATATGCTATAAAAATTATGTCCAAAGATGAGACATTATCTCTAATGGACAAACTTCATACTTTAAAATCCTCAATAAAGGCTTTAGAACATAATTCTGGACAGGAGATTCAGACATTAAAAAAGGCAATGGTAAATAGAATTAAAAAGATTGAGAAATTTCTAAATTCTGAGAAAAAAGAGCAAGAGGTAGAAAGGCATATTTTAACTAAATCTGTGGGTAAATCCCTCCGGGACAATTCCCACAAAGCTCTACCTACAGTTCTACCTGCCTTTCCAGTTGTAACAACTGAGAAAGTAGTTGGTTCCAAAAACCCTAGGGTCATCAAGGAAGATACATGGGAACCTGTCCGTATAAATGATCTCAAAAAAATTAAACAGGCTATAATGACTTTTGAAATGAATGCCTCTTTTGTTAAAGAGATGCTAAGATCTTGGGCTACCACAAATAAGGTCACGCCCTCTGACTGGTTTCAACTGAGCTCTGCTGTCCTTGAGAGTGGAACACAATTAAAATAAAAATGCTTATTCAGGCAAGAGGCTAGACTTTTAGAACAGCAGAAAAGAGCAAAGGGAATTGAGATTTCCATAGATCAAATTTTGGGAGAGGGGCTATTTTCTGAGCCTCAGGAACAAGCTAATTTGGATAAAAACATACTCTCTGTGTGTACTACAGCAGCCTTAAGGGCTTGGGACAGGGTGCAAGACCCAGGACAGAGGATGGAATCATTTGTCAGAGTTAAACAGGGTCAGAGAGAACCCTTTAGTGACTTCTTACAAAGAATAACTAAAGCTGTACAAATAGGGATATCTGACCCAAAAACAAGATGTATAATGATCGAGACTTTGGCTTATGAAAATACAAATGTAAAATACAAAAGGATTTTAGGACCTTTAAAGCTCAGATCAGCGCCATTAGAAGAATGGGTCTTGCATACACTAGATGTTGATACATTTGACTATGGCACTAAAGCATGGGTAAAAGAAGCAATTTCCAATGGTAAAAGGAGACATCAAAATACCAAATGTTTTAATTGTGACAAAATGGGTCATATAAAAAGAAATTGTAGACAACAGATTTTCAAAAATAATAATAATACATCTTCTAAAAATAACAAAAATAGGAGGACTCAGCCTTCAGGTTTATGTAAAAGATGTGGAAAGGGCAGACACTGGACAAATGAGTACAGGTCTACAAGAGATAGACAAGGCAACCTGATACAGACGGAAAACGTGAAAGGGGGGGGCCTCACAGGCCCCCATGGCAAACATGGTTCAGTCATTTCCAGTTACTACAGAAAACATGACTCGTCAGGACAATTAAAAAGCCCCATGCCTACTGTTACAAGCAATAATGATCAGAAAGATGAGTTCCGTGTGTTTTGGCAAACTTCTATAAATAACCAAAGACCAAAGCTAAGAGTGTGTGTAAATGACATTTTTATTACTGGCCTGCTGGACACAGGTGCGGATGTAAGTATCATTACCCCAAAATCTTGGCATCCATATTGGCCTCTTCAAAATGTAAATGTTCAGCTCCTGGAAATTGGAACCCTACCTCGAGTAAGGCAGAGCATGAGATGGGTTAAATATATAGGAGCAGAGGGACAAATAGAAAAATTAAGGCCATATGTAGCCAATATTACAATAAATTTATGGGGTCGTGACCTATTACAACAATAAAATACCCAAATTAACATTCCTGCTACTTCTAGAGCCTATATTTCTGGGGATAATATTAAAAGATATTACAAACGAAAAAAAACGGCCATTCGGGCTGTACAAGAACAAACAATTAATGTCCCTTCAGAGATATCAACAGCCTTGCCTTTAAAATGGTTGACTGAAAAACCAATATGGACAAAACAATGGCCTTTAGCTAAGGAAAAGTTACAGGCTTTAGAACAGTTGGTACAAGAGCAATTAGATGCTGGACATATAAAAAAATCTACCAGCCCTTGGAATTCTCCTGTATTTGTGGTTAAGAAAAAATCAGGTAAATGGAAAATGGTGACAGATCTCAGGGCTATCAATAAGGTTATTCAACCTATGGGCCCTCTACAATCTAAAATTCCTTTGCCCTCTTTATTGCCAAAAGGATGGCCTCTCATAGTTATTGATTTAAAGGATTGTTTTTTCACTATACCTTTACAAAAAAAAGATAGAAAAAAATTTGCCTTCACAGTGCCTACTTATAATAATTCTCAACCTTCGAGGAGGTACCACTGGACCGTCCTCCCCCAGGGTATGTTAAATAGCCCCTCCCTGTGCCAATATTTTGTGAATCAACCATTACAAATAATACACAAAAAATACCCATCTTCAAAGAATTTAAGGTACCCCTAATATTTAATTACTGATGGAGGGACTTGTTCTGTAAGTATTAATTTATATATATATATATATATATATATATATATATATATATATATATATGTCTTAAACTTTCTTTGCTTTTCCTCATATCTGTGTCTTTCTTTATATGTCAGTATATGTCCTTGTTGTTAATGTTTAAATTTCCCATAACAAGCAACAAATTTTCCTACAGTAATCTTTGAAGTTTCCAGGATAAAGATGGGGTCCCACAACATCAACTCCATCTGGTTTTTATGACGTCATGATTTTTTTTTTAAAGCGCTAATATTAGACCTGTTTTTTGGTACCAACTACAAGAGACAATTTCAAATGGTACACATTTTTGACAACACTCTGGTCGGACCTTCTCAAAATGCTCTGAGACTAGTTACAATTTTCTTAGGTCAAAGGTTAATTTGGAAATTTTACCATCATTTGCTTTCACAGGACCCCCTAAGAAGAACGTCGCCCCCATGTCAGCTAGAAGCAATCTTAGAGGACGGCATCCCCTCTCCCAACAGAGTTTGCCCTCAGGGTTGGGGACATCTTTTAATGGTTGGTTTAGGGTTGAGGGGATGGGGTGATATTTTTTTTTGGAAAAAAAAAAGAAGAAGAAGAAGAAGAAGAAGAAGAAGAAGAAGAAGAAGAAGAGGAAGAGGAAGAGGAAGAGGAAGAGGAAGAGGAAGAGGAAGAGGAAGAGGAAGAGGAAGAGGAAGAAGAAGGGGGTAACTGGTTTTTTGGGATGATTGGTATTTGTGAATTACTGTCTATAGAAAATTGTACTGGTACTGTTTCTTGTATATTGATATGTTGAATATTGAATATGAGTGTTCCTACCTCTATTTTTGTATAAGTATGCTTATAACTTTGTCCATATTGTATTGATACATCTACCATATTACATTGTACATTTCTACCTCTGATACTATGACATTGTTTACAGTTGAAGATCATTGTCTTCATATATTGCACAGTTGTTTATTCTTTTAGTCTTCAAAGTTAGATAGGTATTGAGAATTATATGTTTGTCATATTTATTTTTAAGTTTATCAGGTCTTTTAGTTACATAGAGATTATATTTAGTATAGATAGTATGATCTTCAGCCTCTTCAAAGAGCTACAGAAAATGGCCTTTAATCTAACCTAAAATTTCTATGCCAAAGAGACACAATTACTCCTGGCAACACCACTCTCCTCCCGAGAGAACGTTGAGCACCAAAGACACTCCACTGGGAGCTTGTCTTCTTGGCAAAACTGGCCTTTGGGTTAAAAAAAGCCCATACCTCAACTTCTGACAAAGATACAGAATATCCCTAAGTGGATAAAACAGGATTGTCTTATCTTGCCAAGACAGGGTAGGATAGTCCTAAGAAAGTTCCTTGCCTTTAATAATGGTATGCCAGTTATGTTAGGCCTTAGCCAAAGTTAGTTGACTCAACATTACAAACGAGACTTTGGGTGATTGCCCAGGTAGTCAGTTGTCTCTGTCAATTGTTGCACATTTTGGATATCTCTCGATTGTTAAGTAATATTTATTCCCTTCTCAGATCTTTGACGGAGTTGAAGATTATATAATTGTAGTTACTCTCTATGTTATTTAGACTCCTTGAGATAGAATGTTTAGCAAAAGTTTTGTCCTCAATATTGTTTGTTATATTTATTATTTGTTATTATTGTATATAGTTGTATTTGGTTTGGTTCTATCTTATTTAGACAAAAGGGGGAGATGTAGGGACATAGCCCCACCCATTGGGGGCGTGTTCACCTCAGGCTAATGTTTACGGATAAAGCTGCCGGGCGTGAGCCCAGCAGCCCTTTTCTTTTGCTCCGCTTTTCCGGTACACCGCGGGAACCTGTGGTCCTGTAAGTTTATTTCCTTATTAAAGCTGTATATATCTATATAATCTGTCTACATTCATTTGCGCCACCACATTGCTCTTCATTTGGACCTTGGATTTTAAATTTTTCATAACAATTACCAAGGAATATATTGCAGTGGTTCTCACTTTGTGGTGTCAAATGACACTTTCACAGAGATACAATATCAGATGTTATGCATTTAATATACTTATATTATGATTCTAAACAGTATCACAATTACAGTTAAAAGGTAACAACGAAAATAATTTAATGGTTGGGGCACAACAACATGAAGAACTATATTAAAGAAGGGTAACAGCATTAGGAAGGTTGAGAACAACTTTTTTAGAAAAAGTATAAAGACGTACATAGTCTTGTCTAATATCCTTCTGAGCACTATACAGCCAATATCCCTTACAAAATTAATGACATTTTATAGGAAGAATATGATTGTCTGTGAAAGATCTTAGCTGGTACCACTGATTAGAGATCTACTTATAATTAGCAATCTCAGAAGCTATATGATTCAGTTAATTATAATAGCCTGAAAGGTTCTGTAACTGTAGCTTATAGCAACAGTTTGGATTTTTTTGTTTGTTTGTTTCATTTTGTTTTTTTCTAGACAGCCCTGCCTGTCCTGGAACTAGCTCTTGTAGATCAGGCTGGCTTTGAATTCACAAAGATCTGCCTGCTTCTGCCTCCAGAGTTCTGGGATTAAAGATGCTTAAGGTGTGTATCACCACCACCTGGCTTATACTAATCATTTTAACATTTCCACTGTATTATGCATATGAATGATGCTATTAAAGATTTTGTAGAGTGGGTCTACCTCAGCTTCTGAGATGTCTACCTGTTGTGCCTTGGCCTCTGGACTATTTTGTCCTTGAGAAAATTAGTAAGGGTTAGTAATTGGTAGAGTTCCTGATTTGTGTAATTCTTTGTTGATAATCAGATCCCTTTTGCTAGTTCAGAAATTTACATCTACTTTCATTTTAAAATAATAAACAATAACTGCTAATATATTAGAAAATCATTGCTTGACTACATGTACTTAGTTTTACCTTTACAGAAATCTGTTGAGTACCAACTAGCCAATGTGTTTAAAAAATATTTACTTAGCTAGTGTCCACAACTTTACTCAGTGGTTAACGGCACTTGCCAAGAGTCCTGAAGACCTGAGCTCAATGTCTGGAAGCTACATGGTGGAGGGAAAGATCTGCTTAACACATGCTATCCTCTATACACACACACATTGTGACACATATACCCATACACACACACATACACACACACACACACACACATAAATAGATAATAAAATAGAAAAAAATCAGTGAGTATTGACCTAAAGTTAGTAGATTTCAAATTATACGATACCCTGTAACTTCTGCTGTGTGGCTGCAGTGTTTGCATCCTGTTAAGCCCTCTAATCAGAAGTGTCTGAGACCCTTTCTGTCTTGGAAGACATTTTCAAGGCTTCAATTTGCAGGAACACCAAGCTATATAAACTGAGAATGTTGCTTTGTGGAAAGAGAAGATTTATGCTATAATGTAATATTGTTTCTCCTGATGTTTTCAAATCCCATTTTATTCATCAACTCTTAATTGTTCTATAAATAGAGTATTCTTCTCCATTGTCAGAAATAAAATTCACATGGTGATATATATGAACATATGCTGTGGGTCACTGTGAGTAATTGTAATCATTGAACTCTTAGGATTGTAAATTGTCACCAAACAAGTGTTTTCACAATTCAAAGCATTTTCTATTCATTCTCATACATATAAAAACATGCAAGATTTCTTCACATCTCTGTATCTACCCACATTTCCAATTATTTTTCCAACTATTGAGAGTGGTGGCTTATATAAGGCACAAAGACTTTCCAGAAAAACAAAACAAAATAAACAAAACAAAGGAATATCTCTTTCTAGTGTGATATGCCAGGAAGCAATATACCAAGAGCTATTCATACATTCAGTAACACAGACGTAGAAATCATATATAAATAATTTGAGCACCTTTCTAAATTGAAGGGTGAGGCATGTTTTGGGTTGTCTCGATTAGTACAAATCAAATAGAAGACTTTATTTATCAAGTATATCACTTGAGTATACTGATTTTAAATAGCATTATCACAAGGATCAAGGGAGTTAATATAAATAGAAGAAACTATGGGAAGGGCAAATCTTTTTTATAAAGGCATACACAGAAAATATAAGCACTGTTCTTGAAATTATAAACAAGTTCAAGGGGACTGATTTGACCATGTTTGAATATCATTTAAGAGTGAAGCTGTTGCCCTGCAATATTCCCCAGTCAAAAGCAAGTACTGCAATTAAGTCTGACATTTAAACTCCTTGGGGAATATTTAGGGGTCCTTAAATGCAACTGCATAATGCTCTCATTAAGTTATAGTCAATTATCACAGGCAAGTCAGAATCACTTTAGAATCTAAACTTGTTGGTTGGATAATTCATTTCCACAAGCCCACTGTGGCATAATCCTGCTGTAGCCATCTGTATCATAAGTTGATTCCCAAGTTTATTACTGAAACACCATGGTAATGTCAGTAAATTTGCCAGAGTGATTTCCCTGAGGTCACCATTTATTTAGGCAAACAAATGGCCGTGCTTCTGGTAGGTAGCAGATGTTTTCAGTTACAGGATACAAAACCGTTCTAAGAATCTTCTTTTATGATTGCCACTGAGAGGGAGTGACTAAGTGAAAGAAAGGAGACAAGGGATTTATGCTACACAAGAATCAGCATTTTCCCTCAAAATCCCTTGTGATATTTATTATATCTCTCCCAGATTTCCTGTGAAAATTCCTACTGCTATCACATTTGAAGTAGTGTTTAGGAACACTAAAATTAATCAGACATGCACAGCATTGCAGTTTGCAATAGATTTACCTCAAAATGACCATCAGTACATTCCACTTATACCCTCACAAATTCTTACATCCTTATACCCTCACAAATTCTTCCTTGTTCCAGCAATTCACAGCATGCTCTTCTGACTAATAGTTATTATCAGAGAATTGAAATGTAACTTCTCTGAATGCTTCCAGTAATACTGTTTTTAACAAGTCAATTGCAGTTTTCATATTCATCTCTCTGTTCAAAACTTTGATCTCCACCATGTATCACTTTTGCTTCTGAATAAGCAATTTTGAGACAGATGTTGCAGGTTGACTCATATAATGTACACGACTTGATCATTAGGTCTAAGCTATTTCAAAATTAGGAAATTCTCTTGTAGATGTGAGTCACTAAATGATGCAGTTATACCCCATAAGCATAGACAGAAAATTAACATAGTTGCCCTGCTCCTCACTCTTTTCTTGCCAGGAATCTCAGCTATAATTACCCAGTAGCAGTCTTTTGCAATACTGAGAAAACGGAAAAGAGAAACACAGAATCATAGAACAAATACCAGCCAACATCTGTTTCACCTTTGTAGAAGAAAAACTTCATTTGCAGATAAATGCACATTTATCTGTTATTGTCAATCAAGGTATACTTAAATAATATATAATTCTTTTTTTATTATTCTTTTTTAATTAAAATTTCCAACTGCTCCCCGTTTCCCATTTCCCTCCCCCTCCTCCCACATATTGCCCCCTCCCTCACTCCCCTACCCCATCCCCACTCCTCTTCTCCTCCACCCAGTCCATTCCCCCTCCCTCTCGATACTGAAGAGCAGTCCAAATTCCCTGCCCTACAGGAAGACCAAGGTCCTCCCACTTCCATCCAGGCCCAGGAAGGTGAGCATCCAAACAGGCTAAGCTCCCACAAAGCCAGTTCATGTATTAGGATCGAACCCTAGTGCCATTGTCCTTGGCTTCTCATCAGCCTTCATTGTCCGCCATGTTCAGAGAGTCCAGTTTCAACCCATGCTTATTCAGTCCCAGTCCAGCTGGCCTTGGAGAGTTCCCCATAGATCAGTTCCACTGTCACAGTGGGTGGGTGCACGACTCGTGGTCCTGATTTCCTTGCTCATGTTCTCCCTCCTTCTGCTCCTCATTTGGACCTTAAGAGCTCAGACCGTTGCTCCAAATTGGGTCTCTGTCTCTCTCTCGATCTATCGCCAGATGAAAGTTCCTGTGCCATTCTCCTTGGCCTCTCGTCAGCTCTCATTGTCCGCCACATTCAGAGAGTCCGGTTTTATCCCATGTTTTTTCAGTAGCAGTCCAGCTGGCCTTGGTGAGCTTCCAATAGATCGGCCCCACTGTCTCAGTGGTTGGGTGCACTCCTCATGGTCCTGACTTCCTTGTTCATGTTCTCTCTCCTTCTGCTCCTCATTATAACCTTGGGAGCTCAGTCCGGTGCTCCAGTGTGGGTCTCTGTCTCTATCTCCATCCATCGCTAGATGAAGGTTCTATGGCGAAATGCAAGATATTCATCAGTATGATTATAGGATAGGTTCATTTCAGGTTCCCTATCCTCAGGTGCCCCAATGAACTAACTGGGGACATTGCCCTGGGCATCTGGTAGCCATTCCAAGTTCAAGTCTCTTGCCAACCCTTAGGTGGCTCCCTTACCTAAGGTATGAGTTTCCCTGCTCCCCTATCCAACCTTCCTTTATCCCCAATCACCCCGATTCCCCCAGTTCCCCTCATCCTCTCCTTCACACTTTTCTCTCCGCATCACCCCTCATCCCCATCCCACCCCACCCCCAAGATTCCAATTTTTTGCCCATCAATCATGTCTATTTCCCATAGCTGGGAGGATATCTATATGTTTTTCCTTGGGTTTACCCTCTTGTTTAGCTTCTTTAGGATCACAAATTATAGACTCAGTGGCCCCTATCCATGGCTAGAAACCAATTATGAGTGAGTACATCCCATGTTCTTCTTTTTGGGTCTGGGTTACCTCACTCAGGATCGTATTTTCTATTTCCATCCATTTGCATGCAAAATTCGAGAAGTCATTGTTTTTTACCCCAGAGTAGTACTCTAAAGTATATATATTCCACACTTTCTTCATCCATTCTTCCATTGAAGGGCATCTAGGTTGCTTCCAGGTTCTGGCTATTACAAATAATGCTGCTATGAACATAGTTGGACAAATGCTTTTGTCATATGATAGGGCATCTCTTGGGTATATTCCCAAGAGTGGTATTGCTGGGTCCAGGGGTAGGTTGATCCCAATTTTTCTGAGAAACCGCCACACTGATTTCCAAAGTGGTTGCACAAGTTTGCAGTCCCACCAGCAATGGATGAGGGTACCCCTTTCTCCACAACCTCTCCAGCAAAGGCTATCCTTGGTGTTTTTGATTTTAGCCATTCTGACAGGTGTAAGATATCTCAAAGTTGTTTTGATTTGCATTTCTCTGATCGCTAAGAAGGCTGAGCATGACCTTAAGTATCTTTTGGCCATTTGAACTTCTTCTGTTGAGAATTCTCTGTTCAGTTCAGTGCCCCATTTTTTAATTGGGTTAATTATCCTTTTAAAGTCTAGTTTCTTGAGTTCTTTATATATTTTGGAGATCAGAACTTTGTCTGTTGCTGGGTTGGTTAAGATCTTCTCCCAGTCAGTAGACAGCCTTTTTGTCTTAATGACAGTGTCCTTTGCTTTACAGAAGCTTCTCAGTTTCAGGAGGTCCCATTTATTCAATGTTGCCCTTAATGTCTGTGCTGCTGGGGTTATACATAGGAAGCAATCTCCTGTGCCCATATGTTGTAGGGTACTTCCCATTTTCTCTTCTATCAGGTTCAGTGTGTTCAGATTGATATTGAGGTCTTTGATCCATTTGGACTTGAGTTTTGTGCATGATGATAGATATGGGTCTATTTTCATTCTTTTACAGGTTGACATCCAATTGTGCCAGCACCATTTTTTGAAGATGCTTTCTTTCTTCCATTGTATACTTTTAGCTCCTTTATCGAAAATCAGTTGTTCATAGGTTTGTGGGTTAAAATCCGGGTCTTCTATACGATTCCATTGGTCGACTTCTCTGTTTTTATGCCAGTACCACGCTGTTTTCATTACTGTAGCTCTGTAATAGAGTTTGAAGTCAGGGATGGTAATGCCTCCAGAAGTTCCTTTATTGTATAAGATTGTTTTGGCTATCCTGGGTTTTTTGTTTCTCCATATAAAGTTGATTATTGTCCTTTCAAGATCTGTGAAGAATTTTGATGGGATTTTAATGGGGATTGCATTGAATCTATAAATTGCCCTTGGTAGAATTGCCATTTTTACTATGTTGATTCTCCCAATCCAAGAGCAAGGGAGATCCTTCCATTTTCTGGTATCCTCTTCAATTTCTTTCTTCAATGCCTTAAAGTTTTTGTCATATAGATCTTTCACTTCCTTGGTTAGAGTTACCCCAAGATATTTTATGCTGTTTGTGGCTATCGTGAAAGGTGATGATTCTCTTATTTCCCTCTCTGCTTCCATATCCTTTGTGTATAAGAGGGCAACTGATTTTTTGGAGTTGATCTTGTATCCTGCCACATTACTAAAGGCGTTTATCAGCTGTAGGAGTTCTTTGGAGGAGTTTTTAGGGTCGCTCATGTACACTATCATATCATCTGCAAATAATGCAAGTTTAACTTCTTCCTTTCCAATTTGAATCCCCTTTATCCCCTTATGTTGTCTTATTGCTATTGCTAAAACTTTGAGAACTATATTAAAGAGGTATGGAGAGAGTGGACAGCCTTGGCGTGTTCCTGATTTTAGTGGGATGGCTTTAAATTTCTCTCCATTTAATTTGATATTAGCTGTCGGCTTGCTGTATATAGCTTTAATTATATTTAGGTATGACCCTTGTATCCCTAATCTCTCCAAGACTTTTATCATAAAGGGATGTTGAATTTTTTCAAATGCTTTTTCAGCATCTAATGAAACTATCATATGGTTTTTTTCTTTCAGTTTATTTATATGATGGATTACATTGATAGATTTGCGTATGTTAAACCAGCCCTGCATCTCTGGGATGAAGCCTACTTGATCATAATGGATAATTTTTCTAATGTGTTCTTGGATTCGGTTTGCCAGTATTTTGTTGAGGATTTTTGCGTCGATGTTCATGAGTGAGATTGGCCTGTAATTCTCTTTCTTGGTTGGGTCTTTGTGTGGTTTTGGTATCAGAGTTACTGTAGCTTCATAAAAGGAATTTGGCAATGACTCTTCTGTTTCTATATTGTGAAATACATTAAGGAGAATAGGTATTAGGTCTTCTTGGAAGTTCTGGTAGAATTCCGCATTGAAACCATCTGGTCCTGGACTTTTTCTGGAAGGGAGGTTTTTGATAATAGCTTCTAATTCTTCACGACTAACAGGTCTATTTAGGTTGTTCACCTGGTCCTGGTTTAACTTTGGTATATGGTATTTATCTAAAAAAGCGTCCATTTCTTTTACATTTTCCAGTTTTGTGGCATACAGGCTTTTGTAGTAAGATCTAATGATTCTCTGAATTTCCTCTGTGTCTGTGGTTATGTCCCCCTTTTCATTTCTGATCTTATTAATTTGCAAATTCTCTCTCTGCCGTTTGATTAGTTTCGATAGGGGTTTATCAATCTTGTTGATTTTCTCCAGGAACCAGCTTTTTGATTCATTGATTCTTTCAATTGTTTTCTGTGTTTCTATTTTGTTGATTTCAGCCCTCAGTTTGATTATTTCCAGTCTTCTACCCCTTCTAGGTGATTCTGCTTCTTTTTTTTCTAGAGCTTTCAGGTGGGCTGTTAAGTCTCCAATGTGTGCTTTCTCTGTTTTCTTTAAGTGGGCAGTTAGTGCTATGAACTTTCCTCTCAGGACTGCTTTCATAGTGTCCCATAGGTTTGAGTATGTTGTTTCTTTATTTTCATTGAATTCAAGGAAGGCTTTATTTTCTTTCTTTATTTCTTCCTTAATCCAGGTATGGTTCAGTAGTTGACTATTCAGTTTCCATGAGTTTGTAGGCTTTCTGGGGGTATCATTGTTGCTGAATTCTAGCTTTAATCCATGGTGATCTGATAAGATACAGGTGGTTATTAATATTTTTTTGTAACTGTGGATGTTTGCTTTGTTACCGAGTATGTGGTCGATTTTTGAGAAGGTTCCATGAGCTGCAGAGAAGAAGGTATATTCTTTCCTATTTGGGTGGAATATTCTATAGATGTCTGTTAAGTCCATTTGATTCATTACCTCCATTAATTCTCTTATTTCTCTGTTAGGTTTCTGTCTAATTGACCTGTCCATTGGTGAGAGAGGAGTATTAAAGTCTCCTACTATTAATGTGTGCGGTTTGATGGCTGCCTTGAGTTTTAACAATATTTCTTTTACGTACGTGGGTGCTTTTATATTAGGGGCATAGATATTCAGGATTGAGACTTCATCCTGATGAATTGTTCCTGTTATGAGTAGAAAATGTCCATTTCCATCTCTCCTGATTGATTTAAGTTTGAAGTCAACTTTGTTAGAAATTAGTATGGCCACCCCTGCTTATTTCTTAGGTCCATTTACTTGATAAGCCTTATCCCAACCCTTTACTCTGAGTAGGTGTCTGTCTTTGTAGTTGAGGTGTGTTTCTTGTAAACAGCAGAATGTTGGATCCTGTTTTCGTATCTAATCTCTTAGCCTGTGCCTTTTTATAGGTGAGTTGAGTCCATTGACATTAAGTGATATTAATGACCAGTGGTTGTTAACTCCGGTCATTTTTTAGTAGTAAATTTTGTGTGTTCCCCTTCTTTGTGTTGCGCTGGTGAAGGGTCTCTAGTTGTCTGAGATATTGTGGTCATTGTTGGACTCCTTGGTTAGTGATTTTCCTTCTATTACTTTCTGTAAGGCTGGATTTGTGGCTACGTATTGTTTAAATTTGTTTTTATCCTGGAAAATTTTGTTTTCTCCATTTATAGTGAACGAAAGCTTGGCTGGGTATAGTAGTCTGGGCCTGCATCCATGGTCTCTTAGTTTCTGCAGTACATCTATCCAGGACCTTCTGGCTTTCATGGTTCTATAGAGAAGTCAGGTGTAAGTCTGATAGGTTTACCTTTATAAGTAACTTGGCCTTTTTCCTTTGCTGCTCTTAGTATTCTTTCTTTTTTCTGTATGCTTTGTGTTTTGATTATTATATGGTGAGAGGATTTTTTTTTGATCCAGCCTATTCAGTGTTCTGTATGCTTCTTGAACCTTCATAGGTATATCTTCCTTTAGGTTGGGAAAGTTTTCTTCTATAATTTTATTAAATATATTTTCTGGACCATTGAGCTGCGCTTCTTCTCCTTCTTCTATTCCTATTATTCTTAGGTTTGGTCTTTTTATTGTGTCCCATATTTCCTGAATGTTTTGTGATGAGAATTTGTTGGCCTTGCTGTTTTCTTTGATCAGCGTGTTTATTTTCTCTATGGTATCTTCAGAATCTGAGATTCTTTCTTCTATCTCTTATATTCTGTTGGTTATGCTTGCTTCTGTAGTCTCTATTCGTTTACCTAGATTTTCCCTGTCCAGCTGGCCTTCTGTTTGTGTTTTCTTCTTTGCCTCCATTTCAGTTTTTAAGTCTTGAACTGTTTCCATTATCTGTTTGATTGTTTTTCCTTGGTTTCCTAGGGTATCATTCACTGATTTACTCAATTCTTCAAACTTTCTGTTATACTTCTCATCCATTTCTATAAGGGCATTTTTTACATGTTGTTTAAGGGCGTCAATCACTTTCATAAAGTCAATTTTATCTACTTCTTCATGCTTAAGGTGTTCATGTCCTCCTGTTGGGAGGTCGCTGGGTTCTGGTGGTTTCATGTTGTTTTTCAGATTGTTGGGTGAATTCTTGCATTGGCGCCTGCCCATCTCTTTCTCTGAATGCTCCCCTATGGATCTTCTTTTACCGGATCAGGTCTCCTTGCCTACTGATGTACCTTCCCAGTGATGGCACCCTGCAGTGATAGCTCTCCTGGTGCTCCAGTGATGTCTCTCCTTGGTTGGTGCAGGCAGGCCAGTGAACCAAAGGAAGTCTCGCCTGCCTACTTGCCCTGAGGATTTGCCCCCAGCGCCAGACAGACTGAGCTGGATGGTGTTATGTGCCCAAAGAGGAAAGGGGGCAGAAGGAAGAAGGGTTCTGGATGAAAGCTGGGTGGGACCAATATATAATTCTTGACTGAACTATAGAATCTTGAATTTAGGGCTAAGCTCTCTGAAGTTAAAAACAAATCAGGAGCTGTGCTTTTAGTCTTTTTACGGTGCCTATGTAGGAGAAAGGATGGTTTATAGCTAATAAAGTTGAAGAAGCTACATTTACCTAACAAACCTCTGAGCCAGTGTGAACATGTTCCTCTTTTCTGGGTGCTGCCTACAAGACCGGCCAACTTTTCGTTCTTTACTTTCCCCACTCACGCCCATCAGTCCAGCAATAATGGAGCAATTCTGACTTAGTAAAATAGAACACTCTTATGTATCTAGCTAACACAGCAATTTCTGCATGTTCTATTAGGATGAAAAGGTTTGTGCTTATAACCTTTGACACAAAACAGCGATTTCTGGTTTGTGGTGTGTGTGTGTTCTGTTTTTAGTATTATTATGTTGCTTACTCTCTGGAAAACTTTTGTTCCCAAAGAAGCAGACATGCCTTTCAGTTCTAATTTTGTAACTTAAAACTTTTTTTCCTTTGTTTCCTGAGCCTCCAAAGTTCCTAGTAGTCTTTTAGGCATTTTATGTTTGCTCTGGTACTTTTTAAAATTGCCTTTCTTTTGGGATGGTCTCCTTGACACTGTCCTTCACTGTCTTTTCTTATTATGTAGCTCATACATTTATAATCATCGTGTCTACTCTTGAAGCTTTAATGGCATGGTGGTGATCACTGTGGTCATATCTCTAGATGGACACTTAACTGACATCAGCATATGTAGGTTGTACAGTCAACTTGTCACTATAGATGAAAAAGTAATTTGCAGTACCTATTGCTTTCTGTGACTCAAATACTCCCTCTGTGATCAATGTTTAACAGCTACTACTCAAAATCCTAGTTATTATTTGCAGTTCTCCTAAAACAGTTCCACCCCAGCTCTGAAGCAACAAAGTGTCAATGGTCAGTGTTCCCTACTTGATGCTCATTACCTCCTTCTTTAACAATTTGTTTCTTCCATGTGACTAGAATAACATCCCTACTCATTGGTATATTCAAATAACACTTTATATTGATCCCTCATCCCTCCTATATGATCAATAACCAAAGCAGCTTTGTCTTCTTCATCCTTATTAATTCTGGAGTACCCAGTGGTTATAGTAAAATCTCAATCATTATCATTTCTCACCTGTAACTTTACAGCAAGTTTTTTATTACTCTCTTTGATTATGGTACAACAAGGGAATTTTTCTGTAAAACACTGAACCATGTCAATTTCGTATATTGGCTTCCTCTCCAGCTTGAATGAAGTAGGTTAATCAGGATTCATATAAAGCCTTTTGTGGAATGGTCACTACTAGTATACTAAGTGGGCTTTTATGCACGAGTAGCCAATATCATAAAACTAGATGTAATTAGTTAGATGCACCCCTCCCCATGGAAGTCATGGTAATACGTATTTTGTTTTCTGTTGTTAGAGTAATGTTTGTGATCAGCATTTTCAAATGTGTTACAGGATACATATCAATATCTACAGAAACAACTTTATCGCTACCCAGGTAGTTAGTCCTTTATTTTATTTTTCTTTTAATTTAAGGAGCACAATGTCAGCTCTAAAATTATGTACTCAGTTAGTATGGACACTTTGACTCAAATATAAGAAAACTAAACCTAATTTCCAAATTGTGATGTTCATTCCTTCTGGATGTCCTTGATTCTCTGATAATTAAGCATCATTAAAATTTATTTTTATGGCTATCATACTGCATGAAACTTTACAAGTGTAAATATCTCTATGTGTTCTCAAAGTTTCTTGAGCTAATCTTCATACTCAGAATACATTTATAGACTTGTTTATTTGCCTTTAGAAAATTTTTCATCTTTAAATGCAAGGTTATTCACAATATCAGAACGTTTTTAAAAAGTTCTCAGTACGTACCTAATATTAAATTATATATGTTAAATGAAGTGTGTTGAAAAATTAGAAATTTCCACTTGACATTTCTAAGTTTTAGTAATTAATAACATGTTAATGAATTTTAAAAGGGACCCCAATAATTGAGCCATCAAAAACTCTATGAATGCATCACTTACCAATTCAACTAACAAGTTATTTTGGAATTAAACTCTCAGAAATGTACAGGAGAAAAGTATGAACTTATAGAGTAATGATTATGAAGATTATAAAGACATTTTTAAAAAAATTTATCAATTGTTCAATTTAAAAGAAAATGATACCACAGAAGATATTGTCATATTTTAATTCTTTAAAACATTTAAACTTACCATTATATTAAGCTACAGATATGAAGTCATAGCTGCATTCTTAAAAATAATAAGGATGAAAACTTGGATTTTGGCATTTAACTTTTAATAGTTGACAGAAATGCCTCTGATACTTTTTAAAAACATTAACTGTGCACATAACTGTTGGGTCACCTTCAACTATATTATGTAAAAAGAAATATGTAAAAAAATGTGTATACTTGCCTTTTCCTTGAATCATTTTTATTCATGATAATATTAATAAATAGTAATAAAATATGTGATTACTATTCTGCTTGACTATATCACAGCAATAACAGATGATCATGTCCACTATATTTCTGAAAGTCATGTAATCTTGATTCAATTCTTCAATATTCTAGGACTATTTGACTCTCTATAATTGGTAGAAAATAGTCTCAAATATAGTTTATACAGATTATGCGCAATGGAGCTTATATGATTATATATATATTATATATATAATATATATAATATATATACATAGTATAAAGGTAATGACTGCTGTTGTAAGAATCAATGGTCCTCACAGAAGCATCTCTATTTCATATCAGACATGTGAGTTTAAGAAAACATTTTAATTCTTTGCTTCTTATATAAACACAAGGAACTGGGTTACCTCACTCAGGATAGTGTTTTCTATTTCCATCCACTTGCATGCAAAATTCAAGATGTCATTGTTTTTTCACCGCTGAGTAGAACTCTAAAGTGTATATGTGCCACACCTTCTTTATCCATTCCTCTATTGAGGGGCATCTAGGTTGTTTCCACATCTTGACCGGACTCTCTGACTGTGGCTGATGGTGGAGGCTGATGGAGAAGCCAAGGACAATGGCGCTGAGTTTTGATTCTATTGCACGGACGGGCTTTGTGGGAGCCTAGTCTGTTTGGATGCTCACCTTCCTGGACCTGGGGGGAGCAGGGAGGACCTTGAACTTCCCATAGGGTAGGAAACCCTGACTGCTCCTGGACTAGAGAGGGAGGGAGAGGGGTAGTAGGGGGAGGGGTGGGAAGTAGGAGGAGGGGAGGAAGTGGAAATTTTCAATAAAAAATAAATTAATTTAAAAAACAAGGAAAATCACTGTCCTGAGATATATACTTATTAAGTAGCATAGTCGGCCTTCAAATTTTCTTTGTATACTGAGTTGACCTTGAAGACACAATCCTCATGATTTAGTCATTTGATTTCTGGGATAACTGGAATATCTGGGTTCACATTAAAATTTATATTGGCAGTTACTCTTATATTTAATGATTTCTTATGATATGTGAATCAAAAAAAAGCATGAAGATAATTTTAAAAATCTTTCTAACACACAATTCTTTAACTTAAGAAAGAATGCTCTATTTGGTATGATTAATCAGAACATATAACAAACTATAAATCATAAAGCATAAAAAAGCATTAATAATTATAGCATAATCATCATCATTAATATTTGAAAGCCCATTTAAAAAGTAATAGCAGATTTACATTTTTCTGTTTTTGTTATGATTTTATTTTTATGAGTAATGATTTAGAAATCTAAAGAGCTATGACATGATAGCATTATGTTATTATCCAAATTCCATCTAGATATTCCAAAAACTCTCTAGGTTTACTTGTGGAAAATACTTTTTTACCTCTGAGAAAATAAAGGGAGGTCAAATCAAGATTTGATGTTCCAACATAATCAGGGGTAGAATGCCAATGGATGTGTGTTAGACAAAGAACACTCTCTGTGGGGTTTGAACCATCATTTTATATAAGATTTTTAATTTGTACTTATGCATATGTATGTATGTATGTATGTATGTATGTATGCATGACACATGTGGTCATGTGCTAAGGAGGCCAGATTTAGAGTTGAATTTTCGAGAAATAGAGTTAAAAGTTGTTGAGAGTCAACCTATGTCTTTTCAATCTCCTGAAATCTATGAAGAAGAAGAAGGAGGAGGAGGAGGAGGAGGAGGAGGAGGAGGAGGAGGAGGAGGAGGAGAAGGAGAAGAAGAAGAAGAAGAAGAAGAAGAAGAAGAAGAAGAAGAAGAAGAAGAAGAAGAAGAAGAAGAAGAAGAAGAAGAGGTACACACTTGCAATCATAGTGATGAGAGGACAGAAACAATCAGAACAACTCTGGAACTTACTTGGCAGCTAGTCTAGCAGAGTTGTTAAGTTCCAGATTAGTGAGAGATCTCAGTCCCTTCCTCTCAAGAAAACTGAAAAGTGTGTCTCCTGAGGAACAACACCTAAGACTGATCTCTGGTCTCTATGTTTATACAAGTTTATTCACATACTCCTGCATGCACCCACCCACACATACATACAAAGTTTTACCCATTATTGTTTGGAAGTACTTGATATCAAATTCTATTGCAGCCTATTGTGTTCTAAGAGTTCTTATCAAATAAGTACCAAAAATACTAAGTGTCTCTGTGTTGTAGCAGAGTAAATTATTTGATCAATCAATTCAAGATTTTCTGTCTTGATGAGAGAGGGCACACAATTTGAAAGCCAATATAGAGTCTAAATTCTATTAAAATTGGGTATAAGGCAGGTTATTATAGAGTGAAACTTAAATTAGTCAAATTTAATAGTCTATTTTTTTAAATATTTAGCTCTTCATTTCTTCCAGCAATTTCCTCACAGGAAAGTTATCTGGAGACCAAAAGCCAACAATGAAGTCATCTTTACTGATTCAGGAAAGTGGTAACAGAGCAACATATTAATAGGAATCAAATGTCATGGCAGAATATGGATCTGCTTTGCAAATGCAGTAATGAGAGATGAGTGAAGAAGAGAAAGTGAACTTATTTTCACGGATGATGAAGATAAAATGCAGAAAGATCTGTGTTTGATGAAGGCAGCAGCCTACAGGTAGCCAATGGATTCTATAGATGGTTTAGTTAGGATTATGACTGAAAAGCCAAATCTTCTAGATCATATAAAAATTACAAAAACTGAACAGCGTGTGGATTCTGACTGCATATCTCCTGCTAATTCAATGATATTTAATAAAGTGAAAACAAACTCAGTTCAGTTAATTTGGAATTTTCCCTTTGAGGCTTTGGCTTATAGTTGGGAGACTAAATGAATTGACTTGGAGTTTTTATAAAAATTCTATCATTTGCAGAGTTACAGATCAAGTCAACCAGCACTGAGCATCGTGTATTGTTGTGCTCATGTCCCGTGTGCAACCAGAAACTGGTAAGGCAGACAGCAATCTTGCCCACACAGACTTTAAACTCCAGTGGGGAGATAACTAGACCAAATCCATTAAGTAGCACGAGATAATAGTAATGAAAATTACTACAGGGAAAAATGAAGTACATAAAAACCGAGTTAGAGGAGTAATCAAGATAGCTCAATGAATAAAAGTACATAATAACTAGTATGCTTTCTTGATAGAAGAGAAGAACGGGCTCCTACAATATAAACACTAACTTCCACATGCATTGTCCTTGCCTATAATTGTTTGAGCAGCAGTATAAATAAACAGATGCTCCATCCATGACTATTGAGAAAATATTACACTGGAATTTTACATTTCTGGGTCAGAATCCCTTGCCACAAAGGAGCACAAGACATTTACAATGACATGACATATTTGCTATCAATAAGATGATGGCTATAAGAAAATAATTGTAAATCCGAATATTTGGTCTCTAGTCTCATTATTTTCTTTCTGAGTAGTCATTTCAATGCTATGACTCCCTAGATTGTTCTTTCATGGGCAAATTTTAATCAATGTCTTAATTAATTGATCATGGACAGGTCAGGTGGTTGTGGTGCATGCCTTTAATCCTAGCACCCAGGAGACAAAGGCTGGCAGATCTCTGAGTTTGAGGAAAGCCTGGCTTTCAGAGCGAGTTCCTGGACAGGCTCCAAAGCTACACACAGAAACCCTGTCTCAAAAAGCCAAAAGAAATATCATGAACAGATTTAAACAATATTTAATGTATACATTTTTATCTATATGCTTATATATGAGTCAGAGAGTTACATGGTTCATATTTTATTGTGTATAATAGTTGTTTAACAAAATACACATATACACACAATTTATGCTTCAACACCTGCAGGCAAAATGAATAATTTCAGCATAAATTTGTCTGATGCATCATCCAAAATATTATTTTCTGTTCCTTAGGGACATGCTAAGTATTTCATTTTCATTTTATGAAAAGTAAATATGCTTAATGAACTAACATAAGCATTAAATTCAGGACTAATTCCTCTGGACATAGGAAGAATTATGGAAGCCAGAAGGGTCCAGGGTATCTGGAGTACAGGTCCCACAGAAGCAAACAAGAAGGACTCATGGAGACTTACTGAGACTGAAGCAGCAATTGCAGAGCATACATGGGTCTATGCTAGGTCCTCTGAGTGTGTTCTGGTTATTTGTTTGGTGTTTTTGTGGGGTTCCTGACAATGGGAGAGTGGGTGTCTCTGACTCTTTTTGCCTGTTCTTGGGACCCCTCTCCTACTAACTGCTTCTTGCAGCCTTGTTATAAGGGTTTCTTCCTGGTGTTATTTCACCTTTTTAGGCCATGTTAGGTTGCTATCCCTGGGAGTCCTGTACTTTTCTGGGGTGAAATGCAGGAAGAGGGGATTTAGGGAGAAAGAAGTTGAGAGTGACTGGGAGGAGTGGAAGATGTGAAGGATTTAGTTGGGTTGGGTTGGGTTGGATTGTATGAAAGAATAATAAATCAAAATAAATCAAAATAAAATAGTTTTGAAAATATTTTTATTTTATTTTACATTACACTATTTCCCTTGCCCTCTTTCTATGTCCAAGCCATCTCACATATCTTTTCTTATTTTTTCAAATTCAAGGCCTCTTTTTTCATTAATTGCTGTTATATATACGTATATGTTTTTAACTACAAGTAAAGCCTGCTTAGTCTGTATAATGTCATTTGCATTTATATGACTGTTTGGTATGGAATAACCCATAGGTGTGCTTTTTTTGGGGGAAGATTACTTCACCCATCCTTAGCATTCCTTGGTTGCCTGTAGTTCTTTATGTAGGATTTGAGGTTTTGTGGATATCCCTCATTCAGTTTGGCATGTCTGTTGTTGTCCTTGTTTAGCTCATGCTTAGGCAGTCATGTTAGTGTCATTTTAGGGTTGTAGCTTCTCACATTCTCTTTAATCTTAACACTACAGAGACTGAGGTAGATAGAACATTGTGAGTTTGAGGCAAGCCTGCTCTCCAGAGCCAGTTACAGGCCAGCAAGAATTTCACAGTGAGATCTTGGCTCAAAACAAAATAAATAAACAAATAAATAAATGAACAAGAAAACAAAAATAATTAGCCTTCCTCCCTTGGTCAAAGTCGTGTATTACTTCTAACTCTGCTAAACAACCAGTGATTGCTTCTCTTTAGTTGTAATCTATGGTACTTGTCTATCTGGACATGAGATGGAGTGTATCACTCTAGGGACCACATAGCTGAATATAGGCTGTGTATGCACATAACTAAGTTCCTTTTACTCCGAAAGTATTTCATGATGGCAAAGAGTGTTTTAGACTGCCTGTCATTTACTTTCTCCTGCAACAAAACAGAAAAAGCAGAAAATTCTCCAAGTACTTTGCATAAGAACTGTGCCTACTTCTACTCTGCTTGTAAGGGTTTTGGTGTTAATGCCCAGACCGTCTTCAGCTCTTCACGTAGCTGAGGACAGCTCTGAAGTTCTGCTAACACTGTTCTATTACCCAAGTGTTTCTGCCACCACTCCAAGTTTAGGTGGTGCTGTGGATCCAAAGCAAAGCTTTGCATGTGTTGGATGATCACTCTATTAGCTGGGGTATCTTCACAGGTCACCGAGGCTCTTTTTTTCTTTTGATGTACACAATAAGAAGTAACATGGGGAAACTGTCAAGGGTAACTGTGGAATCTGCTCCTTATGAGACTTAGTCTGATAGAAATTGGTTTTGTCACTATAAGCTATTTAATAATTGATAGATTATTTTTTATTGACTGAGTTTCTCCATTTGTTTCATGAGAGTAAAAATAGAAGATGTGCAGCTGGATTCTTGTGACAGTTGACAGGTTGAGTACCAGGGTGCAACTGCTAAGGTAAAGGTCTTAGAAGCAAACCTAGAACATTAGTGCATCGTGAGTTGTCATTGTTAGTTATATCTATCATGCCCCTTATATGTTCCTAAAGCTTTCATAAAGATATTGATTGTGTGGAAGATTAGAAAGAGGGAAACATCTTGGGGTCATGGGAGATGGTATAGAAGCTCTTATCCCTGGAATTCAGTTGGGGAGGTACAGTTAACAACTACTCAAACCCCTGCTCTCTTCCTAGTTGTCTACTGGCAATTTTCCAAGAATCTCACCAGAAATCTCATTCACAGGAAAAAAACATGCACTAAAGCAATGTAAAAACCTTAGTAACTCTTGTTTTAAATTATCAGACTCACCTCTCTCTCCCTCTCTCTCTCTCTCTCTGTGTGTGTGTGTGTGTGTGGTGTATAGTTTTGTGTATGGGAATCTGTTATATTTTTACCAAAAAGCATGAGAGCACTAGATATTTCCATGACACCTTTGTGCATGAGTGGCATCATTATTATCAACATTTGAACCAAATTTGGTGAGTGGAATTTGTCAGGGTAGTTGCAAATATGCCTTATTGAT
The DNA here is from genome assembly GCF_950005125.1 of Chionomys nivalis. NCBI lineage: Eukaryota > Metazoa > Chordata > Mammalia > Rodentia > Cricetidae > Chionomys > Chionomys nivalis. The sequence goes on along the minus strand of NC_080094.1, from coordinate 74,017,592 downwards.
ATCTTTATAATATTCCTATATGAACTAAACATTTCAGGAATATTTAGTCACTTGATTAAAATAACTATTTTATTCCTAAATTATTTCTTAATGTATTAGAACAGGACAAAACAAACAAAAGAAAAGAACCCAAGAGACGACACAAAAATCAGATAGCGACTATTTGCTTACTCAACCGACCCCCCCACACACACAAAAGTCCCTGAAATGAAAATCTTAGGATGTATTCAGAGTGTTCGGGTGGAAGCATCACTCGACCCCTTGGCATTGATATACCCAAAGAGTCTGGAATGTTTGGGAGGGGGGCTTCCATGAATCAGGAATTTAACTTAACACAGAAAAGCTAATACAAACCTTTCATGTCCGGTGCATGCTTCCTCAGTCTCTGTTAGATCATGTTTATTTACCAGTACTTGTTTTCATGATGTTCTCCATCCCCCCTGGCTCTTACATACTTTCTGCCTTCTCTTCTGCAGGGTTCCCTGGACTCTGAGGTGAGGAACTTGATGAATACATCTCATTTAGGTTTGAGTGTTTCAAAGTTTCTCAGTCTCTGAATAATATCTGGCTGTGAGTCTACGTATTTATTCCCATCTGCTGCAGGAAGTTTCTCTGATGATGGCTGAGCAAGACACTGATCTATGAGTATAGCAGAATGTCATTAGTAGTCATCTTATTGTTTTTTTTTTTCAGAATACTTGTATTTGGCTTAACCTTAGGTCCTTAGCTGTCTAGTCTCAGGTTCTTGATCACTCAAGCCATGCCAAATAAAAATTCTATTTCATGGAATAGGCATTAAATCAAATCAAATATTGGTTGGTCATTTCCACAAGCTTTTGATCACTATTGCTTTAGCTTATTTGCCAGCAAGACATCATTGTAGATCAAAGTGTTATGGTTGCTTTAGTTTTTCTGTTTCTTTTTGTAGTATGCAGACTGCCTCCCTGTACCCAAGACGCTAGAATGCAGGTTTGAAGACTCCACAAAAGCAGCAGCTCCAGTTGTCCATGTTTAATGAGTAGTTGTTGTCTTTAGCAATACAACATCCTGGGTTGTTGGAAGTTCCATGGGACAACTTTGGTCAAAAACTCAATTAGACAATCAGATGTACTGAAACTTTCATTTGGTCACTAGAGATGTCCATTTAGGACTCTGTCTCCCAATTACTTGGTGATTTCATTGAGATTGCTTTTAAATAATTATCCCATCCCAGGGCTGGAGAGATGGCTCAGCGGTTAAGAGCATTGCCTGCTCTTCCAAAGGTCCTGAGTTCAATTCCCAGCAACCACATGGTGGCTCACAACCATCTGTAATGAGGTCTGGTGCCCTCTTCTGGCCTGTAGGCATACACACAGACAGAACATTGTATACATAATAAATAAATAAATATTTAAAAAAAAATTATCCCATCCCATTTAGTACTCTTATGTGTTAGTTTCTCGTTTTGTTTTAGCTGTTTTTATTTTATTCTTATCTCATTAAAGTCTATTTCTTTTTAAATGGAGGACAGAAAGGGCTTACTTCCTGATGAGAGGGGAGGAGTTAAGAGGAAAAGATAATGGAGAAACTGTAATCAGGATGTATTTATCTGAGGAAAAAGTCTGTTTTCTTTTGTTCTTCTCTGATACATTACATCCCAAAGGCAGGTTTTTCTCTTCCTTACCCACCCTTTGTGGTCTTCCCCCTCACCTCCTCTCTCCCATAGATCTACTTTTCTTTTTTTGGGGGGGGTGCTCCCAATATGGCATAAGTGGCATAAGTTACAATAGACTAGGTACAACTCTTCATATCAAAGCTGGATAAGGCAACCCAGTAGGAGAAAAAAAGGTCGCAAGTGCAGTAAAAAGAGTCAAAGATACCCACTTTTGGAGTCCCATAAGAACATTAAACTACACAACCATAAGGTCTATGTAGAGGACCTAGCTCAGACATATGCAGGATCTGTGTTTGTTACTTCAGTCTCTGTTATCCCCTATGATCCCTGCTTAGTTGATTTTGTGGGCTACGTTCTCATGGTGTCCTTGACCCTTCTGGCTCCTGCAATCATTTCCCCAACTCAACCTATTGTTTGGCTGTGGGTCCCTGCATCTGCTCCCATCAGTTGCTGGAAGACTCTTCTCTCATGACAATTAGACTAGGCACTTAACTATGAGTATAGCAGACTATCATTAGGAATTATTTCATGGAACTTTTTTTCCAGTGGTTTTTGGTTCTATGCTTGGTTTGTGACTGTTCTGGCTCTTGTTCCCTTCCATCTCAGCAGAGTTAGCTATGGGCTCCCTCTTGGTCTATGGACCTCAGGTTGACCAGGAATTACTTGGCCATTCCTACAATTCCTTTACCACCATGACCCCAGCGCATCTTGGAGGCAGAAAAAAATTGAGGTTCTTTGCCTGGGTGTCCCAATCCCACTTCTGGAAGTTTTGCCTTTTTATAGAAGATGAACATGGTTCTTTATTCCCTATTTCTGGGAGTCTTCACAAGGGTCAGAAAGATTCTAGGGAGTTTCTAATGCACTAAGGTTCCCACATTGACCACTGAATGACCTCCAAATTCCAGTTGTCTTCCAATATAAGAAAATAAAGCAAACAAACACAGAAAAGAATGAGGCTTTAGGTATTTGTGAGCCTGCTGTAAGCTTTTATACTCTGGGTTAAAACCTCCTTAGTGAAGAATACCATATAATTAGGCCCCATTGGTCCATACTATCTAAAATCCCAGTGTGAGCTGAAAAGACACCTCAACAAGCAAAGGCACTTTTAGCTAAGCCTGATATCGTGAGTTTAATCTCCAGGGCCCCCTTATGATAGAAGTGGAGAACTAACTCCTTATAAGTTATCCCCACACTGTCACACACACACACACACACACACACACACACATACACACACACACATGAGAGAGACTAAACAAACACAATACAAATACAGAAATTGAAACATGAATCCATGTTCAAATTTATTTGAGTTTGCATATTTTGCACAATAAGCCTAAATAGTCATTTTATTTACGATTTAAGTTTTCATAAACCTATAAAACTCAGTTTTTCATAATTGTAGTTCAATGTTCTTAATTAGTGTTGTCCATACATGAATAAATGTGTGTCTTTCAGCTGGGGCATGGATAACATACAGATATCATACCTCAAAAGAAAACTAATGTTCTCTCCACCAGCAGCCGTGAACTGACATGTCTTGCTAGCTTCATGAGCCCTTCCCTTTTTTATCCATGCTAGAATTTTGATTGTCTTGTTCTTCTTCAGGTTTTGTACTGGCAGCACTAATTAAGATTCAGTGAGCTAAAAAAAAAAAAAAAAAATTAAAAGAAAACATGAAATTAGGAAGGGGATTTTTTGGATCTGATAGGACTTAGAGTGAAAAGAAGGATGGATGTGTTCAAATATATCATATACATGTACGAACTTCTCAAAGTTTGTAATGTAAAAATATACTTGTTTGGGGAAACTACTCCTGTTTTTATAAGTGACATTTTCTCTTACAGAATAGTTAAGGGAAGCAACTTATTTTGTATGATTTTTGAAAATCTGGTAAGGCCACTGCTCCCAGCTGGGTTTATTTTGGGAGGTTACTGGATAACTCCTGGAGTTGTCCTGAATATTACTCTCCTCAGAGCCTTCTGACTTCTCATGCAGATCTATATTTCATTTTAACAACAGTAAGGCTCTGCAAATTCCAAAGGGTCTCACAATCACCAGCACTGCAGAAATGCAGCTTGGCACATTCTATCTGTAAAATGTTCAAGGTTTCTTACATCGTTTCTGCAAAGTATATCACCCTGGACATTTTATGAAGGCAAACAAGTTTCTGCTAGAAAAAAAAATAGGTAAGTGATTGTCATGGCTTGCAAAAAGTTTTTTTTATCCAATGGAAGATGGTTCTTTCCTAAAATGAGATATTTTATGTTAAAAGAATTAATGAAGAATTAAGGTTTTTGAGACTATTTTCTTGAAATAGAAGATTCACTTCTAACATGCACATAGCTTATTCTCTCCTAATGATATTCTATTCATTAAAATATATATCTTTGGGTTATACAATTTTTAAAAATTTTTCATATATCTGGCCATATTTCTAATATAATAAAACTACATATTTTGTATTTGCTGCTAGTCAGTTATTAAATGTTCACTATTACACATAACAAAATCCCTTGGAATCCCCAGTGATGTTTTCTAATAATATAATTGGTAAATGAGTACAACTAGTTTCCTTCAGGATGGGACCGGTCTACACAAAGACTGAGCCACAATTAGACACAATCATTGAAGATATGAGAGGTTGAGTTCATGACCAACAATCAAAGATATAATCAGTAAAGTCTATATAATAGCACATCCACAAAGTTCTTCAAAGACAAGATCAAACATTTGGAGGTATCTGGATGGTAACATTTTTAGTAAATGCTACACATCAGGGCTGGAAAAAAGTGCTCCAATGTTAAGAATTCATCTTTCTTTTCTGGAGGACCTGTTTGTTCTTGAGCACCTACTCTGGGCATCTCACAGCTTCCTTTGACTCTACCTCCAAAGTGTTTGACCACCATTTGGGGATCCATCAGTATACATGTTCATATTTTCATAGACCTTTACACAAAAAGACACATATGCACATTACATATATTTACAAACACACAGACGTAAAAATTCCCCCAAAGCTAGAGTTCTCCCTCCAGTTGTTCTTCTCTATTCTCTGTAATATCCTTTATAATGCACTAGTAAATGTAACTGTTCTCTGACTTATGTTAGCAATATATCATACAACAAAACTCTAGGAAGTGAATTACACACTTTGATTTGTAAGGCAATAGCCAAAACTATAGCTGAGAAACTACGTGCCCTTAATTTCTGAGCAGGGAAAATCTTATGGGACTAAGATCCAACCTGTGGGGTGTAACATAGTCCATAATGAGACATTGCCAGGCTTTGATTATATAGAACACCAATTGGTACCTGAGAGGTGGGGATAGTTTTGACAAAGGCTAATGTGAAGTCACCACAGCACCTTGTGTTGTTGCCTCTGCCTCCCCTTGTTTCTGCCAAAATTGCTTATTATTTAATTATTTATATAATTCAGATTTTGTATCATTAAAGTTAGGTTGTGAACATTTGTTTATCAGTGTTAAAGAAGTAGGTTGTTAACTGAATGTCCTGATCTGTTTGTTCTTTAACAAATAACTTTATATATGTACCAGGATAGACGAATAATGCATTTCATTTGTGTAATCAAATAGTAAAGCCTATCATTAAAGACCATGTCTTCAAATAGTTTTTGTAAAAATTTTAAATATAAAAGTGAAATGATCATGCAATTTTAACTAAAATTTGTATCAAATTATCTTTAAATTTGAAGGAAATAATTGATTTTAGTAAGAAAATGACACATTCACAATAAATAATGGCTATCAATAGTATTAACATGCATATTTCAGTCAATTCAGAATTACATAGAAACAAAGAGGTGACAGACAGCTGGCCCTCTTTTAATAAGATTTTCATGAATGACAGTTTCGAGATGACTCACATGAACTGTTTTCAACTACTTTAGAGATTCTATCCGTGACACTGGCATATGCAGGTAAAAGTTTAGTGCTCACATAACACACATGCACACAATACAGCAATACAGTCTGTGATTCCACCAACACACACACACACATTATAAGAAACCTTTCATTCTATTGTATATATTCAAAATGCAGCAAATAAACATTGTTATCACCTAAAAAAACCCAAGACTATCTGTAAAATGCCATTAATTAAAGAAAAAAAAAAGACTTGGAATTTCTACAGTATATACCACTTTTGTAAAATCAATTTGTATAGAGAAAAGATTAAGTGTTAGTCAATATTTTGTTCTCTCTCTGTCTCTCTCTGTCTCTGTCTCTCTCTCTCTGTCTCTGTCTCTGTCTCTCTCTCTCTCTCTCTTGTAGTTTCATTCCCTGATAGTTTTTAAGAAATGTTCATCCATAGGGAACCTGAAATGAACCTATCCTATAATCATACTGATGAATATCTTGCATATCGCCATAGAACCTTCATCTAGCGATGGATGGAGATAGAGACAGAGACCCACACTGGAGCACCGGACTGAGCTCCCAAGGTTATAATGAGGAGCAGAAGGAGAGAGAACATGAACAAGGAAGTCAGGACCATGAGGGGTGCACCCAACCACTGAGACAGTGGGGCCGATCTATTGGGAGCTCACCAAGGCCAGCTGGACTGCTACTGAAAAAACATGGGATAAAACCGGACTCTCTGAATGTGGCGGACAATGAGAGCTGACGAGAGGCCAAGGAGAATGGCACGGGAACTTTCATCTGGCGATGGATCAAGAGAGAGACAGAGACCCAATTTGGAGCAACGGTCTGAGCTCTTAAGGTCCAAATGAGGAGCAGAAGGAGGGAGAACATGAGCAAGGAAATCAGGACCACGAGTCGTGCACCCACCCACTGTGACAGTGGAACTGATCTATGGGGAGCTCTCCAAGGCCAGCTGGACTGGGACTGAATAAGCATGGGTTGAAACTGGACTCTCTGAACATGGCGGACAATGAAGGCTGATGAGAAGCCAAGGACAATGGCACTAGGGTTCGATCCTAATACATGAACTGGCTTTGTGGGAGCTTAGCCTGTTTGGATGCTCACCTTCCTGGACCTAGATAGAAGTGGGAGGACCTTGGTCTTCCTGTAGGGCAGGGAATTTGGACTGCTCTTCAGTATCGAGAGGGAGGGGGAATGGACTGGGGGGAGGAGAAGAGGAGTGGGTATAGGGGGAGGGGAGCGGGGGGAGGGGGCAATATGTGGGAGGAGGGGGAGGGAAATGGGAAACGGGGAGCAGTTGGAAATTTTAATTAAAAAAGAATAAAAAAAAAATGAAAAAAAAAAAAAAGAAATGTTCATCCAAATTGGAATTCTGAAATTATGAGCTGCTGCAAAGGAGCTATGCAAATCAACAAATGAGCTCAGTATTCTTAGGACTTGGGATTGACGCAATTTAAATTTTATGGATTTAAAAACAATTTATTATAGAAAATAAAGAATAATATTCAATTAAAATAAATTTAGCTATTTGCTGTATATATTACTAAAAGTAATCAAATTGTGAGGTTAAACAAATGTTTCTATCACATGGGTTAATTACAATTAGATCTCCCTTTAGTGTCTATACATTAATTCTAGTGGAAGCAGGACATGGAGAAATTGCAGTGCCTAGTTTTTAGCTAGGACAGCATGGTAATGAAATTGTATCTTCAGGTGACTGGGGAAAATGTTTGCTTACACAAATATTTAACCAGTATATTTCATGGACATTTGTATAGGCCTTTAAAGAAGAGTATTTCAATTTAAACTTTTAAGAAATGACAGCGTGATATGGATAATCAACTACTTCATGAATGATGGTTCACATTGAGATTTGTTTGCCAGCAAGCCCTGGAGTAAAAGACCATGGATCTAAATCCTAATCTAGGATCCACTATCCACAAGAATCTGGATTAGCTAGCATATCAAAGAATCAATTTATTATATTTACAGATTAGAAGTTACAATCACATTAATATCATAAATTGGTGGAAAAGAATATACGAAAGAGTATATAAACAGAATGTGTCAGATAACTGTGGCACTAATTATCGTGTTGATCATGCATCAACTCTTGAATTGACGTTTGCTATGTAAGGCTGACCACTGATCTCTAGGTATTTTCCAGACATATTACTTATTCATAATAGAGAAATAAATTTCTACCATTATGTATCTGGTGTGGTTCTTTAAAAGTAGAATGACTAAGTGGGTAGTGCCATTTATTAGGAAGCCAGATACTGTATTAAAACTCTGGTTTGTGTCTTACAAGTTGTAAGACCTATTATAAGTCAATTGCTTTCATCTCTAGATTTCATTGCCTCTGAGGAACCAATACAATTTACCATAAGTGGTCGGCAAAATACCAGAAGCTCCACTGTTTGAAAAATTTTTACAGCAGTACCTGACATAGTAAACACAGCCTAAGTATTTTGTAGATGCACAGAAAGAACTACAAGTTTTCATAGTTTTTTTTAATACTAAATGTAGATGTTCAACAGTAAGGTATACATGCATAAATTAACTGAAGAACTTCATGCAGAACCCATTTAAGGCTTCTTTGAATAAAAGCAGAACTGTGAAGTTCAAGCACAGAATCTCTAGGACAGGCCCTGCCTGTAGATTGCTTGATTTGCCATTTGCATGGACTTTAAGATGTTTTCCTCATAGGTAACTTCAGGATCGTTCTTTGGATGGAAGAGTGCTATTAATGATTTGTGTTAGAGCCTTTTTCTTCTTTTCAAAATGACCTTACTTTAAAAATCAATTCCTTAAAAAAATTCAACAAGTGTCGTTTGAGCACATATTTAGACATGTAACAAAGGGCCGTATCTCCAGGTTTTCTCTAAAAGTTGACCACAAATGCACAACCCTTGTTTATAAAAACGTTTGTATTTTATCTCTGTGGTTTTAAATTTTCTTATATATAAAAAGGAAACTTAAGTTTTCTATGGTTTCATTTGTATGTTTTAAAACTATGTTTTGGTTTGTTTGTATATAAGGTAATTTTATGCCTCATATGATACCTTTAAATCCTCACTAATTTCTCTTTCTGATTATGTGAAAGTCTCAGAAAATACTGTGTTTTTATAAAAGAGCAAAATTATCATAGACCCTAAAAGAAGAAATCAGTAATATTATTCTGTTAAAGTGACATAGTGATGACGTATTGAAATACCCATACGCCAGAGTATATCTCAGTGGCCATCAGAGATGCTTTCCTTTGAAGTTGATGGCAGTTAACACAAAGATCCTTAGCTGGTCAATGCAAGGAAAAAAAGAAACTACAATGTGGCAACATCTGCAGGTCCCTGCCCTGCCGCATCCAACCCAGCAAAATGTTTCACATCCTTAAACAGTGCCTAGATTGGTAAATCTCCCTGGCTGTCCATATCCAATCACAATTTTCAAGCCTTCAGACCCAGTCTGGGTCCCACATTCATTGTCCCAACCTGTTTTAGCCTTGCCTGATATGAAATCAATATCTAGGCTTCCACCAGGACACCTATTGCCTACAACAAAAGCCAGAGGGACCTCTTTTGGCATATACTCCCTTTCACCCACTCAAATCTACCCTACAATCCACGTTTGGACTAGGAGGCACATTCTGTTTATCTGCCCAGTCTCCTCTATTTATTTGACTTCATTCTGTCATTTCCAACCTCTGGGACCAACCTGCCTGTGCAGACTCTCTTCTGCCCCAATCTGATCTGACACATCAGAATTAGAACTGACAGAAGAGTCCACATCACCAGATCTCATCACAAAAACACAGTGTGCTAGGTAAGTCCAGCAACTTTTCTCTAAAACTTACTGGTGGGAATTTTTGTCAAAGTCTCATTACCTAAAAGGACAACAGAACAAAGAATTTAAAGGAATAATCATAAACTTCAAAAAATTCAGGGAATTTAAAGAAGACATAAAAAAGAGCTTTATGAAATCAAGGAGAAAAAAAAGAATTTAGGACAGTTGTTCTCAACATTCATAATGCTGCCATATTTTATTATAATTCATCATGTTGTAACCCCTAACCATAATTTTTTGTTGTTTCTTTATTACTATAATTTTGCTACTTTTATAAATCATGATACAAATATCTGCTATGCAGGATTTCTGATATGGTACCCCCAAACAGGTTGTGATCCTTGGGTTGAGAACCACTGGTTTAGAAGAATAAACACCTGAATGGAGCACCAAAAAAATACCAGCATAAGAATGATGAAAATTAAGAGAATTGAGCATTTGGGAACAGAATTCAATATGGAGTATAATAATAGAAGACTGCTCAAGCTAAATAAAGATGGAATTGAAAAACATAGTAACTCAGTTAGAAAACTCAATGAAAAGCCTTACCAGTAAAATAAAGTAGAAGAAATATTTTCAGATCTGGAAAATAGTGGATATAGGCAAAATAAGTAAGGGCTGTTAAAATTTGAAAGATCCTGGAAAGAAATATATTATGAAATATGGGACACCATGAAAAAAATAAACTTTTTAGTTCTAGGCATAGATGAATGAGAATGCCAAGTCAGTTCCATGGGAAATCAACAAGATCGTAGAAAGAACCTCTCTTAAAGTAAGGAAAAGACCATTCAGATATAAGAACCCCACAGAACACAACACAGACAAGACCAGAAAAGAAAATTCCCACAATGCATAATACTTAAAAACATATAGAATGAGAGTAAAATGAAAACATAACACACACACACACACAGAGAGAGAGAGAGAGAGAGAGAGAGAGAGAGAGGCTCTGAGATACATTGAAAAGATTCCTATAAAGAAAACTTGTATTTCTGAGGATCTACAGTAAAATTTCAGGAAAATCAAAAATTATTTAATGATGCAACTCAAAATTTTCAAAAATTAAGAACAAAGCAAATCCAAAAACAATTGACAACAAGAAATAATAGAAAATTGTGCAGAAACCAAAGAAACGCAGGCAATGAAATGGTTCTGGGTGGCAGCACAGGACAGCTGTATTGTCATGGCTCCTGTGGGAGCACATTCTTCAGACCTTGACATGGTCACAGGTTAAGTTTCCACAGGTTCCTCAGTGGTCACAGGAGCCACAGACATTAACACAGACCCCAAAAGCTGTATCAATGCCACAGATTAGCTCATGGCCCTTGGCATCAGCTCAGGCTAGGATATTACCATGACCTTGGTTGACAATCTATGTCAGCCCATTCTTCACTGCTACTGCCTCTTCATATCTTCCTCTCTCCCTAACACATGAATCATTCTGCCTCTCTTACTCATCCATTTCCTCATCCTGTATTCATTCACTATAATGGTGTCTAACAGGCAAGTTCATAGATGATTTCTTCCTGTCCCAAGTCTAGAAATGAATTATCACATTATCACTGCTATCGATACAAAAAAAATGCCTTTAACAAAATCCAAAATGCCTACCTGGTAAAATTTTCAGAAAGGAGATATACCTCAATACAACAAAAGCTATATATTAGAACTCACAGCCAACACAATCCTTTAAAAAAAAGTAGGTTATCAATTGATGCCACGAAAGTAACAAAGGTGTTCACCATTCCCACCCTTTTTCAATATTGTGCTCTAAATAATAGTTAGGGAACAAGATGAGTGAAGGAAATTAAAGAGATAGAAATAGGGAAACAAGTAGCCAAACTATCATTATTTGTAGATGATATGATACTGTACATTAGAGATTCCAAAATTTTATTGAAAATTTTCAAGAAATGATAAATAAATTAAGCAGGACACAAAATCAACTTGCACAAGTCAACAGCATATCTATACACCAATAATAAACAAAGAAAAGAAGAGGTCATGGACACTAACAATAGCCTTAAAGGAAAAATATCTTAGAATAAATCTAACTGGCTAAGTTTAAGTTATGCTCATTGACAATGAAAACTTAAAAACTCTGAAGAAAAAAATAGACAAAGGCACTGGAAAATAGAAAGACATACCCTGCTCATGGTAAATTAATATTGAGAAATGATCATTTTACAAAAATTATTTTCAGATTCTTTATAATCTAAATCAAAATCCCTATCATTCTTCAGAGAAATAAAAAAAAATTCTTAAAATTCACATGGAACTACAAAACACCCTGTATAGCCAAAGTAATCTGAGTTATCAATAATGGATTCATTAGCTTTGAAAACATAGCAAGTAATATTATACAGACTGGGAACATTGTATTTGTGAATATATGTATGCAACAATAATTAATGAAAATAGGGTTTGAAGAGAAGGAATAGAAAGAGGAACTAATATAATTATGTTATAATCTCAAAAAACAGCCGGGCGATGGTGGCGCACGCCTTTAATCCCAGCACTCGGGAGGCAGAGGCAGGCGGATCTCTGTGAGTTCGAGACCAGCCTGGTCTACGAAGCTAGTTCCAGGACAGGCTCCAAAGCCACAGAGAAACCCTGTCTCGAAAAAACAAAAACAAAAACAAAAACAAACAAAAAAAAAACTCAAAAAACAAATGTAGAGTACTTACAAAAAAGAAATAAAAGAAAGAAGAAAGTAGGCTGTGCTTATGCCTAAATGGCAATATACTCCTCCCTCAAAGGTTTGGGATCTTCAAGGAAAATGGAACAGAAGCACTCTAAGACCTAGCGGTAGTGGATTGCTTCAAGGAAACAGTATGATCCCGATACAATATTAGTTGCATATAAACTAACAGTGATTGTGACAGCATGGAACTAACCTGTACAAACTCAAAGTCAGACAAAATAAAGCATAGAGAAGACAGGCACAAAATCTTATTAATGACTGAGAAGCTATTGGTATTGGAACTTTCTAGAAAAGTCAACTTTCTATGTTGTGACCTCTGGTTGGCATTCCACTATGCCAGGGCCGGCCTAATTCTGATGACTAATTAAACTAAACAAACTGAGCTTAATATGGGGATAGAAGAAGAAGAACAAGAAGGAGAGGGAAGGAGAAGGAAGAGGTGGAGAAGGGGAAGAGGGGAAGAGAAAGAGGAGGAGGAGAAGGAAGAACAGGAGGAGGAGGAAGAAGAAGAGGAGGATAAGGAAAAGGAAGAGGAGGAGGAGGAAGAGGAGAAGGAGGAGGAGGAGGAGAAGGAGAACTCAAAAGTGGGAAGAAGAGAAGGAAGTGTAGAACTGCTCTCTTGATTGCATAGTAGGATATCCATGCCCTGTACTGTGCCATGGTCAAAAGCAATGGGTAGGGAAGTCATAGGGGAGAAATAATGACTGTTTTGCTAAATGGTCAGATTATCAAAGAGACTCCTAATTTACAGTTGAATCCACAGATTTATGTGTTCCAAACCTTGCCCACTCAAACTTTTCATTTCTATAGTATTTTAATACATACCTGCAGTAATGTTCAAAGTGTTAAGAAATTACTTTGAATGTTTGGCCTGAGAAGGGAAATCTATGACAAACCTTTCCCTCAAAGTTCAGGAAGCTCTGAGGAAAAGAAGACTGAAAGAAAAGAATAGTGAGATGTTTGAAGAAGGACAATGGCACTGGGTTTTGATCCTACTGGCTTTGTGGGAGCCTAGCCTGTTTGGATGCTCACCTTCCTAGACCTGGATGGAGGGGGGAGGACCTTGGACTGCCCACAGGGTAGGGAACCCTGACTGCTCTTAGGACTGGAGAGGGAGGAGGAGGGGAGTGGAGCATGGGGAGATGGGGAGTGGGGGGAAGGGGGGGGAAGGGAGGCGGGGAGGAGGTGGAAATTTTTAATAAAAAAATAAAATAAAATAAAAAAATAAATATTGTATCTGTAAAAAAAAAACAAAAACAAACAAAAAAAAAGAATAGTGAGAGAAAGTGTAAGAATTCTATGAAATACTGACCTGTAGAAAAGACATGGCTGTTACAAAACTGATTTCAGTGTTGTTGTGATTACCAACACACCAAGATTTTTAATAGGATAGGGGTACCTGTGATCCTATTTATAGCTTTGTAACTGTCTGGCAATTCATGACTGTTTGGGGAGAGAGGGTAATATTCCCTTATGATTGTTACCACTGCAGGTTTCTCAGGTTGCAGTGAACACCTACATTCATGTGCACAGGGCCAGAAGTAACTGGATTTCAAAGGTTCAAAGAAAGTGAGAAAAAAAGAAAGTGAGGAAAGTAAAAGAGTAAGAGAGAGAAAGAGGGGGGAAGTGAGGGAGGGAAGGAGGAAGGAAGAAGGGAAAGGTGGAGGAAGAGAGGGAGGGAAAAAACAAAAAAAATGAAAATAAATAAGGATAATATAGAAGATCTACTTGTCCTACTTATGTTTTTATTTTTAAAGTATTTATAAATAACAAAACTGAGCCCATATCTCTAAAAATATCTGACAATTCTAAGAAAAGTCATCTAACAAAATTAAAAAGCCAACCAGAAATTATAAGTACAATAGAAAATGATAATTAAAAGTCTCAAAATATTGAGCTGATATGAAGAAATTTTTTAACTTATTTTGCAGAAATATATTTTGTAGATATATTGAATACAAAATACATGAGAAAAATTAAAAGATGTTTTGAAAAGCATTAGTAGCACTTTCCTGAAGAAATTCAATTTGATATTATTTCCTGTCTATTAGTGTCTTTTATAATGAAATACAAAAAACAACCCACTTCAAATTTTACTCAACTATTTGAAAGTTACAGAAAATTTCACAAAATGTCCTTGTTCACTTAAGCAAGGTAAAGCTACTACTTAGCAATGTGTTCAGAGCTTTGAAACATGTCCTGTTAGTATACAGGGTACCTGTGTTTCCCTGCCTATATTCTGTTCCCTTTTAGGGTATCAAACTTCAGGAGCTCAGATGCATTCTATTCTTCAGAATCAGCAGGTGCACAACAGACACTCAAATACCAGTAATTAAAGGAAACTCACTTTGCTGTTAACCATTTGTTGTGGCTAATTTTCAATGATAATTGAGTTTAGAATTACTTGGGAAACACAGGAGAGTATTTCAAGAATTGTTTTTCTAAGGAGAAAAAGATCATGCTGAGAGAGGGTGGCTATGAACCAAGATTAGGCTTTATACAGAATAAATATGTGAACAGGGGATAAGATGAGTAACAACATCCTCTTCTCTTCTTCCTGACTCTATGACATAAAACTGGCCACCTTACATTCCTGCTATAGCTGAGAGAATTGTTCTGCTGCCATGGCTTTCCTACAAGTGATGAACTTTATCACCTCAAACTATAAGCCAAAATAAATCCTCCTTACCTTAAGTTGATTCTATCAGATATTTTAACACAGCAAATGAAGACAATTATATGGGAAACTGGTGCTGAAAGTGGGGTTATTGTTATTATAAGCCTGATTCAGTACATTGAAAACATGAAGAACTGGTTAAAAAAATGGAAGAGAGCCTTACAGGCAAGAGGAGCTAACCAAGGCTATAAGCAGAGATAAATAGACCATTCCAGTGGGAACCAAAATGTCAATAGAAATATTGACAGTGGAGACCTGAGATAGGTTTTAAATGATAACATTCTAATGAGACTTGCTTACAGGAAATTTTATGATATATTCTGGAAAAGAATCAGACTGCATTCCATGCATCCTGACATTATGAGTGAGACTGAATTAAAAAGTAAAAGCGCAACATTATTTTATTTGTATATTTGGTTACCCAGGGAGTTTCAAGACTGCACAGCACTCGTATGGTATCATGATTGCTGCTCACTGTTTCCAGTTGGACAAGGACAGAGAACAGAAAGTTATTACTATGTGCAGTTTGGTGATTAAAACAATATGCACAAGTTTAAAGGCATTAAAAATGAGTACAGATAAATCATTGAAGAGATCAGTATCACTAAAGTGAAATGTGGTGTTCTGTACTGAGATAATAGAAAAATATTCCCCAGGAACAAAACATATCTACTCATTGAAGACTATCTTGGCAATTTTATGTAAATTTGACCCAAGTAGTCATTTGGATAAAGGGATTTGGACCTGAGAAAATACCTCCATAAGATTTGCCTTTAAGTATGTCCATAGTATATGTTCATTAGTTATTGGTGTGGAAGGACCCAGTCTCTTACTAGGATGTCATTCCTGGGCAAGCTGAGCAACTCATGGAGAGCAAACGATCTAGCAGCACTCCTCTATGGCTCCTACATCGGTTCCTATTTCTAAGTTACTGCCTTGATTCCTGATATGACTCAACCTGGGTCATCTGCTGGAAAAACAGGTGCTTTTCTGCTTGTTCTTCTTTCCAGACCCTAAACACATCCCTTTTAATCATAGGATTCTACCATAGGTGATCAGAGACTCATAGCCATAGTAGGATATGGGAGGAGTGGGTCCCACCACCCGGCTAGCTTAACCCTCAAAATAATTACATAGAAACTGTATTCATTTAAACACTGCCTGGCCCATTATCTCTCGCCTGTTATTGGCTAACTCTCACATATTAGTTTAACCCATCTCCATTAATGTGTATAGCCACTAGACTGTGATTTACTGGCATGAATCAAACCAGCGACCATCTTGGGCAGGAGAACCATGGCATCTGCCTGTCTCTGCTTTCTTCCTCCCAGAATTCTTTTCTGTCTTCCCTGCCTACCTGAGTTCCACCCTATCAACTAGGCCAAGGCAATTTCTTTAATAACTAATGAAAGCAACACAAATACAGAATGACCTCCTACACCAATAGTACAAAGTGAAATGTAAATATTTTATTTGTAAGATTCCCCAAAATCAACTAAGTTTCAGGTTTAGTTTTTAGAACTCATGTGGTGGTTCACAATCATCTGTAATTAGAGTTACATGAAATCTGATGACTTCTGACTTCCACAGGCACTGGGCAAACACATAATGCATGCATGTGAGTGTGTGTTTGTGTGTGTGATTGTGAATATCTGTGTATCAAGCAAAACATCCATAAACATAAAATAAAATAAACAAATCTAAAAATAAATTGAAGTGATATGTTTTGTTTTCAAGTTGATTCCATTGCTATAATAGGTCATGGTCTCATAACATCACTGCAATATTAACTACATATGGCCTAAACCTTCCTTGCTGTCCTTCTGGACCTATGCATTTAACCCACCTTGTGTTTTGTTTCACTTGAGGTAGGGTTCCAATTCCTAGAAATTGAATATTTGCCTCTTGAAGAGTCCAGTCTAGATGTCAAGATTCTGGAGTAATGATACTCACAGCCGCACCTGTGTCTAGTAATACTTCAGTTACAATGTCATTTATAAAAACTCTTAGCATTGGTCATTGATCATTTATAGAAGTCAGCCAAAATATATGTTTTCTATTTCTTACTGGAGTTTTTGATTAATTCTCCATGTCTATCCATTATCCAGAACAATACGCACTGGATTGTTTAATTTTCCTGGTGAGACATATTCTCCACAGTGTCTGGGAATGACTGTACCTTGTTTGATATTGGGACCTGTGAGAGGCCCCCCAAGGAGTTTCCTAGTGATATTGGGTTACCTTGTCTGTCTCTTGTCGACCTACATCCATTAATCCAATGTCAGCCTTTGCCACACCTCCTACATATACCAGAAGGCTGAGTCCACCTATTCTTGCCATTCCTAGAAATTCCTAGGAATTCCTTGTCTACAAGTCCCTTCTTAGCAACCCTATTCTTCCACAATTAAAACATTTGGCATTTTGGTGTCTCATCATACCATGAAAATCACATCTTCTACCCAACCTTCAGTTCTATAGTCAAATGTTTCAAAATTCATTGTATGTAAGATCCATTCATCTAAGAGTGCTGACTTAACCTTTAAAGGTCCAAGGATCTTCTTTCACTCTAATTTGGTGTTTTCAAAAGCCAAGGATTCAATTAATAAACATCTAGCATCAGGATCTGTCAGTCTTAATTGTACAGCCTTAGTTAATCTTAGTAAGAAGTAGGTAAAGAGTTCTTTTTAGCCCTGTTCATCCCTAATATATGACTCTATTCTCTTTTCTGATTCCTCAGTCCTGTCCCAAGCATTTAAAGCTGCTGTTTTATATAGGAACAAGGTGCATTCGTCATAGCTAGCCTGTTCCTGAGGATGAGAGTAATGACCCTCACCAAGAATTTGATCTTGGGAAGTCTCAAATCCATTTGTTTTTCCCTGTTGTTCTAAAATTATTACCTGTTCTCCCCAATAACACTTGCAAAGAATCTGAGATCCATTTTCTAGGACCACTGAGATTAATTGAAGCCAACTGTGTGGGGTAGCCTTAGTGCTTGAAGCTCACGATTTCACTATTTCCCCAGCAAATTATCAGTGTACCCCATTAAAAACTATTAGCCATTTTATATCTTTCAGATTGTTCATTCATATTGGTTCCCATGCACATCCTTTAACTATCTTAGGGTACTTTGTGCCATATGGTCTTTCCAAGAAAATTACCAGATTTGCAGTTGAAACTCTGTGTAAGTCATCCTGGAATATGGCATGTACTGATAAGGCTAAATCCTGTCCTTGTACCTTCTGTCCCTGCTCATCAATTTCAATAAATTCCTCAATATTTTCAATTCTTTTTACTACTGCCTTTTTTAAAGTCTGAATTTCCTATCTAGTGTTCTGTTTTAATGTCCTCACTGAGGATTCCAAGGTATGGAACTTGTCCAATAAAGATAATATCAAATTCTTAGACATATCATAATTTTTGAACAGATTCTGAGAGTTACATTCAACAGCACAAATTCTTTCAGATAATTTTGTTTAATTGATGCTATCTCTCTGTAGTATTTTTATTATTATGCAGTATTAGTATTATTATCTCATTTTTTAAATTAATTAATTTATTTATTAATTAAATATTTCTGCCTCCTCCCCACCACCACCTCCCATTTCCCTCCCCCTCCCCCAACCAAGTCCCCCTCCCTCATCAGCTCGAAGAGCAATCAGGGTTCCCTGCCCTGTGGGAAGTCCAAGGACCATCCACCTCCATCCTGGTCTAGTAAGGTGAGCATCCAAACTGCCTAGGCTCCCACAAAGCCAGTACGTGCAATAGGATCAAAAACCCATTGCCATTGTTCTTGAGTTCTCAGTAGTCCTCATTGTCCGCTATGTTCAGCGAGTCCGGTTTTATCCCATGCTTTTTCAGACCCAGGCCAGCTGGCCTTGGTGAGTTCCCGATAGAACATCCCCAATGTCTCAGTGTGTGTGTGCACCCCTCGCGGTCCTGAGTTTCTTGCTCGTGCTCTCTCTCCTTCTGCTCAAACAAAGCTAATTCCTAGAAGTAAATAAAGGGATGTACAAGGAAAATTGTGTAGCCTTGTAGAATACCTTCCATAGTATAAGCAAAATAATTATTGAACTCCTGGATGTTATCAGTCATTTTTTGTAGTTTTTCAGATCTTACCTGTTGTAAGGCAATTACAATAAATTGGAGTCAGTGTAATAAGTGTTATCAGCCAATGAGTGTCGCAGTTGCAGCCATGTGGCAAAGGGATGCTAGCAGCAGTGAACAGCATATGTTCTTTACGTAGGAACTGAAAAATATGTTTTGTTTAACAAATTAAGACCAGTCATTAAGGTGATCAAATGATTCCAAGTGTTGCAGCCCAGGATAAAGAGAAAATCCAAAATTTTCTGTCAGTGTGAGTTGCTGACTGTGTGCACCACAGGATCACAGGCAGCAGTGGTGTGGGCTGGCATGTACACAGAGAGGCAAGCCAGGGAGCATTGAGCAGCAGCCTGCTGTGTCTGAGGACCAGTTAGAGCCACATGCAGTAGAGTCGGTACCCAATGTGCCATGCGGCTGGCAGACCATTCCCAAAAAGTGTTGGCTGGTCTCCCCTGCCTCACTTTCGGACACCAGATGATGGCAGAAGATATGGAATAACCCAACATTAGTTCAGAATTAAGTATAATAAGAGGTTATTTATTTAAAGGAGACTCAGAGATCGCAGTCCTCTGCACAAACAGGGACCAGGAATAGAGTCTAGCAGTTGGAAGCAAGAGAGTGAGTGTACACTTTACAGCTACATTTACAGTATAAGAGACCTCACCCAAGTGGGCTGGTATCTTAAAGACTGTTGGCTGAAGGAGCTGAAGGAGCTCCCGCAGAGGTAACCTATGCTATTTTCATAGTACCAATCTTTGTTACCCCCTCGGTACAGTTTGCACGCCACCGTACCGTACGCAAGTCGGGTAAGGGCCTGGAGATTGAAAGAACACACAAAGAGACCTGGGTCATTCGAAAGGAGATCAGCCGAATGCCATTTATTCAGCCGTGGGGAAATCCTTATATACCTAGCTGCTGCACAAGGATTTCTGCCCATGCAGGTAGGAAATTACCATACCAAAGATGGAGTCAACAATGCCCTACAGCTAATCACCAGGCGGGGCAGGGGGAGCATAGGAACAAACAGAATGCTTTAGTTAGCTGACCAGAAACTGCCCTCAAGATGAACCCCAGGAACAAGGGTAGATCCGGGCCCTACACCAATCTATGATTTAAACTTGAGTTAATACTACAAGATGTAACTCACACTTTTCATCTGACTTTCCTCATTCTGACCAACTCCAGTACTTAGAAAACTGCCTTAACTTAGACGAGCTTATCCCATCTTATTCAGCTGAAGGCAGATTCAGGTTTTGTAATATTGTAAGTTAAAGGAGGTATAAAGCATTATATGTACAAACTTATGTAAGTGTAAGATCTATGATGAGTTAGGCACAGAAGATGCTGTAGAAATTTAATAGAATCAGATCACTAAAAGGTACTTAATACAAGACTATCAAAAGTCCATATGCCCCTTTTGTCTGCATGGTGTTCAGTTGCAGTTTTCTTTTTATTTTTCTTTTCTTTTTTTTTTTTGTTTTTTTTTCAAGATAGGGTTTCTCTGCGTAACAGCCCTATCCTCTAGCTGTCCTGTAAATTGCTCTGTAGACCAGGCTGGCCTTGAACTCACAGAGATCTGCCTATCTGTGCCTCAAAAGTCCTAGGATTAAAGGTGTGTGCCGCTACTGCCTACTCAATTGTGGTATTCTTGATGGGCTCGATTTTCTGTAAAGAGAGGCTTTTTAAGGGGTAGAAAATTACACAAAGCTTTGAAAAGCCTTGAGAAATCATATCATTTATTATTTACTTAAAATTATACACAATTCATTTAAGTCTTTCTGCATATATATATATACATATATATACACATTGATGTGTATAATAGAAACAATTAATAAAAAAAGAGGTGGTTTTGAATTGAAAGAGAGTAAGGATCAAAATATAGAAGGGTTTTGATAGAACAAAGGACAAGAAGAAAAGTAATTACATTGTAACTTCAAAAAATAAAAGAAATAATAAAACTAAACATTTTTAAAAATAAAAGTGAGTGCTCCCCATAAAACCAGAAACAAGCCAAATGTTACAAGGCATGGGAAACCTCCCCATTCAAGACATCTGGTAACACCAACCAACAGTAACTATTGGTGCTATTGATGTAGCACTTGGTTGCCTTTCAGGGAAGGAGGGCAGTCACATATTGGTAAGATATACTTAAAATATATGACTGAGCTGATTTGAGCTAGACCTTATCCAAAAGCTTCCTCCTTGCAGTATGCATAGCTTCCATAGTACTATGCAAACTTCTAAGAGAGGAAAATTGATGTAGGAGTGTCTTCTGTTTTGTGTTGATTTCATTGGTTAAATAAAGAAGCTGCCTTGGCCTTTTGATAGGGCAGCCTCTAGGTGGGTGGAGTAGACAGAACAGAATTCTGGGAGAAAGAAAGCAGAGTCAGGCAGACACCATGATTCTCTGACCCAAGATGGACATAGGTTAGGATCTTTCTTGGTAAGCCACCACCTCGTGGTACTACACAGATTATTAGAAATGGGTTAATCAAGATGTAAGAATTAGCCAATAAGAGGCTAGAACTAATGGGCAAGGCAGTGTTTAAATGAATACAGTTTCCATGTAATTATTTTGGGTAAAAACTAGCTGGGTGGCTGGGTGCAGGGAACGCAGCCTGCCACTCCTTTTATTACAGGAAATAATTAAGTAGTCTTACCTAACTGTAAAACATATGAATCACAAAAAAAAGGCCATCAGGGCAATATATTTATAAAAGTGCAAAAAATGGTACTCACATGCTGGTAGTATCCAACAGTTGTCTAAGGAAGAAAATAAAACCTAGCCAGCTTCCTGTGACTACTGAGGTCATGAACATTAGAAAAAATTTACTACCGTCCCAGTGCTAGTCCAGCATAAGCCTTTACTACAGTCAAAATCTTATCTTAAAACCCAAAATAAATGTAGATATTGAGTCATTCAAAGGTATAGCTTTTGGGTGAGAGTGTAAAGTGATTAGTCATGAACAAGACTTTTTTTTTAGATGAATTCACTATTTTATGTGAATTTGGACAATAGGGCTTTACTAAAGAACAATTTCAGCATTGAAAACATATAAGGACTTATGCACATTTCCAAAATTCTACAGATGATGATAATAGTAGATATAAAGTGAAAATGAAAAATGGATATAAAATAATTTTAAATTTCTGTATTAAGCATAATCCATTGTGCTGACATCACTTGTCCCATGATGACTGAAAACTATACTAATTTATGGGTATAGAAATGTAAATTTATAATGTACTTTGACATTATATGTATTTAGGAAATTGGACAAAGCAGTCACAGAACAACTGTAAGTAGAATGCTCAGTCATAAATGAAAGGAGGAGATGTGTATATCACATTCACAAGAAGAGGAAGAAATCCATGATTGTGGAGGACTAGAGCAACAGTATCATCTGGACATGGCAGAACCATTGCACTCAAGAACCCCCAGCAGCTATGGTTGCAGGACAAGAACTTTCCCAAAGCAAGCAACTAAACTATCTAGGATGCATTAAAAGTTTACATTTCTATCAGGAATTATTGACAAATGGATGCTAGGAAGGGAAAGGTTGGTTTTTCTATGGATGTGGTCACTTTTGGTTGACTATATTCCATTAGATGAAACATTATCCATCCATGTATATATGGAAAACCCAAATTTGACTCAGTGGGTAGTAAAAAAAGAGAGAAGATACAAAGTTTTGATGTGGGAGATGAGTGAGGAGCTACAGTAGGATATATGAACATATGAAATTCTCAAAAAATAGATAAAATATAATTTTCAAAAGATAGTGTAAAAGAAAATAACAGTGCAACCAGAAGAATAACTATGTAAGAAGAATTAGATGAGTTATATGACTGTGATGGATAGTTTTAGGTCAATTTGACAAAAGTTGAAGTCATTTGAGAGGAGGGAACTTTAATTAAGAAAATGCCTCCATAAGATCAGGTCGCAAGCAAACCTGTAGGTTAGTCTTTTAATTACTGTTTAATGGGACAGGGCTCAGCCCACTGTGGGACGTGCCATCTCTGGGCTGGAGGTCCTTGGGTCTATAAGAATTCAGTCTGAGTAAAATATGTGAAGCAAGCTAGTAATAAGTACTCCTCAGGGTCTCTGCATCAGCTCCTGCCTTCAGGCTCCTGCTATGTCACGCTTTTGTTCCTGTCTTGACTTCCTTTGGCAATGGACTATGATCTGAAACTGTAAGTCAAACAAACTCTTTCCTCCCGAACTTGCTTTTGATCATGGTGTTCATTACAGCAATAGTAACTCTAACTAAGAGAACACCCATAGCAGTAACAGCATTCTCAAATCAGTTTACAGAAGTGTGACGGATTTAGAGTTAGAACCATCTAGTGTATATCCAATTTAATCACCAGTGCTTGGTTTCCAGCTTCATCATAGTTCACCAATTATTGCACATAATTCAGAGAGCTTTTATATTATCTTAGTTAACATTCTTAAATAGACTATTTTTAAATATCTGGAATCTAGACATACTGCCAGAACTTTAAAAACGTTTTCAAAATCTGTGCAACTAATTCTTTTCCCAGGTTCCTCTTTCATCTAGAAATTGACACTGAGTAAATATCATATTTTTTCTTCTATAAGGCAGTTTTACTGACACTTAACATTTGATGCCACCAAATGAAAGTGATACACTAGTAATATCAAAATGGAAAAATCTAATCTCCAAATTCTACTTTAAATAAATAGAGCTTACAATCCCTTAGTGAGATGAATAAGCTTTTCTGCTTTATTGGCTTTGGACAAAGTTGTAGATATAAACATAGATTGGCTGATGCAGCAGAAATTTTGCAGTTTAGTAGGTTCTGAGATATTATACTGCACTTGCTAAAATACACCCAGAACATCTACGATTCATTTATGAGATTAAATATACCCTGTAATTTTCATGGATGCAGAAGACATATATGTGTGTGCAGATGCTGCTTCAGAATAATTTTACCTAGGTAAATGTCCATGAAGTAGTTTTATTCTCTCATGATTCCTTATTATGAAGATATCTCTTGTATAAACAGATGCTAACTTTTTCCTGCCTGAATCATTCAAGCAATATAAGTTTATATTTGCATCCATGGTGAAGAATTTGGCAAATAGACTTGGATCATGCTGAATAGGTATTTAAATGATGTTTACAGAAAGATATTTTATGTTTATAATATAATGTTATGGGAGAGAGCAAAATACAAAATTATATGCACAGTGTTGTAATTTTAAAACATGAATTCAAGTTCTTCAGTAATTTCTTCTGCCAAGAAAGAAAGTCTAAGAACCCTACATTATTGGCTATTTTGTAAATGTGCAATAAAATTATATAGGGGTAAAATCATAACTCGATATAATGAAACAATAATAGTTATTTCTATAATAGAGAATTGAGACTTTTTGAAAGTTTGTGCTTTAAAGTTTTTGCACTCTCTCTTTAAATATCCTCTCTCAACATGAATTATTATTTTACTTTTTAAAAAATTTGTTGGAATATATACACATTAGAGTACTACTCAGCAGTAAAAAAAACAATGACTTCTTGAATTTTGCATGCAAATGGATGGAAATAGAAAACACTATCCTGAGTGAAGTAACCCAGACCCCAAAAGATGAACATGGGATGTACTAACTCATAATTGATTTTCAGCCATAAATAAAGGACATTGAGCCTATAATTCGTGATCCTAGGGAAACTAAATAAGAAGGTGAACCCAAAGAAAAACATATAGTTATCCTCCTGGATACTGGAAGTAGACAAGATTGCTGGGCAAAAATTGGGAACTGGGGGGGTGGGGTGGGGTGGGATGGGGGAAAGGGGAGATGGGGAGAGAAAAGTGAGAAGGGGAGGATGGGGAGGCTTGGGGGAATGGGATGGTTGGGATAAAGGAAGGATGGATATGGGAGCAGGGAAGTATATATCTTAATTATGGGAGCCATTTTAGGGTTGGCAAGAGCCTTGACTCTAGAGAGGTTCCCAGGGGTCCAGAGAGATGTCCCCAACTAGTTCCTTGGGCAGCTGAGGAGAGAGAGCCTGAAATGGCCCGATCGTATAGCCATGCTAATGAATATCTTGCCTATCACCATAGAACCTTCATCTGGCAATGGATGGAGATAGAGACAGAGACCCACATTGGAGCACTGAACTGAGCTCCCAAGGTCCAAATGAGGAGCTGAAGGAGGGAAAACATGAGCAAGGAAGTCAAGACCGCGAGGAGTGCACCCACCCAAGGAGACAGTGGGGCTGACCTAACAGGAGCTCACCAAGGCTACCTGGACTGGGACTGAAAAAGCATGGGATAAAACTGGACTCTCTGAACATGGCAGACAATGAAGGCTGATGAGAAGCCAAGGACATTGGCACTGGGTTTTTTTTTTTATTATTATTATTAATTTATTTATTTAATTATTAAAGATTTCTGCCTCTTCCCCGCCACCACCTCCCATTCCCTCCCCCTCCCCCAATCAAGTCTTTTTTTTATTATTATTAATTTATTTATTTAATTATTAAAGATTTCTGCCTCTTCCCCGCCACCACCTCCCATTCCCTCCCCCTCCCCCAATCAAGTCTTCCTTCCTCCTCAGCCCAAAGAGCAAGCAGGTTTCTCTGCCCTGTGGATGGTTTGGATGCTCACCTTCTTAGACCTGGATGGAGGGGGGAGGACCTTGGACTGCCTACAGGGCAGGGAACCCTGATTGCTCTTAGGACTGGAGAGGGAGGGGGGGGAGTGGGACGTTGGGAGTGGGGGGAGGGGGGGAAAGGAAAGCAGGGAGAAGGTGGAAATTTTTAATAAAAATAAAATAAAAGAAATTTGTTAAGGAAGAACAATTTAAATTTGTTGCAGCATGTATGAATTTGTCAAATAATAAAGGTAATTGGTAGTAAAGAGGACACAAGATCTTTCTGTCATGGATGAGGGTATGAATGTTTTAAGAAAGAAAGATAGAAAAGTGATAATCTTGGTCTTCTAAGGTTAGATCAGGAAGTGTAGTGCTCCTGAGAAGAATACACAAAATTGCATTTCTTTAGGTAGTCCTGATAGAGGGCATTAAGATACCTTGTGAGACCCTGCTGAGTCAAAATCACCATGCAAAAAGGCAAGTGAATGTGTGTGTTTGTGTGTGCCTGTGTGCATGCGTGTGTGCACGTGTCTGTGTCCTACACACCACTTTCTCTGCTACTTGAATCTCTTCAACTAAGGACCCAACTGTTCTGGAACACACAAAAGCTGAGTATCTGTGATGTATAATAAAGTGACTTCTTTCTATGCTTGAGTGAATTGCAGCTACCATGCCAGTCTCTGAATGACCAATGTTAACTGTGGAGGTATCTGAAAACACCACAACCAGCATAGTACCAATCCTTGTGATGAAAGAAGGAAGTCTGGTATAACATCACGTAGTAGCCGATGTTGCATTAAACCTCTAGAATTTGACAATGAGCTATTTATTTTAGGCATACTTAAATAGAGTAAAATTTGACTAGAAGTTCCTGATGGAAAATAATCACATGTGTGCAATAAAACTTGAGGCATAATTACATTGAAATGTTTTCAAAGTACATGGCACCTATTTCATAAAATTGAGTTTCATAGATGGATTACATGGGTTATCTTAAGGACCTGTAAGAGGATCTGGTATTGTCTTTGTTGTTGTCATACATACAGTGCAGAGGTAACTTAGAATAGTAATCACCTCCAATCCTGCTTCTTAAGGTATAAGAGAAACCCTTGGCGATACAGATAACACAAAGATTACCCAGCTATCAGCCACATCCATTTCCAGCCTTCTAGGCTGAAAACAGTGTACATACTTCTTCATTCAAAGAGACAACCTTGACGGTTTAACATTCTTGGTTTTCCTATTGCTTATCTGTGAGCCCAAGGATCTCATGCTTTTGCAATTATATATCAGGAATATTATAACAAGTCAGATGTAACGATTTAAAAATTTACAATTAACAAATTATATTCAAAATAAAATTATAGATACTTGAAGTGCATTGTGTACTTGAAAATAGCTTAATATTTGAACTTTCTAGTTTCTGTTATTCCTACCAAATTTATGGTATTGCATTTTAATTGTAATGTTCCATTTTATAGTGATAACCTAATGAACTCACGAAAATAATTATTTTTATCGAAACAATTAGTAATTGTGAGTCAGCAAAATTTTGATAGTTTCACACAAGATGAAATATTTGTGGCCTGGGTGATATCTCAGTGGCTAAAGTATTTCCTATTCAAGTGGGATCAGTGTTACAATTCCTAGAACCCGTGTAACATGTTTCAAGCAAACTCTTGGTTTGCTTGAGAGACACTGTTTTAATGAGTACAATGGAAAAGTGAAGGCAGATCTTTCTCAACATCAATATCAAGCACACACACATACATGGATACTCACATATACACACACAATACACATACATACAGGACATGGAAGAAAAATATTATTAACATTTTAGTCCTTTTATCAGGATGATAATACAGAGGAGAGAATTAAAGTATAGCACACAGAGGAAACCTGATTTTAGGTGGAATTCAAAGACTTAACAATAACTCTTACTCTGTAGAATGACTAATATAAACTAGCATTTGTAACTGAAGGAGCACACACAAAGCCTTTCATGGTAAAAACACTTTACATTATACCTCTGTTACATCCACTTAAAATTCAATGTAACTTCTCTAATAGCCCCTTAGGTCCCACGAAAAATACTTCACTACCCAGCCCAGTGGAATCTAATTTCATGTAAGCTTGCAGGAAATTAATTTTAATGCCTTATCATGCAGTCTTCATGCTGACAAAATCCATACTGAAGTTAATGAGACAGGGGGTCTCGAAGGAATGTTTAAGATTTTGAAATTCTGTTCAAATAACAAGAGTTCAAAGACCTGGCTTCATATTTTCCTCTTTACCAACCTTTATAAGAAGATGACAGAATTTACAGTCGACTTCATTCTTGATATGGGGCCTTCTATGTATCTGAGCCTATATATATTGGATGCATCCATCTTTGAAGTGTCATTCAGAAAGGTTTTTGGACCCCAAGAATACTCAGTGGAACATCTATCTACTTATGACTTCATCCCTGCTCTCCTCTGCCAACCTTTGGTATATTTTTACTCCTCTCATAATTTTGCTTTTTCAGACTATTGTGTAGTTGTAATCATAGTAATCATACTCTTAAAATTCTTATTTAACTTAGTAATTATATTCCTACATGGTATTTCATGACTTAATGTTTTGTTTCCTCTTAGCACCAAAAAATATTCCATTAACTAGATATACAGCAGCTTATTTATGTAATAATAAACATATTGTATCTAAATTATAGCAATTATTAACTTCCTGTTATATATTTGGGCAGGAAAGATTGATCATTGGTTGAAAGGACCTCCATCTCTTGCAGAGGTCCAAGATTTGTTTATTACTGGCATAAGGAAGAGCAAATCAGCTATAAATTCAGCTCACCTCTTGTCTCTGTGGGCACTTGCATGTACATGATATGCTTATATACAGGCAGATAAAACATACACATGAAATAGAAATAAGTTAAACAATGCTTCTATAATAAGACACAGTTTTTTTGGTCTTGTTACAACTTTTTCATTTCTTTGGGTAAACACCAAAACATGTGAATGTTCCCTGCTTTATGTGTTAAGAGTGTAAATAGTCTAGTCAGTTATTGCTAAACTGCCCAGAAGTCTATACGAGGGAATTTCTGTTGCAGAATGCCTTTCTTGATTAATATTCTAGGCTTAGTAAGAGTGAGAAGGCCAAGATTTCTCTGAAAACTCAAAGGAGAATAGTGTGTCTGTGTATGTACTGTGTATGCAAAACAGTGACTTCTGTGATATTTAATATAAAGGGAAACAATTTATTGTGCTGAAATGGGAACATGTGTGAAAGGAAAATTGTGAGGAGGTAAAAATATACTAAATTCATAGAAATATATTTAAACCTAATGATTTGGGCAAACAATTTTAATGTAATTGCTCTAAATAATAAAAGGAAAAATATTAGAATTTTCAAAGAGACAAGATGACATTACTATTTACAAAGAAATAATTATGTATTGAAAATGTCAAGATCCTAATAGCAAAGTGATAGAAAATAGTGTGAGAAGCATTATTTTTATTCAGAGGTGCTAAAGAAGTTCTATTACTTACATCAGACTAAATACAGAGTAGAAGGACATTTTAAGGGAAAACATTGTGTTTTCATGATGACATAATTTATCAGGACTTTAACAAATATGTACAATTTTGTATCTAATAACAGTAGTTCAGATTTCATTAAACAATATCTTACAGATCTATAAGGAGAAACACAAATATATGATTAAAGATACCAAAAATATTTAAGTACTCTTAAATTTATAATTACAATTTTTTAGTATTAAGAGTAGCTAGGAAATTAGTAAGAATGCAAATCTAATTACCAGTTATATCAATCAACTTGAATAGCAGATATTTATGTAACTTCAGTAAAAAATAAATAAACTCATAATTTATTCAACCGCTTGTGTACTATTTGCCATCTTTAGAATATTCAGGTCTATAAAACATATTGGTTAGTATGTTTTTTTATTTCTTTTATTTTTTTATTTTTTCCATTCAAAAATTTACACTTCCTCCCCTCCTCCCATTCCCGTCCCTCTCCCCCACTCACCCTCCTTCCTTAAGAGAGGGCAAGGAACCCTGCCCTGTGGGAAGTTCACGGCTCTCCCCCCTAGATCCAGGCCTAGGGAGCTTTGCATCCAAATAGACTAGGGTCCCAAAAAGCCAGTACATGCAGTAGAAACAAGTCCCAGTGCCTTTATCAATGGTTTTTCAGTCAGCCTCCATTGTCAGTCACATTCAGAGAGTTCGGTTTGATTGCATGCTCATTCAATCCGGGTCCAGCTGGATTTGGTGAGCTCCCATTAGAACATGCAACTGTCTCAGTGGGTGGACCAACCCCTCGAGGTCCAGACTTCCTTGCTCATCTTCTCCCTCCTCCTGCTCTTCAACTGGACCTTGGGAGCCCAGTCCGCTGCTCTCATGAGGGTCTCTGTCTCCATCCGGAGGAAGATTCTATGTTGATATTTGAGATAAACATCAGTGTGATAGTGGGGCAAGGCCAGTTCAGGCACCCTCTGTTCTGCTGCCCAAGGACCTAGCTGGGGACATCCCCCTCAAGAGCCAAGTTTCTTGTCAACCCTATAGTGGCTCCCTTAATGTAGATACCTTCTTCCCTGCTCCTATATCTGCCCTTCCTCCATCTCCACCCTCCCACTCCCCCAACTACTCTCCAGTCTTTCCCTTCTCCCTTCTCTCTCCCCCTCTCCCCTTCCCCTACCCTACCCCTCCTCACCTCCACCCCCATGCTCCCAACTTTTGCAGGAGATCTTGTTTCCTTCCAATTTCCAGGAGGATCTATACATGTTTTTCTTTGGGTTCACCTTGTTATTTGAGTTCACTAGGCTTGCGAACTACAGGCTTAATGTTCTTTGTTTATGGCTAGGGTCCACTAATGAGTGAGTATATACCATATTCGTCTTTTTGGGTCTGGGTTACCTCACTCAGGATAGTGTTTTCTATTTCCATCTATTTGCATGTAAAATTCAAGAGGTCATTGTTTTTTACCGCTGAGGAGTACTCTAATGTGTATATATTCCACACTTTCTTTATCCACTCTTTCATTGAGGGGCATCTAGGTGGTTTCCAGGTTCTGGCTATTACAAATAATGCTGCTAAGAACATAGCTGAACAAATGCTTTTGTAATATGATAAGGCATCTCTTGGGTATATTCGCAAGAGTAGTATTGCTGGATCCTGAGGTAGATTGATTCCCAATTTCCTGAGAAATCGCCACACTGATTTTCAAAGTTTGCATTCCCACCAACAATGGATGAGTGTCCCTTTTACTCCACATGCTCTCCAGCATAGGCTATCTTTGGTGTTTTTTGATTTTAGCCATTCTGACAGGTGTAAGATGGTTTCTCAGAGTTGTTTTGATTTGTATTTCCCTGATAACTAAGGAGGTTGAACATGACCTTACGTGTCTTTTGACCATTTGAACTTCGTCTGATGAGAATTCTCTTTTCAGTTCAGTACCCCATTTTTTTAATTGGGTTAATTGGAATTTTCATGTCCAGTTTCTTGAGTTCTTTATATATTTTGGAGATCAGACCTTTGTCTGTTGCGGGGTTGATGAAGATCCATTTCAATATCTCTGATGATAACAATTAAGATCAAAAGTAAATAAATGTAATTTTAAAATGTCCAACAACTACAATACACTATGACCAAGTGGTATTTGTTCCATAAGTACTAAAAATAAGTGATCCTTCACCATATTAACACAATCAAAAGAAAAAAAACTTGATTATATGAATTGTTTTTAAAAAGGTTGCAAAAGCCAGTTCTTCCTAAAACTCACCTGGCATCACACTTGACAGTAAAAGACAGAAGAGCAAAGAAGTCTGTTTTCAATAGTTACTAAACTCAGTGCTAGACTGAGAACTCTGTGGAATAAAGAAATTCCATCAAGGTTGTGTCTTCTCCATTGAGAAATACTGTTTTATGCAGCAGGTACTTAATTAACGGTCATGAATGAAAGAATGCCTAAAAACATTCTGTTAGTTCTAAAGCACAACAGCAGACTTTCACAAAATAGTGTGGGAATATATAAGGGAAAAAGATTCAAGATAATTATAACAAAACTGAACAAATACTGAGATATTTTGACTCTCTCCATGTGTTTCTTTTGCAGAACACATGTGTAATGATGACTATAAAAAAATTAATTAACTTTTAAAATATATGATTAATTAAAGGAGCTAAGTGTGTGTTTAAAGAATGTATTAGCACATTATTTATGAAATGAAGCTTTCTAATAGCAACAGCAAGAAAGTGAAACTCATGAATGTTTTCAAAACATTTCTGAATCACAAGCTGGTAAACTAATTCTGACAGCCATCGCAAGAGTTTTGTTTAATGCTGAATTTATTCCAACATTCAGAATGAAGTTGCCAAAGGAAAAAGATGACAGAATAATTACCTATAAACCACAGGATCCATACATTAATAGAAATGTGGTAATTTAAGATTTAAGAACAAGGGAGAATATGAGCAAGGAAGTTAGGACCCTGAGGGGTGTGCCCACCCACTGAGACTTTGGGACTGATCTGATGGGAGCTTACCAAGGCCAGCTGGATGATGGAGCACATGATCAAACTGGACTCCCTGAAAGTGACTGACAAGGAGGGCTGACTGAGAAGCCAAGGATAGTGGCACTGAATGATCCTACTGAATGTACTGGCTTTGTGGGAGCCTAGTCTGTTTGGATGCTCACCTTCCTAGACCTGGAAGGAGGGGAGGAGAGGACCTTGGACTTCCCACAGGGCAGGGAATCCAGACTGTTCAGACTGTTCTTTGAACTGGAGAGGGAGGAAAAGGGGGATGGGGGAGCGGGAGGGAAATGGGAGGAGGGGAGGAGGTGGAAAATTTTAATTAAATAATAATAATAATAAAAAAGATTTAAGAACTATCTGGGAATATATCTGAGCCATTGTCCAGTGTTGTAATTAATGTAGTTTCTGTGTGATTATTCAGGTAGGCAGAGAGAATAAGTAGGAAGAGAGAACAAGAGGGAGATGATTCTACCTACTCTCTCTATATATCTCTGCTCAGATTTCCCTCCTGGCTTTACTTTACTAAGTCACTGGCCAAAACAGCTTCATTCATGAACCAGTATAAGCAATATATATATATATATATATATATATATATATATATATATATACAGAAGGACCTCCCACATCAGTCAGATGCTATATGCAGGCAAAGTAGCAATCTTTGCATTATTAAACAAATACAGCATAAAAAATGTAACACAACTTTACACAGTTAAATAATATTCTATACAGAGGATGGCTTCAGGCAGACATGGTACTAGAGTAGCAGCTAAGAGATCACATCTTGAGACATCACCATCAGGCAAAGAGAAATAATTGGGAATGATGTGGGCTTTTGAAACCTCAAAACTCATCCCTGACACACTTCCTCCACCAAGGCCACAACTCAACTCTTAATCCTTCCAAAAGAATTCCATCTATGGGGGAGCAAATTTTTAATCTATGGGGACAGCCCTCATTCAAACCACCTCATATAGACATATTTATTTTTACTAAGATATTAAAGGAAAAATATATAATTATACAGATAAAACAGTAAAGCATGTTAATATATTTCAAAAAGCTTAACTATTTTTCTTAAGTGAGCTTCCATAGCATACATAGATTACCAACAAATTTATTTGATTAGATGAGCAGTATTCCCTACTACTTAGCTGTAAATTCCCAGTGTTTGTGGTAGAAATAAATTTCAGCTTTTAAGTCTACATAGGAAAGCAAACTGAATTTTCTATAAATGGGTGCATGATTATGAAGTTCAAAATTCCTAACTGGGAAAGCTTTTCCTCATTTTTAAAGTGTCATGCCTTATGTTTTCATGCGTATAGGTACTCACAAGTGAAGCCACAAATTGTAAGGTGAGAAATTAGGAATATTGTATCATCAGTATTGTGTTTTCAGTGTGAATTTATAACAAAATGAGGCAAGACTACATAGCTATAGGGAGTTCAAAATACCTCATTTATTGCTGCAAAGGTGGCTTGGAAGTGATGACATCTCCACATACGTGTATTTACAAAGGCTCACTCCTGTACAATTTACTGGCTGAAATTAGTGTCAAATATGGGTTTTCAAAGAGCAAAATCTGGTGATGGGAAATGTTTACACTCTATTCCTCTTTGTAAATTCACAAATGAAGTAGCCTCTCCTTTGCAGGAGAAAAATACTTAGCACTGGGAAATAGATTGCTCTATTCTCTCACCATTGCATCGAATGACCTTTGGCACACTCACTACACATGAAAATCATGTTATATTCTCCAAGATATTGAGGGGATTGAGATTGTTGCCAGCCTCTCTGCTCTCAAATACCCCAAGTATGTGTCATTTGACTTTCACTGCAAAAAAAAAAAAAATGTGACACAGAAAAGGGAAGGCAGGAGAGATCAACTAAAGCTAAGACCTTTTGGCTTATCTTACATTCCAGCGCCTGCATGCTGCTCCTGCATAAAGAGTCTAAAACCTTAACAGAAATGAGGCACAGAATCTCATTATTCATTTATTTGTAACATTGTCAGTTCAACCAAGATAAAGCTTAAATGCAAAATTTCACTGTTACTATTTCTGGTGAAACAAATTCTACCTAATTTAACTCTTAAGGAAGAGGAGCAGGGTTTACAATACATCACAGAAAATAAAGGTTGGAATTTTGAAATATTGTATTCCACACATGACATCTGATTGAATTGGGGTAAAACAGAAAAATTCATGTTTAAAATTAGTATGTATGATAAAAGTGTGACTTATTTAAGTTTTTTTTTTTTCCTGAAAACTGCACTCATTCATGAACAGGGAGAGCTGTATATATCTCTGGGTGCAATTAGCAATTATATCAGTTTATGAAAATGACAGTAGTAGGTCCTCTTCTAGGGCCTAACACTTCTGAGTTCACAGGTAGTTGGTTAGATTTATAGCACCAGACTCTGATTCAGCTAGGCATTTGACTGTTATCCCAAATTCCAGTATTAAACCTCAGGGATTATCTCACTGGGCTGGTTCATAGATTTTTATAGCTGATTAGGACTATCGATAGCTTTCTTTCGCGATAGCTTTCTTTCTTGGTATCTTTCATATCACCATCCAATAATACCATGGAAGCTAGTTATCAGGGAGGAGTTTTCCAGTCAGTTCTAGCTCAACTCCTCCAATAGGCTCTAAAGTTTGTGATATATTTGGAAAGAGTCTATATTGTTTTTGAAGTCTGTAGTACCCTTCCACCATCCCCACCATCAAACAACTGCTGTAAAAGATGATTCTTATGCCTGACTCTGGTGGAATTTGTTAGATAGTTTATGGTTCTTGGGGCAAATAATTATCACCCCATTTGTCATAACTCCATGGTATGTGTGCGTGGGTGTTTCCAGATTATTTAGCTGTTTCAAACACACGATTATTTATCCTTCCTTTCTTTCTCTCATCTTAACAACCCTCTCTTACTCCTCCCTTGATAGAGTGCCCTGATTCTCCCCTTCATAGCAACTGTATCCACTGTGACCTTCTCTAAAACTTCTCTTATCCCATAGTTTTAAAAATTTTCCTGGCATCTGAAATTACTTCAGGTTATAACACCAATCTAAAGATCCAGAACCAGGATTGATACATTATAGGGAACATCTGGCTTTTTGGGCCGAGGTTATGTTGGTGTCATACTTTCCAGTTCTAGTCATTTGATTGCAAATTTCATGATTTCCTCTTTCTTTACAGCTGAATAGGAGTCCATTGTGTGTATGCACCACATTTGCATTATCCATTCATCCACTATCCTTGTTTCCCTTATAAGCTATTGTGAATAAAATTGCAGGGAGCATGGCTGAGCATGTTCCTATAAAAATTCATTAAAATTTAAAATAGAATTTTCAATGAAAAATTCATTGTTTAAAATGCGTGTGGTAATTACTCTTCAACCCTTGAAATAAAACAAGCTCTCAGAAAAATCTAAAGACTGGTAATGAAATCTTCATTTCAAGGTCAATTCTTTGGAGCTTTCAAATGAAATTGTTTAAAAATGTCCTGAAGGTTATTTTTGATCAATCCCATCACTGTGTATTTATAGTAAAAAGGAATAAAATCAATAGTCTGAGAAAACTATTTGGGCTCTCATGTTTATTGATTCACTATCCATAATACTCGAGAACTATGGAAAATAAAAATTTCGATCAGTTGAATGTATATAGAAATTAAGGTACATACATCACAAAAAGAATGAAACCCTGCCATTTATAACTACATAATAAAAACTATAGATAATTAAACTAAGTGAAATTAGCCAGGTTCTGAATGATAAGATTTTACTTGCAAATGGAGTCTTCAAAATTTTATTTCATATAAGTTGAGTGTTCAATGGTATTTGCTTAATGCTGGGAAAAGGAAGGCTGACCAGTAGGTACTGAGTAACAATTAGACAAAAGTTATGTTATGCAAAATATTGACTATAATATACTATAATAAACTATACATTTCCAACAGATAGAACCAATTTTGAATATTTTTATCTTAAAGAAGCAGCAAATGCCTTTTTCATAGATAGGTATATTTGTCATTATTTAAATAGCACACAATATATTTGTTATTATTTAAATGGCACACAACATATGCATGGATTAAAGCAGATTCTTGAGATGGGTCATGGAGTGAAAGCTAAAGTTAATGCACAACAAGAAACATTTCTTGCTAAGGATAAGATGTGTGAGAGAACTTTTCAACAATGTCCTTCCTAGACAAGATAATTATTATTATTTCTGTATAATAGATTTTATAATAGTGTAGAGATTAAATTTAAAAAAATTAAATTAAAAAGGAAACCTTTAAAAATAATTTTAAATCACTGCACCTCTTGGCTTCTTTATCTTGGCTGTTTTGCAGGTGTTGATATTGGTGATTGTTTATCAAAAAGATAATTGTATCACATGTTTTCTTTTCTTTTCTTTCATTTTATTGATTTTGTATCTATCTATTATCTATCTGTCATCTATCTATCTATCATCTATCTATTTATCTATCTATCTATCTATCTATCTATCTATCTATCTATCTATCTATCTATCTATCTGTCTATCTATTGAGATAAAGTCATGGTGGGCCTAGAGCTATCAATGTAGATGAGGCTCACATCATATTCACAGAGAGTCACCTCTCTCTGCCTCCAGAGTTCTTGGACCACAAAACCTGGCAAAGAGGACTAGATGATGGATGAACCAGGAAATTAGCCTGTCGGGTATTTTAACCATTATATTTCCTCATTCTAAAAGGGGACTATATACAATTTTTGTTGAAATTAATGTTTCTGCAGGTACCTGGATGAGAAATTGATCATATATTCGATTTTTAATAAACCAATATGCAAGTACCCTGAAAATAATAAGTAATAGGCACAGTATCCACTTCTATCATTGTAGTTATCCTTGTTCCTGGGAAAATTAACCATTTTTTCTTTTGTTTTTTCAAATTCTTAAATGCTACATAATATACATATGATTTTCCTAAGGAAAAAAAGCTGTGTGATTTATCAATAAGAGTTTAATAGATCAACAATCAAGAAAATAATTTCACAGAAACTTCTGAATCTAAATAATTTAAAGATTTAAAGAAAGATCTACATTATATACTATATTATAAATATTTTAAATGGATTTTTACAAATATTATGCAAATTTAATAAGTAACCATGGCATTAGACAAATACTTTGAATCTTATACTTAATGTTGAGCAAAGTAAAAGTAAGGATATTTCTTCACTAATAATAGGAGGGGGATTTGCATTACTCCACTTTGATGGTATTATTAACTTTCACATAATTTATGTTCCAGAATCCATATGCACCATAAAAATAGTAACTACAAAACAGTATTGTAACTGAAATTTTTCTTTGATTCTAGGTACTTGTATAGTTTTCTTGGAAACAGAACATTTAAGTTCAAATGTATTTGATGATGAGAACAGATCTGTAAAATGAATGCCTTACAGCATATTTAAGGAGTGTATTTGATGGAATATCTGCATGTTATGAAATGGAAAAATTATAACAGAGATTGTTGTTCATTTATAAAACATTTAGTAACTGTTATTTATAATGCTAGTATTTAGACTGCAAATGTTCTCTGAAATATTTTTAGGTCTAATGATTTTAACCAAAATACTATCAGCTTAATAATAAAATTCAAAATAAACCAAGTGAAGTTCACAAATAGTATAATTTTTTTATCACAAATTACTGGTTTCAATACTTAAGCAGGTACTGACTAAATAGAAAGAAACCTGCACTTTCTAACAACCACTGACTTAGAAGAATCTGTTACCTCAACTTTCTTCCCAGTATACTGGGGATCAGGATAATTTCTATACTCTATTGTATTTAATGAAAAACAGAAAAATCACTTTTTAATTCCAATAAAACTGGTTTTTTTGAATAGACACACATATAACTTTTTGATATTTATGATTTTTTTATTTGGGATTTGTAACAAAAATTAATCACACATGAATTTTTTATTTACTGGATTATTACAGTACCACATCATGATTGAGGTGTTTATTAATGTATTTCAACTATTTCAGATAGCGTATCATTCTACAGTCAACATGCTGCTTTAAAATTGCTGATCAACAAACCATGGATTCAGACCATGGATTAACGACCTTGTTAATAAACTAATCTAAATGCATGCCTCTGGGCATCTTCTAAAGAAGACAGTTCTGAGAAAGCTAGCAGAAGAAAAGAGAAGCCTTGAATAATGCATGTGTTATTCCCTCCTATCGCCCTGCCTTCTGCTTGTAATGATATGTTTTGATAGTTGTAAATACCAGGGATTTGTGGATGAAAGATATTTCCTGCCTTAAGGTATTTTTACCAGTTCTGAGATATGACATATCATTGTATCATCCCAATAGCAAAACAGGTGAATTCTGTTAAATCTTAAGCTGAAAAATGGTAATGATTACATATAAGCTTTAGTAGGAATGTATTTTGCAAAATTGTAACTGCATTAATAATTTTGAGCAATAGTATGTTTGTGAGACACATGAGATCTGTGACAGATATTAAATATCCATTAACTTTTAAACAGGGGTATAATGGTTGTCAAAGTATTCATGCTTTATGCTGGACACCTTATAAAGATTTGAATGGTTTTTATTTCATGGTTCGCCTAGATCTTCAGGCTTTGATCATCCTCTCCACCTTAGGGAAATTAATCAGTATTCATCACAGAAGAACCAAACAAAGCTCATTGTCTTCAGTTTTCTTTAGCCATATTATCACAGCAAAACTGCATGTTTCCAGAAACACGTAGCTTCATACATACAATGATACCAGTGTGGACCTTACATTAATGTAGTTCTGTCAGAGTATATCCAAAAATTGCATCCATGTCATGAAATTGTCATTTTGTGACACTATTCCTGGGTGTTTGTGAACACATTTTTATTCAGCTCATCTATGAAAACTAGCAAACCAAAGTAAGTATACCACCAAATTTGAACTTGGTGAATTAGTGAGTTTTCTTGGGATTTCTTACTGAAGTGTGGTGAAGGATTAATTACAAGGAACAGAAGTGGCTCAAAGACAGCTGCATCACCAGAAGCCCATCCCAACATAGGTTACATCTCATTAAAGTTTAGATATCACTTTATTGTGAGAATGTCCTTCTAGACAGCTCAAGTATTCTGAACGTCTTAAGCTCAGTTGGTCTACTTGTGTCTTTCTGCAGTTATTACTGCAGACAGAAGCTTTGGAAACAGTGGTGGACTCAATTGTGTCGGGTTCAGAAACTTCTGGATTTGTTACTTACTTCCTGGGTTTAAGGAGCTTCCCTGCAGTATGAAATGCCTTACCCCCTTTAGAACATACTGAGTCTTGCTGAGATCTCTAAGACAGAAGATTTTAGTTTTGTAGGAAATTTCTAGATAACATTGACTTGTCCTTATCTAATGCTGTATTCTTTCCCACAAATTACTCACCCATCTTGAAGAGTGGTGAGTAATCGCATTCTAAAGTGATGTTAAGTAAAAGATAATCACACAGACCCAAAAACAACCACAAAGTAACAAGGGGGGCGTTCTTAGGGGACACATGAATCTTCTTGGAGAAATAGAATAAATTTTGAGGGAAGAGTGGGGGATAGTGGGAAAGGGAACAGGTGGGAGGAAGTAGATGGGGGAGGATGGAGGGAAAGAGTATGATGAGCAGTGACTGGAAGTGGATGGCATTTAGAGACAATGTGGAAACCTCGTGAAGGGGCCTCCAGCACAGAGCAGATTCATTCCCAGAGCCAAATCATGGAAGCTCAGAGACCGAAGCTCTAATCACAGAGCCTGCATGAGTCTGAGATCAGTCCTCTGTATATAGGTTATGGTTGTTAGCTTGGTGATTTTGTGGGACTGCTGACAGTGGCAGAGGGGGTGTTTCCTTTGCCTGCTCTTGGCACCCCTTTCCTTCTAATGTGTTGCCTCACCCAGTCCTGAACTGAAGGTTTGTGTCTAGTCTTATTGTCTCTTGTTTTGCCATGCTCAGTTGATATCCGTGGTAGGTATGCTCTTTTCTGAAAGCAACAAGAGGAGGAGTGGTTCTGAGGGAGAGAGACTGATAGTCTTTTCTTAGTTCTTGCCCAACAAACATGGCTGTGCCGCCATTAAAAAAAAGCGATTGACAACTTATACTGGAGAGGTTGTTGGGTAAAAAGAAAACTTTTGCATTGCTGGTGGGAATGCAAGCCCCTTTGGATGTCAGTGTGGTGATTTCTCAGAAAATTAGGAAACAACCTTTCTCAAGACCCTGTAATACCACTTTGGGGTATATATCTAAAGGATGCTCAATCATGCCACAAGGACATGTGCTCATCTATGTACATAGCAGCTTTTTTTGTCATAGCCAGAACCTGGAAACAGCCTAAATGCTCCTCGACTGAAGAATGTATAAGGAAACTGTATAAGGAAAATTTACATAATGGAGTACTACACAGCAGAAAAAAATGACACCTTGAATTTTGCAGGAAAATGGATGGAGCTAGAAAACATTATTTTGAGTGAGGTAACCCAGGCACAGAAAGACAATTATTGCATATACTCACTCATAAGTGATTTTTAAGCATAAAGCAAAGAAAACCAGCCTACAAACCACAATTCCAGAGAACTTACACAACAATGAGAACAATAAGAGAGACATACATAGATAACCTACATGGGAAGTAGAAAGTAGAAAAAGACAGGATCTTCTGAGTAAATTGGAAGCCTGGGGACCTTGGGGGAGGGTTGAAGATGGGAGGAGAGAAGCAGGGAAGGGAGCAGAGAAAAAATGTAGAGCTCAATAAAAATCAATAAAAAAAGGAAAAAAAATAAATAAAAATAAAACTATCAAATGGGATGCTGGTTAGAAGCTATATAGTTATGCATCTTTACTGTGAACAATGGCATCCAGTATTTTATCATATTCTTTGAAATAGAAACAAGTAACAAGTGTAGGAGGAGGGCCCAGGGCCGCTTGTTTGTCCTGACCACCCAGAACCAAAATAATCACACAAGAATTGTATTAATTAAATCACTGTGTGGCCCATTAGCTGTAGCTTCTTATTGGCTAACTCTTATATTAATTTAACCCAATTTTATTGATCTGTATATCACCACATGGCAGTGGCTTACTGAGTAAAATTCCCAGTGTCTGTATCTGGTGGCTTCATGGCATCTCTCTGACTCTGCTTTCTTCCTCCCAGAATTCAGTTCCATCTTCCCCACCTACCTAAGTTCTGCCCTATCAACAGACCAAGGCAGTTTTTTATAAAGCAATGAAAGCTGTATATGGACAAGAGGATCTCCTATACCCTACACCAAACAAGTTCTTCCTGCATAAAGGGTTGACACACAGGCTGTGGGTACTAGTAAGTGAAAATAACTTGGAGAATATTTAGAGTATATGGAATCCAGTCTTCTTATTAGACTCCTTGGATAGTGACAGAACATCTTCATTGTAGCCACATATAACAGCTTCGTTTTTTTTTATTACTTTCATGCATGAACAACCAAGTATCATAAATAATATTAAGAATATGATCCCCAGATTCCATGTGTCATTTCCAAAGATTCCTCCATGCTTAAGGCATATTATAGTATTTCCCCACTCGTAAAATTTAACCTTTCATACCCTTTTACTTAAGATTCATGCTCTTATCAGTCAAATTTAACTCCTATGTAATCCTTTTACAGACATTTTATGCCTATTCCCTAGTAATATAGGAGCTAGTTTAGTTTCTCCCACACAAAGTTGTTAAACCTGTCAGTAGTTTACTAATCATATTTGAATTTTTAATACATTTGACTCATTTCTTTTAATTTTGTCATATGTAGTTTAGATTATAGTACCCATGGTGATATGCTTTTCCCCACTGCAAACACAGGGCTTATGATGGATTCGGATTGAATAAATATTGTTCAGTAAATTGGTGAGAAGATTCACAGACTTAGGACTAAAATTCACTATTGATTTTCTACTCCATCTTCTTCATTGTTATTCATCTTTAAGACCTTGAAGTATATCTTAGCACACTCAATCTGTGGCCTTCCTTATTACCAACAGTTCAGTTTTATTCTTGTTTCTATGACCTCTGTTTCTCATTAGCTGTGATTTTGCTCCAAGGCCCAAGTGAAAAAACAAAAATCTCTCCTTAGAAAAATGTTTTAACTTACCAAAAGTATTCTCACTAAGAAACTATTTTTTGAATATTTTTAAAACATTATTTATTATATACTTTTATGATTCAGTGACTTTATAAAACTTTTTTAAGATGAGGAATGTAAAATATGTTTCCTTTTCATTAATATGTTAGTTTATTATGTGTCTCCTCTACATTTATAAGGAACAGAGGATTTGAGCAGAGTGGTTGACATAGAAACAAGACAAACTATGGATTTCAACTTAATCCTAGGTTGATTACTAGGTAATCATATAGAGAATAGAAATAAAGGTCATCATATAAATGACAACGAAAGCCACAAGAATAATCAGT
The DNA here is from genome assembly GCF_950005125.1 of Chionomys nivalis. Lineage (NCBI taxonomy): Eukaryota > Metazoa > Chordata > Mammalia > Rodentia > Cricetidae > Chionomys > Chionomys nivalis. The sequence continues at coordinate 73,975,031 of NC_080094.1, read as the reverse complement.
TAACAGCACCGTCTCTCAGTTCTCTTAAATATAAATCAGGAGCATTTTTATGTTATATAAGGAAGGAACAGTCATCCAGTCTGAGCATAGGTAAATATATGTTATTAAAATACTCAAAGAAAAGTCAAGATACTGAAGGACAAAAAAAAATATATCAACTTTCTCCTTAAGAAGTTTCTCAGTCAAATGGTACAGAATCTGCCACAGATACCCATAAATGATGAAAAGCTTTGCACATAGACTTGTATTTAAAAAATAAATCAGGCAACATCCCCACTAAAAACTGTCAAATACAAAGTGGATTTGCATGAGCTTATTTTATCAAGGAGAAAGCCATTTTTACAAAAATGAATAGTATATTGACAGGTGAAATTTTTAACTAGGTAATTCCTTGAAATGAAAACAAAACAGGGAAAATTCTTCATTATATACTAGAAATCTCATTGTATCCATTCACCAGACAACTGATGCATCTTAATGTACCGTAAAATCACAGGCATTGAAATCTGAATTCAGATGTGATATCAATTTTATTCAAATATTTGCAATTTTTGGTGATTTAAATATTCTTCATCGACCCTGAGGAACTTGAAAGGTGTAAGATAAACATATTAAGATTGAAAACAGATCCATATCTGTCACCATGCACAAAACTCAAGTCCACATGGATTAAAGACCTCAATATCAATCTGAACACACTGAACCTGATAGAAGAAAAAGTGGGAAGTACTCTACAACAAATGAGCACAGGAAACCACTTCCTACGTATAACCCCAGCAGCACAGACAATAAGGACAACATTAAATAAATGGAACCTCCTAAAACTGAGAAGCTTTTGTAAAGCAAAGGACACTGTCATTAAGACAAAAAGGCAACCTACTGACTGGGAGAAGATCTTCACCAACCCCACAACAGACAAAGGTCTGATTTCCAAAATATATAAAGAACTCAAGAAACTAGACATTAAAATGCTAATTAACCCAATTAAAAAATGGGGCACTGAACTGAACAGAGAATTCTCAACAGAGGAAGTTCAAATGGCCAAAAGACACTTAAGGTCATGCTCAACCTCCATAGGGATCAGAGAAATACAAATCAAGACAACTTTAAGATATCATCTTACACCTGTCAGAATGACTAAAATAAAAAACACAAATGATAGCCTTTGCTGGAGAGGTTGTGGAGAAAGGGGTACACTCATCCATTGCTGGTGGGAATGCAAACTTGTGCAACCACTTTGGAAGGCAGTCTGGTGGTTTCTCAGGAAATTCGGGATCAACCTATCCCTGGACCCAGCAATACCACTCTTGGGAATATGCCCAAGAGATGCTCTATCATACTACAAAAGTATTTGTTCAACTATGTTCATAGCAACATTATTTGTAATAGCCAGAACCTGGAAGCAACCTAGATGCCCCTCAATGGAAGAATGGATAAAGAAAGCATTAGAGTATTATTCAGTGGTAAAAAAACAAGGACATCTTGAATTTTGCATGCAAATGGATGGAAATAGAAAACACCATCCTGAGTGAGGTAACCGAGACCCAAAAGATGAATATGGTATATACTCACTCATAAGTGGATTCTAGCCATAAATAAAAGACATTGAGCTTATAATCCACAATCCTAGAGAAGTTAAATAAGAAGGTGAACCCAAAGAAAAACATATAGTTATCCTCCTGGATATTGGAAGTAGACAAGATTGCTGGACAAAAATTGGGAAATGGGAGGGGTGGGTTGGGGTGGGGGAAAGAGGAGATGGGAAGAAAAATGTGAGAAGGGGAGGATGGGGAGAACTTGGGGGAATGGGATGGTTAGGAAAAAGGAAGGGTGGATATGGGAGTAGGGAAGTATATATCTTAATTAAGGGAGCCATTTTAGGGTTGGCAAGAGACTTGACTCTAGAGGTGTACCCAGGTGTTCATGGAGATGTCCCCAGCTAGATCCTTGGGCAGCTGAGGAGAGGTAGCCTGAAATGGCCCTATCCTATAGCCATACTGATAAATATCTTGCACATCACCATAGAACCTTCATCTGGTGATGGAGGAAGCTAGAGACAGAGACCCACATTGGAGCACTGGACTGAACTCCCAAGGTCCAAATGAGGAGCAGAATAAATAGGGAGGACATGAGCAAGGAATTCAGGACAGAGAGGCGTGCGGCCACCCTGAGACGGTGGGGCTGGTCTAATGGGAGCTCACCAAAGCAAGCTGGACTGGGACTGATGGAGCATGTGATCAAACCCGACTCTCAGAATGTGTCAGACAAGGAGGGCTGACTGAGAAGCCAAGGACAATGGCACTGGGTTTTGATCCTACTGCATGTACCGGCTTTGTGGGAGCCTAGTCTGTTTGGATGCTCATCTTCCTATATCTGGATGGAGGGGGGAGAACTTTGGACTTTCCACAGGGCAAGGAACCTTTACTGTTCTTTGGACTGGAGAGAGAGGGGGAGGCGGTGGGGGGAGGGGAGGGAAATGAGAGGAGGGGAGGAGGTAGAAGTTTTTAAGTAAAAATAAAAAAAATAAATATTTACATTTGAAACTATATTGTCCTTGCACCCAAGTATATAAAAGAACATTATAATTTTGTTCTTACTTTCACTCCTCAAGAACTTCCTGCATTAACTGACTTCCTCATATGATATCACAATAATAATTTCTTATCTTGAAGATTCCTCAAACTCTCCAGTGACCCCCAAACTCACATGTGAAGTTGTCTAGGAAACATAATAGGCTTCAATTCTTTCACTGGAAAGTTTATCTCCAGTACATGACTATGTTCCAGTTTTAATGGAATGGCCTGGAGAGTCAACAATCTCTTGAGATGCACATGCTATTTCTACAAAACCTAAGTAGAACATGTACCACTTAAAGTTATTATCTTGTTTTTATTTTTATTATCATCTTATTAAAATGATTTATTCTATCATTTAAGCTGTCATAATCAAATATTTGCTTAAGATTCCAGTTACTAATCCATCATTAAAAGAAAAAATATTTCTCACATTTCCCTGCGTTCTCTCAGTTAAAACTTGCGGTTTGGGCCATCATATAAAGAATGAAGCAGTATGTCCAATGGAACAGCTGGAAGCTTGAGTTTATGGAAAGAAGGAAAGGTGATGTTCTGTCAAGGATGATGATGTGACCAACACTAGCTAAAGCTCTTTATGAATCCCCAGTACTATTGCAGGAAAACTGGGTTCCTAGAAGACATACTTTGTGAATAAAAGAGCTGCTATTTTTTATGATATTGTGAGAAATAAATTCAGTTGGGAATATTGTATTCAGCAGTGAAGAAATTTAGCAACGTATCTTCAACCCCAAAGAAAAGACAGGACATGAACACCATGAATAATCTTCTTGTACACTGACTGAACCACATGCAAATGTCAATGATGCCTCTTAAATAATTCTTCTGAATTTGCATAAATTGCAAATATGTGGTCCAAAACCTGTGGCCACCAAAGCTGATAATCTGAGTTCAGTCCTTAGACACACATGATAGAAGGAGGGATATAACACATTTAAGTTGTCTTCTTAAATCTACATGAATGCTGTGTCATGATAATCTCCATAACCCCACACAGAGAATAATTATTTCAATATTTTAAAGTAGTATATTTCACATACCTCAATTTTGTGCAGGAATCACTTTTGTCACTCTTAAGTAATTCCTAACACACTAACTAGTCACACAGGAGCTCTACCTGATCCTTGAAACCATTGGTCTATTTTTAAGGTATTACCCTATGAAATAAGACATTTCATAGAGATAAAATTATGCAATATATGGACATTTCTCTGAATTCTTTTACTCTTAATGCTGTTAGGGTTCAGTCATGTCATAATAAGCAATAGTACCTCATAACTTTGGTGATAAAAGTCCATTCACTAATGAGCTATATGCTTCTTACTGATTCATAGGTTCATATGTATTTGGACTATTTCTACTTTTGCCTATTCTCAATAATGAGAATAATTCCAATTATATTTTTGTCCATAAATAAGTCTAAAATATAACACACATATAAATGTTTGTATATTTATATAATATATAAACTTATAATATCAAAATTAATCTGTACTTATTTGCTTAACAGCTGTACTGTTTAATGAAATGGCTTCAAATACACACCAGCAACAAGCCATGATTCTCAATTTTTAAGCATGCTTCCCATTACTTATTCTATAATTGGTGGAAGCTAGTGAATGGAGCCAATAAATGTGGCAGACTAAAGTCCGCATGCAATAGCCAACCTATTCAAAGCATCAGACAATTTATCTTCTAAAGGAAAATTAAGAAGAATCACAAGAGTACGGTGTTTAGTCCCAAGGGCAAATCACACACGGTAAAAACTTGTTTTTTAATTGAGGGATAAAAGAATAACAGCTGAAGTAAATTCACTTCAATTTGTGATGACTGGGAAGAGCACAAAAATCCATTCCAAAACAATTCTGTGCTTTGAAGAAATCAAAATCACAAAATTATTTTCTTGGCGTTTTCTCAGAAGTACTCAAAATTCTCACATGACTCCATTTTGGACTGTATTCTGACATTATGCCAAGGGCAAATACCTATAGAAAATGGACAGATAGACTCAGGAGGCAGAGGCAGGCGGATCACTGTGAGTTCGAGGCCAGCCTGGTCTACAAGAGCTAGTTCCAGGACAGGCACCAAAGCTACAGAGAAACCCTGTCTTTAAAAACCAAAAAAAAAAGAAAATGGACAGATAGATAAGGTATAAAAAGGTGACAGACAAATTGATGAATAAATGATAGCTGTACAAGTATCTGTATATAGTTGTGTCTGTGTATGCTTTTTTGCTTCTTTATCCAATCAATAATGAATAATTTTATGTAATGTCTGTTAATATTTTAAGTATTTTTCAGTTCTTTTAATATTATTGTTCTTTTTTCATTAGATGTTCTAGAACATAAATAGCATGTTAACTTGCAAAAAGTTAGTTCACATTATTACTCAATGTTTCCTGTGTATATAAAATTCACTTCTACATAATACCTCTTTTCTCTTTTGTACTATCTTATATTGTAAATGGCATGTTTATACAATATAAAGAAATACTAAAGGCTTAGGAACCTAAGTTATAAACTCTCAGCTACTTTGCTAGTTGCCGAGAATCATAAGTAATCTTGAATCACATTTACTTAGTGTTATGCTCAAATCCTAGATCTTCCTCTTATATCTGATATGACAATGAAAAAGGTTTTTAAACTTGCTTTATCTTGTACTCTTGCAGTGCAAACAGGAATACAATTGCTGCAATCAGAGTTATAGGCAAATATATTGACATGACAGATATAAAATATAAATGTCAAAGCATATAGACTGTTTTCATATTCTCTATATTCTATTATATGAAATAAAACATTAAAATTATTTTAATTTTTCAACTAATGTTTCATTCGTGACAACAAATTGTTAGGCAAAATTGTCATTCATAATTTCTCATATATTTCTGGAAACTATGCATATTAATTAACAAAACATTTGAATTTGAAATTTAGTTTTAATTCCCAGACTTCTTGTGAATGTCTTTCTCACTTGAGAAAGAAAATATCCTTAAATTTCATTGGGTCCCGACTATGTTTCACCTTTGATTTGGGGTATATGAGATTTCTTCCAGAGATTAGGATTCTGCAAAGGGCTGTTTTATTACTCTTCTGTGGTAAGCAAGAAGTTAGAGAGTTACTTGAGGGCAGCAGTTAAAGCTGTGCTGACTTATTTTTCTAGACTCTGAGAACATAAAGAGACAAGTTCTTGATAGTGTGTCTGTGGAGTCAGATTTTGCATTTTAACCTCACATCTCTAACCTCATGCAACTGACAGAAAGCAAGGGAACTTTTGCTAGACTGAAAATCATTTGTGGACGTTGTCATTCTGTTGTGATACTCATTAGATTAACAACATTGTGTACTAAGTTCTAAATCGGAAGCACTCTCAGTACCTTTGGAACAGCGTCTGAACCCTCCCAAAATTGGACCTAGACTACACTTAGCATCAAAGAAAATTTCAATTTTAATTTTTGTATTTCTTAAAAGTAACATTCTCATGGGAGAGAGAATATGAGAAAATCATTGTAGCCTAATTCCTTTGCACTTATGAACTTGGTCTCCGAGATCTGACAGCTTGAAGGGGACTCTCAAAAATAATGACCTCCAACAGACTCTAATTTTTTTCTCTATAGTATGCAAATAAATTCTACAACTTATTTACATTTGGGCACTCTTATAAATTTCATGGAAAACTGCTACCAAAAGTGAATGTTGTATTCTCCCTCTCCCCCCTGATTTTCCATTCCAACTAGAATGTCTACTTAGGGGATAATTTTGACAATAAGAAAGAAGGAATGATGTAGATGAAATATCTTCATCAAGTAGCCCTGGATCCCTGGGGAAAGGCCACTCAGGGTATTTTACATAGCTATACATTGTATTCTGAAGGAGCAGAATTGTACTGACCAATTTTATTTGGCACTAAAATCAGACTATCTAGCCTGCTATGTATTACTAGGCTACCAAGAAGGTGCTTACAAAGTCATAAGTCTTTGTACTAATGCCACTGTGAACTGTAACTTTAGTTTTAGGAGAAAACACAACGCACTTGGTATGATGAAAGGCATGCTTTCATGCTTCCTTTTCTTCCTCTTTGAAACTTCAGATCCTTTTATATCCTCTGAGATGTTTGAGTGATGGAGAGAAAGAGTTACATTTTTATACATAAATAGACAGTCACGGTGTAAAGGAGAGAAATGGAATGTTAAAATATGAATCGTTAAAACTGACATTCCAAGGAGTTTTAAGAATAATGATTTTCCTTTTTTATTGTGCTGTTTTTAACTTAAAATCCAAGTGATTATTTAATTACAAGTTGAAATAGATTTTTTTTAGAGAATATATTACATATGTTACTTGTTCAACTATTCCAATATTACCAGACACCTTATTTTGTTGTGGTAATTATGGACAGTAAATATCAGTAAAATAAAAAGAATTAACAAAGTTCATACAATTAATTAATATTTGAGCCCAGATTTGAAATCCAGCTTGCTGGAACTTTAGATTTGTGCCAGATTCTAGAAGCAAAGTGTTTTAAATAATGGATTTGGCTGCCCTCAAAAATGGAGGGGCTCCCTGAAAACTGTCTTCAGGAGGATAGTTACCATGAGAGATGAACGTCTAATAAATATGCTTATGAGGTTATTAAATCATTTGGCTGATGATAGTACCCAAAAACTATTTGTAGAAAATTGAATAAATAAAAATACAAGGAGATTTTGATTTGTTAAATTTACACAATATAATTACCATCATCTCTGAATCTACCTTTTAACTTTGACTCATATATTGCATATTGCTTCAGTTATACATAAAAATGGCATTAGCAAGTAAAATATGTATGTGGGATTTTCTATGAAATAATTAAAACATACATTGGTATATAAGGACATACAGATGTTTGATAGTGACATCTAAATATAAAAACCAAATATGTGTTGATCCATTTTCTGTTAGTCTAGCCTCAGTGGAAATTATTCAGAACTACTTCCTATTTTCAGTTCAGTTTATAGGCTTGGTTGGTTTTTGCTATAAACATTTGGTAAGTGGATGAGATAAGGAAAATAATGTCAACCACAGTACATGGTGTCCTTAAAAAATAAATTTCCTGTCTTTGTGACCTAGGTCACAAGTATAGTCAAATAGTTCAAACCGTGTTCAAATATAATCACCAAGAAAACAGACTGAGTTGAATCCTGCAATGTCAATACTAACTGCTTATTTTGCACAGGTCAATAACCATGCAAAATGTCTGTGCTCTTAACTGTGTCATGATATGACAGAAATATATTTTAACAAAAATTTGTTATATAAAATTGATACACATCAGCCCTCACTCACATTTTGCTAAAGTAAATAAACTTTTTCTCAAAGACTGACTCACAGGTTTACCCAAACATAAAGTCATTCTATGAAGACTTTAGGCACAGAGAAGCGAATTCTAGTATTCTTTTTTTTTTTTTTTTTTTTTTTGGTTTTTCGAGACAGGGTTTCTCTTCTGTGGCTTTGGAGCCTGTCCTGGAAATAGCTCTTGTAGACCAGGCTGGTCTCGAACTCACAGAGATTCACCTGCCTCTGCCTCCCAAGTGCTGGGATTAAAGGCATGCGCCACCACCGCCTGGCTCTCTAGTATTCTAATTAATGAAATTCTTTTATTTTTTTATTTTTATTCTTTTTTAATTAAAATTTCCACCTGCTCCCCATTTCCCTCCCCCTCCTCCCACATATTGTCCCCTCCCCCCAATCCCCTCCCCCTATCCCCACTCCTTGTCTCCTACCCCACTCCATTCCCCCTCCCTCTCTATACTGAAGAGCAGTCCAAATTCCCTGCCCTGCTGGAAGACCAAGGTCCTACCACTACTATCTAGGTCCAGGAAGGTGAGCATCCAAACAGGCTAGGCTCCCACAAAGCCAGTTCATGTATTAGGATCGAAACCTAGTGCCATTGTCCTTGGCTTCTCATCAGCCTTCATTGTCCGCCATGTTCAGAGAGTCCAGTTTCAACCCATGCTTATTCAGTTCCAGTCCAGCTGGCCTTGGTGGGCTCCCAACAGATCAGTTCCACTGTCACAGTGGGTGGGTGCACACCTTGTGGTCCTGACTTCCTTGCTCATGTTCTCCCTCCTTCTGCTCTGTTGCGGGAGGTCCTTCCGCTCCTCCAGCCAATAGCCGCCAAGATACCAGCCCATTGGGGCGTGGTATCTTTCCCTTTAAAAAAAGCGGCCACTTCCCTCCTCTCTCTCTTTACTTCCTGCTCCGGTTCCGGCGACTAGACTTCTTCCTAATTGCGTGCGTAGAGGGCTGTTGTCTGGGACGGTGATTTGTAAGTTTATTCCCTTTTAAATAAATACCACCCTATTAATCACAATTCCAAACTGGTGTGGGATTGTTTATGACTTGCGCCTTCATCTGGCGCCCAACGTTTGGTTTTAGAACCCCTCCTTCCCCCGCTCGGCTGCCGGCCGCCAGTTCGGCCAGCCGCGGCCTGTGCCTTGTGCGTGGAGCCAGCAGTTTAACATAAATCATCACGCAGTGGCTTTTCTTGCTACAGTTCTTTATATTTTCCCTTTAGACACCTCAGATTGACTTCAAGTCCCCACGCAGCCTATCGTTTGCCTCGCTACGTGGATTTAAATTCCACAGGCCCGCGTAGTCTCTGCCCACGTGGTTTGCTCTTTTCTGAATCGTTTTCAAATCTCCCTTGCAAGCGCAGCTCTTAAGCAGAGCGAACCAGAGCACGCGGTTACCGGTTGCGGAAAGCTGCAACCCCTTGGGACGACACTGTCACGTGGAGGCATACACGGCTTCCGGGTTACTCTTCTCTACCCCTGGATTCTGGGTTTATGGTTCCGTGTACGGAATTGATTTAATTACATTTACTTTGTTGAGCAACTTGCATTTCCCAGTTTTTAACAAATACTAGGCGGACACTGAAACAGGACCCCGTTTTCGTCGCGACTTGGGAACAGCGCCACCTGCTGGATAATAGGTAATATGGCAGTTTTCGTTTCCAACATGAATTTTACTATTTTGACTACCAAAACAATGGGTTTTTTCATGCAAGGTTTATACGACTATGGAGATAACTTAATTTACTGGTTACTAGGTTTCAGTATTCTTTTGAATATTCTATTATTTAGGAAGAATATGGTCCTAAGAACCATACAATCTTTACCAGAAACTAATACAGGTCAGGAGATTCAGGATTCAAAAGCTTTGAAATCACAGGTGCAGAATGGGGACCAAAAAATTGATACCTCAGTGAAATCACTAGAAACACATGTAGCTCAGGAGATTCAGGATTTAAGAGAGACAATGATAAAAAGACTTGAAATGATTGAAGAAATTATTGGAGCTGGTGAACAGAGTAAGAAGGCACAAGGACAGGATACAATGCCACCACCAGCTATTAGATCTGGCTTACCCAGGGTTTTAGCGACATACCCTGTAATTCATTCTGACAAAGCGTCAACTTCTAAAGGCTCAAAGGGAGTCAGAGAAGCTAGATGGATGCCAATAGCAATGAATGATCTAAAAGAAATTAAGCAGGCAATTGTTACCTTTGGCTTGCACTCTGCATATGTTAAGGAAATGATAAGGACTTGGGCTTCTAATGCTAGAGCTACCCCCCACGATTTCCATCAGTTAGTGTCTGCAGTCTTAGATAATGGACCTTCCTTGATGTTTGGAATCTATTTCAGAGAAGAATCCAAACATATGGAACAGCAAGGAAGAGCAAAAGGTGTGGAGGTTTCCCAAGATCAAATTCTTGGTGTAGGAGAATATGCTGACCCACAGGTCCAAGCTCTTTATGATGATGAAGTACTGTGTTTATGTCACCAAGCAGCTTTAAATGCTTGGAATAGGCTACAAGATCCAGCAAAAAGGGTTGAATCATATACCAGAATTAGGCAGGGACAGAGAGAACCCTTTATTGACTTTTTGCAAAGATTAATTAAGGCTCTGGACATAGGGGTAACAGACCCAGAAGCTAGACGACTACTTCTTGAATCTCTAGCTTTTGAGAATGCAAACATAGAATGCAAAAAGATAATTGGGCCTTTAAAGTTTAGATCAGCACCTATGGATGAATGGATTCAGCATACAATGAATGTCGAGACGTTTAGCTATAATGATGAATCTTGGGTAGGAGAAGCGATTTCCAAAGCAATGAGGAGACATCAAACTGCCAGGTGTTTTAATTGTGGTAAATTAGGACATCTGAAAAGGGATTGCAGGCAAAGGATTTCTAGGAATAATATCCCTTCTGGGAATGACAAAAATAGGAGACCTCGGCCTTCAGGTATATGTAGGAGATGCGGTAAAGGCCGACACTGGTCCAACGAATGCAGGTCAACAACAGACAGACAAGGCAACCCGATACAGTCGGGAAACTCCTTGAGGGGCCTCTCACAGGCCCCCAAGCCAACAGTGGCCCAGTCATTACCAGTCACAGTAGAGAACGTGCCTCACCAAGAAAATTAAAAGCTCCAATTTCTGCTGTAAAAATTATTACTGGTCTAAATGATGAATTACACATGGAGGATGAGTCAAAAAAACCAGTAGGACAGAGTAAACGTATATTTTGGCAGACTTCTATTAATGATCAAAGACCAAAGCTAAGAGTCTGTATAAATGGCACTTTTATTGAAGGCTTATTAGACACAGGTGCGGATGTAAGTATCATTACTCCGGAATCTTGGCATCCGAATTGGCCTCTTCAAGAGGTAGATGTTCAGTTCCTGGGAATTGGAACCCTATCTCGTGTAAAACAAAGCACAAGATGGGTTGAATGCATAGGGCCTGAAGGGCAAATAGGAAGACTAAGGCCATATATTGCGAATATCGCAATAAAGTTATGGGGCCGTGACCTGCTACAGCAATGGAATACCCAGATTAACATTCCTGTAGTTCCAGGAACTCATAATTCTGGGAAGGATATGATGAGGTATTATGGGAAAAGGTCACCAACCATTCAGGCTGTACAAGAACATACAGCAAATACCAAACCTTTAGAGGTACCAACAGCCCTACCTTTAAAATGGCTAACTGAGAAGCCAATATGGATCAAACAGTGGCCTCTAGCTGAAGATAAATTACAGGCATTGGAACAGCTGGTGCAAGAGCAACTAGATGCTCAACATATTGAAGAATCAACCAGCCCTTGGAATTCTCCTGTGTTTGTTGTAAAAAAGAAATCCGGTAAATGGAGAATGGTGACAGATTTAAGAGCTGTCAACAAGGTAATTCAACCTATGGGCCCACTACAATCTGGAATTCCTTTGCCTTCTCTATTACCAAAAGTATGGCCTCTTATAGTTATTGATTTGAAAGATTGTTTTTTCACCATACCGTTACAAGAAAAGGATAGAGAAAAATTTGCCTTCACAGTGCCTACTTATAATAATTCTCAGCCTAATAGGAGATATCAATGGACTGTCCTCCCACAGGGTATGCTCAATAGTCCTACATTGTGCCAATATTTTGTAAATAAGCCATTGGAAATAATTCGTAAACAATTCCCCAAGTCCATAATTTACCATTACATGGATGACATCTTGTTATCTGATTCAAATAAAGATACTTTAGAAAGAATGTTTGAAGAAGTAAAGAAAATCTTGCCTAGGTGGGGATTACAAATTGCCCCTGAAAAGATTCAAAGAGGAAATTCTATTAATTACCTAGGTTACAGAATAGGGTTAGAGAAAATTAAAACGCAAAAGGCACAAATTAGGCGAGACAGGTTAAAGACTCTTAATGATTTCCAAAGATTGTTAGGAGACATTTCCAGTCTACGACCAGCTGTTGGGATAACACCTGATCTAATAGTTCATTTAAACAAAACCTTAGATGGTGATAAAGATTTGAATAGTCCAAGAAAACTGACAGCTGAAGCAGAAAAGGAACTGACAATGATTGAGGAAAAATTACAGGAGGCACATGCGGATAGGGTGAACCCAAATCTTAGCTGCATCCTAGTCATATTGCCTTCCAGAATTTCTCCTACAGGGATTCTAATGCAGAGGGAAGATATTATTTTAGAGTGGATATTTATACCTAATAAACCAAGTAAAAAATTAAAAACTTATGTGGAAAAAGTCTCTGAATTAATTATAAAGGGTAAACTGAGACTTCGTCAACTAGCAGGTATAGACCCAGCAGAAATTATAGTGCCTTTTACTACTGAAGAAATAAAAAAGTTATGGGAAGACAATGAACCATGGCAAAGAGCTTGTGCTAATTTTTTGGGAGAAATTAATAGCAACTATCCCAAAAGTGGTAGACTTAACCTCATAAAGAGAACTTCTTGGATTCTTCCTAGAATTGTACGTGATGCTCCAATAACTGGAGCCCGTACATTTTATACTGATGCAAATAAATCAGGGAAAGCAGGTTATAAGTCAGATGAATTGAGTAAGGTGGAACAAAGCCCTTATAATTCTGTCCAGAAGGCAGAATTATATGCCATTCTTATGGTGCTAAGGGATTTTAAAGAACCTCTTAATATAGTTACAGATTCACAATATGCAGAAAGAGTTATCTTGCATATTGAAACTGCTGAATTTATACCAGATGACACAGAGTTGACTTCATTGTTTATCCAGGTACAAGACATAATCAGGAACAGGCTTTGTCCGATGTACATAACACACATCCGGTCCCATACAGGTCTGCCTGGTCCTCTAGCACAAGGCAACGCTGAGATTGATCAATTATTGATTGGAAGCGTGTTGCAGGCCTCAGAATTTCATAGGAAGCATCATGTCAATAGTAAAGGCCTAAAGAAAGAATTTTCCATTACATGGCAACAAGCTAAGGACATTATAAAGAGATGTCCTACTTGTTCCTTCTATAATCAAACACCGTTGCCTGCAGGGAGTAACCCAAAGGGTACTAAGAGAAATGAAATCTGGCAGATGGATGTGTTCCACTTTATGGAATTTGGTAAATTAAAATATGTACACCACACCATAGACACATATTCAGGTTTTCAATGGGCTACTGCCCTGAGCTCAGAAAAGGCTGATTCAGTAATCACACATCTATTGGAAGTTATGGCCATCATGGGAATACCTGCACAAATAAAGACAGACAATGGTCCAGCATATGTATCTAAGAAAATGAAACGCTTTTTTGCTTATTATAATATAAAACACATTACAGGTATACCACATAATCCCACAGGTCAGGCAGTTATAGAAAGATCAAATCGTACTATAAAGGATATGCTGAACAAACAGAAAGGGACCGAAAATACCCCCAGAAATAGATTACATAATGCTTTATTGACCTTGAATTTTCTTAACGCTAATGAGAAAGGAACGACAGCAGCAGAAAGACATTGGATAATGGAAAAGTCTGCTGAACTAAATCAACCAATTTATTTCAAAGATGTGCTGACCTCTCAATGGAAGCCAGGAGATGTGCTACGTTGGGGAAGGGGTTTTGCTCTTGTTTCCACAGGAGAAGAAAAATTGTGGATACCATCAAAATTAATAAAGGTTCGATTTGAAGAGGAGAAACCTCTTGGAAAGGAGAAATGACAACTCATCCACAATGATGATATTCCTACAGGGGGTAAGAAAAACATATAGAATGGGGGCAGGGTTCTGTTCTTATCTCCACAGGAAAACACTCATCTTTGAAAAATTCAAGGGATCCTGGATGTTTGGATACTGACAGATGGAAAAATACCTGCCCAATAGGAACTATCAAGAAAACTGACTAAGTTGTGTAAGTAAAATATACTAAACCATATTTCTAAATTTATAGAGCTGGTTTTGAAGTTGGACTCTGGCTCAGTCCCTCTCCAATTCCAAGCCTGTTGGTAAGAGAAAAACCCAGAGTTTCTGGAGTTTCTGTCTCATGTCAAGAGCCATGATAGGGGACAGAAAGAAATATGAGTTTAGAAAACATCTTTGCTTTTCTTCATATCTATCATACTTTTCATTGAATATATCTATCATTCCTTTCATTGAATATATATATATATATATATGTGTGTGTGTGTGTATGTCTATATGATTAATGTTTAAGTTTTTCACAATGAACAATGAGTTTTTCCTGAAGTGACATTTAAAGTTTCCAGGAAGAAGATGGGGCCCCATAACAACGACTCCACCTGGTAGATATGAAGTCATGATACTGATAGCGCTACTACAAGACCTGTTTTGGGTACCAGCTGCACAAGACGATCCCAACTTGGTTAGCTGAAATGGTGCACCTCTTATACAACATTCTGGCCAGACCTGCACAAAATACTCAGAGACTCTTTGCAATTTTAAAAGACATCGATCTTGAAATTTAACCATCATTTTACTTTCACAGGATCCCCCAGAAAGAACGTCGCCCCCATGACAGCTGGAAGTAACTCTAGAGGACGACGTCCCCTCTCCCAGTAAAGTTTGCCCTTGGGTTTAGGGACATCATTTAGGGGTTGATTATAAATTGGTATATGGTTGAGGGTTGGGGAAGGAATTTTATAATAATCTCAGGGATCATTTGAAAAAAAAAAAAAGAGGGATAATAGATTGGTACTTGTTGGTACTTGTGAGTTATTGTTTTGAGACAAATGTATTGGTATCGATTCTTAAATATTGATACAAAGTGAAATTATATTGACTATTGTATGCATGCATGTTTCTACCTCTGTTTAAAAACATTTTTTATGTATTGACATATATTGTATTGATATATATTGTATATATTTACCATATTGCAGTGTACATTTCTACCTCTGATTAAGATATTTACATATTGCTTGTGTATTGATATACATTTACCATACTGCAATGTATATTTGTACATTGTTTATATTTGGAGGTCATTGTCCTCATTTGTTTCACAGTTGTTTATTGTCTTAGTCTTTAAGTTAGATAGGTATTGAGAATTATATAGATCAATAGTATTCTAAGTTTGTCATTTATAATTAGACTAATCAGGTTCTTTAGACACATAGAGATTATACTCAGTATAGATAGATAATCTTCAACCTCTTCAAAGAGCTGTAGAAAATGGCCTTTAATCTAACTCAGAGTTTTGTGGTAGTGAGACACAATTGCTCCTGGCAACACCGCTCTATTCCCGAGAGAATGTTGAGCACCAAAGACACTCCACCTGGAGCCTTTCTTCTTGGCTGAACTGGCCTTTGGGTAAAGAAATGCCCATACCTCAACCACTGACAGAAATACAGAGTATCTGTGAAGGGAAAAAACAGGACTGTCATATCCTGCCAAGACAGGGTAAGATAGTTTTGACAAGTTTCTTGCCTTTGAAAATGGTGTGTCAGTTATGTTAGGCCTTAGCCAAAGTTGGTTGCTTCAACGCTGCAAACGTGACCTTGGGTGATTGCCCAGGTAGCTAGTTGTCTCTGTGATTTGTTGCATGTTTTAGAAGTTGTTTGATTGCACTTCCTAATTACTCAGGTAACATTATTTCCCTTCTCAGATCTTCGATGGGGTTGAAGACTATATAAATGTAGTTACTTTCGACTCATGACTTAGCCAAGCTATTTATTATATAAGACCTAAGATAGTTAGAATAGGATATTTGTACTTATTGTATATAATTTCATAGTAGGTTTAGAACTCTCTTACTTAAATAAAAAGGGGAGGTGTTGCGGGAGGTCCTTCCGCTCCTCCAGCCAATAGCCGCCAAGATACCAGCCCATTGGGGCGTGGTATCTTTCCCTTTAAAAAAAGCGGCAACTTCCCTCCTCTCTCTCTTTACTTCCTGCTCCGGTTCCGGCGACTAGACTTCTTCCTAATTGCGTGCGTAGAGGGCTGTTGTCTGGGACGGTGATTTGTAAGTTTATTCCCTTTTAAATAAATACCACCTTATTAATCACAATTCCAAACTGGTGTGGGATTGTTTATGACTTGCGCCTTCACTGCTCCTCATTTGGACCTTAAGAGCTCAGACCATTGCTCCAAATTGAGTCTCTGTCTCTATCTCGATCCACCGCCAGATGAAGGTTCTAAGGTGATATGTAAGATATTCATCAGTATAGGATAGGGTCATTTCAGGTTCCCTCTCCTAAGTTGCCCAAGGTACCAGCTGGGGACATCTCCCTGGACACCTGCGAGCCACTCTAGAGTCAAGTCTCTTGCCAACCCTAAGATGGCTCCCTTAGTTAGGATATATACTTCGCTGCTCCCATATCCACCCTTCCTATATCCCAACCATCCCAATCCCCCAAGCTCCTCCCATCCTCCCCTTCTCACGTTTCTCATCCCATTTCCCCTTAGCCCCATGCCACCTCACCCGCAAGTTCCCAGTTTTTGCCCGGCAATCTTGTCTACTTCCCCTATCCAGGCAGATGACTATATGATTTTCTTTGGGTTCACTTTCTTATTTAGCTTCTCTAGAATCACAATTTATATGCTCAATGTCCTTTATTTATGGCTAGAAACCAATTATGAGTGAGTACATCCCATGTTCCTCTTTTTGGGTCTGGGATACCTCACTCAGGATAGTGTTTTCTATTTCCATCCATTTGCATGCAAAATTCGAGAAGTCATTGTTTTTTACCGTTGAGTAGTACTCTAATATGTATATATTCCACACTTTCTTCATCCATTGTTCCATTGAAGGGCATCTAGGTTGTTTCCAGGTTCTGGCTATTACAAACAATGCTGCTATGAACATAGTTGAACAGATACTTTTGTCATATGATAGGGCATCTCTTGCGTATACTCCCAAGAGTGGTATTACTGGATCTTGGGGTAGGTTGATCCCAAATTTCCTGAGAAATCGCCACACTGATTTCCAAAGTGGTTGCACAAGTTTGCATTCCCACCAGGAATGGATCAGTGTGCCCCTTCCTCCACAACCTCTCCAGCAAAGGCTATCATTGGTGTTTTTGATTTTAGCCATTCTGACAGGTGTAAGATGGTATCTCAAAGTTGTTTTAATTTGCATTTCCCTTATCGCTAAGGAGGTTGAGCATGATCTTAAGTGTCTTTTAGCCATTTCAATTTCTTTTGTTGAGAATTCTCTGTTCAGATCAGTGCCCCATTTTTTAATTGGGTTAATTAGCATTTTAAAGTCTAGTTTCTTGAGTTCTTTATATATTTTGGAGATCAGACCTTTGTCTGTTGTAGGGTTGGTGAAGATCTTCTCCCAGTCAGTGGGTTGCCTTTTTGTCTTAGTGACAGTGTCCTTTGCTTTACAGAAGCTTCTCAGTTTCAGGAGGTCCCATTTATTCAATGTTTTCCTTAATGTCTGTGCTGCTAGGGATATACGTAGGAAGTGATCTCCTGTACCCATATGTTGTAGAGTACTTCCCACTTTTTCTTCTATCAGGTTCAGTGTGTTCAGACTGATATTGAGGTCTTTAATCATTTGGACTTGAGTTTTGTGCATGGTGATAGATATGGATCTATTTTCATTCTTCTACACGTTGACAACCAGTTCTGCCAGTACCATTTGTTGAAGATGCTCTTTTTTCCATTGAATACTTTTAGCTCCTTTATCAAAAATCAGGTGTTCATATGTTTGTGGGTTAAAATCCTGGTCTTCTACTCGGTTCCGTTGATCGACTTCTCTGTTTTTATGCCAATAGAAAGCTGTTTTCAATACTGAAGCTCTGTAATAGAGTTTGAAGTCAGGGATGGTAATGCCTCCAGATGATCCTTTATTATATAAGATTGTTTTGGCTCTCCTGGGTTTTTTGTTTTTCCATATAAAGTTGATTAATGTCCTCTCAAGATCTGTGAAGAATTTGGATGGGATTTAAATGGGGATTGCATTGAATCTATAAGTTGCCCTTGGTAGAATTGCCATTTTTACTATGTTGATTCTCCCAAACCAAGAGCACGGAGATCCTTCCATTTTCTGGTATCCTCCTCAATTTCTTTCTTCAAAGACTTAAAGTTCTTGTCAAATAGATCCTTCACTTCCTTGGTTAGAGTTACCCCAAGATATATTATGCTATTTATGGCTATCGTGAAGGGTGATGCTTCTCTGATTTCCATCTCTGCTTCCTTATCCTTTGTGTATAGGAAGGCAACTGATTTTTTGGAATTGATCTTGTATACTGCCACATTCCCAAAGGTGTTTATCAGCTGTAGGAGTTCTTTGCTGGAGTTTTTGGGGTCGCTTACGTACACTATCATATCATCTGCAAATAATGAGAGTTTAACTTCTTCCTTTCCAATTTGAATCCATTTGATCCCCTTATGTTGTCTTATTGCTATTGCTAGAATTTCAAGCACTATATTAAAGAGGTATGGAGAGAGTGGACAGCCTTGTCGTGTTCCTGATTTTAGTGGAATAGCTTTGAGTTTCTCTCCATTTAATTTGATGTTAGCTGTCGTCTTGCTATAAATAGCTTTTATTATACTTAGGTACGACCCTTGTATCCCTAATCTCTCTAAGACCTTTATCATAAAGGGATGTTGAATTTTGTCAAATGCTTTTTCAGCATCTAATGAAATGATCATATGGTTTTTTTCTTTCAGTTTATTTATATGATGGATTACATTGATAGATTTGCGTATGTTGAAGCAGCCCTGCATCTCCGGAATGAAGCCTACTTGATCATAATGGATAATTTTTCTAATGTGTTCTTGGATTCAGTTTGCCAGTATTTTATTGAGGATTTTTGCATCGATGATCATGAGTGAGATTGGCCTGTAGTTCTCTTTCTTGGTTGTGTCTTTGTGTGGTTTTGGTATCAGAGTAACTGCAGCTTCATAAAAGGAATTTGGCAATGACTTCTCTGTTTCTATATTGTGAAATACATTAAGGAGTATAGGTATTAGGTCTTCTTGGAAGTTCTGGTAGAATTCTGCATTGAAGCCGTCTAGACCTGGGCTTTTTTTGTTAGGGAGGCTTTTTATAACAACTTCTATTTCTTCACGACTAACAGGTCTATTTAGATTGTTCATCTGGTCCTGGTTTAACTTTGGTATATGGTACTTATCTAAAAAAGTGTCTATTTCTTTTACATTTTCTAATTTTGTGGCATACAGGCTTTTGTAGTAAGATCTAATGATTCTCTGAATTTCCTCTGTGTCTGTGGTTATGTCTCCCTTTTCGTTTCTGATCTTGCTAATTTGTGTATTCTGTCTCCGCCATTTGATTAGTTTGGATAGGGGTTTATCAATCTTATTGATTTTCTCCAAGAACCAGCTTTTTGTTTCATTGATTCTTTCAATTGTTTTCTGTGTTTCTATTTTGTTGATTTCAGTCCTCAATTTGATTATTTCCAGTCTTCTACTTCTCTCTTCTAGGTGAGTCTGCTTCTTTTCTTTCTAGAGCTTTCAGGTGGGCTATTAAGTCTCCAATGTGTTCTTTCTCCGTTTTCTTTAAGTGGGCATTTAATACTATGAACTTTCCTCTTAGCATGGCTTTCATAGTGTCCCATAGGTTTGAGTATGTTGAGTCTTCGTTTTCATTGAATTCAAGAAAGACTTTAATTTCTTTCTTTATTTCTTCCTTGATCCAGGTGTGGTTCAGTAGTTGACTGTCCAGTTTCCATGAGTTCATAGGCTTTCTGGGGATAGCATTGTTGTTGAATTCTAACTTTAATCCATGGTGATCTGATAAGACACAGGTGGTTACTGATATTTTTTTGTAACTGTGTAAGTTTGCTTTGTTACCGAGTATGTGGTCAATTTTCGAGAAGGTTCCATGAGCTGCAGAGAAGAAGGTATATTCTTTCCTATTTGGGTGGAATGTTCTATAGATGTCCATTTGATTCATTACCTCCCTTAATCCTCTTATTTCTCTGTTAGGTTTCTGTCTGATTGACCTGTCCATTGGTGAGAGAGGAGTGTTGAAATCTCCTACTATTAGTGTGTGTGGTTTGATGACTGCCTTGAGTTTTAGTAACGTTTCTTTTACACAAGTGGGTGCTTTTATATTAGGGGCATAGATATTCAGGATTGAGACTTCATCCTGATGAATTGTTCCTGTTATGAGTAAAAAATGTCCCTCTCCATCTCTTCTGATTGATTTTAGTTTGAAGTCAACTTTCTTATAAATTAGTATGGCCATACCTGCTTGTTTCTTAGGTCCGTTTGCTTGATAAACCTTTTCCCAGCCCTTTACTCTGAGTAGATGTCTGTCTTTGTGGTTGAGGTGTGTTTCTTGTAAACAGCAGAATGTTGGATCCTGTTTTCGTATCCAATCTCTTAGCATGTGCCTCTTTATAGGTGAGTTGAGTCCACTGATATTAAGTGATATTAATGACCAGTGGTTGTTAACTCCGGTCATTTTTTCTTTCTTTCTTTCTTTTTTTTTTTTTTGGTAGTAGAGTTTGTGTGTTTCCCTACTTCAAGTTGCGCTGGTGAAGGGTCATTAGATGTCTGAGTTATTGTGTGCATTGTTTGACTCCTTGGGTTGTGATTTTCCTTCAGTTACTTTCTGTAAGGCTGGATTTGTGGCTACGTATTGTTTAAATTTGTTTTTATCCTGGAAAATTTTGTTTTCTCCATTTATAGTGAATGAAAGCTTGGCTCGGTATAGTAGTCTGGGCTTGCATCCATGGTCTCTTAGATTCTGCAGTACATCTATCCAGGACCTTCTGGCTTTCATAGTTTCCTTAGAGAAGTCAGGTGTAAGTCTGATATGTTTACCTTTATAGGTAACTTGACCTTTTTCCTTTGCAGCTCTTAATATTCTTTCTTTATTCTGTATATTTTGTGTTTTGATTATTATATGTCGAGGAGATGTTTTTTTTGATCCAGTCGATTCGGTGTTCTGTATGCTTCTTGGACCTTCAAAGGAATATCTTTCTTAAGGTTGGGAAAGTTTTCTTCTATAATTTTATTAAATATATTTTCTGGACAATTGAGCTGTACTTTTTCTCCTTCTTCTATCCCTATTATTCTTAGGTTTGGTCTTTTTATTGTGTCCCAGATTTCCTGAATGTTTTGTGATGAGAATTTGTTGGTTTTGCTGTTTTCTTTGATCAGTGTGTTTATTTTCTCTATAGTATCTTCACTGTCTGAGATTCTTTCTTCTATCTCTTGTAATCTGTTGGTAGTACTTGTCTCTGTAGTTCCTGTTTGTTTATCCAAATTTTCCATCTTCATCCTTCCCTCGGTTTGTGTTTTCTTTATTACTTCTACTTCATTCTTCAAGTCTTGAACCGTTTCCCTTACCTGTTTGATTACTTTTTCTTGTTTCTCTTGGTTTTCTTGGGTATCTTTGAGAGATTTATTCATTTCTTCTACCTTTTTGTTTGTATTCTCTAATTGATTATGGCAGTTTTTCACCTCCTGTTTAAGGTCCTTTATTATTTTCATATAATTCACTAATGAGTCGAATTCTTCTAATTCTTCTGGAATACGGTGTACAATTCTTCTTATTTCGGGGTTCCTGGATTCTGGTGATGTCATGTTGCCTTTCAGGTTGTTGGAAGAATTCTTGCATTGGTGCCTGCCCATCTCTTCCTTCAAATGGAGCCAGGAGAGGCCTGGTGTCTTGGTCCAGTCTTTGCTGTGACTAACTCTCTGGGTGTATCTCCTCAGTGTAGGGTCAGGAACCGATCCCTTCCAGATGGACTCCTCAACACCAAAACTTGGACGCCTGATAGTCCAATGACCCGCAGACAAAAGGGTGAATCCGGGGGGGGCAGGGCAGGGTGGAGTAGAACACAGGAACACAGGCGACCCTGCAGCACAAGCTGGAGGTGCCTGCGCTCCCTTTCGCAGGTTGTTGAGTCCTGCCCGGTAGGCAGGCACTCACCACTCTGAGTGGGTAGCCTTAGTGTAGGAGCAGGAAGCTGTTCCTCAGCAAAGGACCTTGCAGACAAGGCAGGCTTGGGGGTGGGGGCGCTTGTGTAGGAAAGAAAGCCCTGCAGCAGGAGCTGGGGGAGGGGGGGTTGTGCTCTCTTCCGTAACAGTCCGCCCCTGGATAGCACACACTCACCCGTCCAGACGGAACTTCTCAGCACCTACACAGGGACACCTGGTAGCCCAATGAGTCAGGGACCAATGGAAGCTTAATGAAATTCTTTCTCTAGCTTTTTGGAGACAAAGAAAACTTGTTATGAAGAAGGTAGGTTTAAGCTAAAGGTGATTTCAAAATGGCTCTTCCTTGATTTTCTCTATTTTGATACCTTGGGAGAAGGAAAGCTGAGCAGAAGTCTTTTATATTTGTATCTGCAGTTTGTGAAACCTGGTAGAGAAATATCAATTTAGGAATGCTATTAATCTTTATAAATAATATAAAAACATCACATCATTTTTAAATATGATGTATGCAGTATGTGAATTGATATATTTGTATCAACTTTAAGTGTATATTACCACTACTTCATTTACCAGGATTCACTCAGAACATGTGTTATTCTGCACACCTTTAATGCTAGCACTCAGGAGGTCGAGGCACATGTGAGGCCTGATTGGTCTACAAAGTGAGCACCAGGGCTGTTACACAGAGAAACCTTTTCTCACCTCCCCCCAAAAAAGAAAGAAAAGCAAAAGAAAAAAAATGAAACTGATCTTACTCACTTATAAAAATTAGTAGTTTCACTTAGGAGATTTAAATATACTGAATTTGATAATCTAATTTCATGCAGCGTCCTTTTAGTTTAAGGAAATCACTGTACAGTGAGTTTAAAGATTAGAATACTTCCTAAATAAAGTATGCAATATATAATACCATCCTCTAATAGTTATATTATGTGACACTATTACAATACTTGATTTGGATATGTTTAATTGAATATATATTTCAAAATCTTTTGTGATATTTTCAGAGAAAGGTAGCAGAAATGTGAGAATTTACGTGTTAGCTCTGCCAGTTTGTAGCTGAATGATTCATTCTTAGCTAAGGACTTTGATGTCTGTGAAAGCCCTCAGTTATCAGCTTGATTGGATCTGGTATAAACTAGAAGGCAATTCCCTGGGTTATCCTCTGAGAGATTTCATTGATTAGATTACTTGATTTGAGAAAAATCACACTAAATGTGAGTAGAACCTCGGATGGCAGCTCAGATAAAGGATCTGAAAGCAAGAAAACTTAATGTATTCTTGATGGTAAATTACTCTATCTGGTTGATGCTACTAAAGATTTCTTAACTGATATTAGAATTAAAGTTTTTGGGTTTCCAACATGGACAGAGACCATCAGTTGTTCATGAATATCCCAGTTCTAAGATACGAGAGTGGGTCTTTGAAGGTTCCACACTTACAGACAACAGAGTATTCATCCCCAAACCCACACACCAGGGTGTGAGACATCCACTGTTAGACTGCTCTGACCATCATGCAAACCAACTTAATAAATATCCAAAATCATTTAGTTGTCTCTATATCATCAATCTGTCTGTCTGTCTGTCTGCCTGCCTATCTATCTCTCTATCTCTCTATATCTATCTATCATCTATGTATCATCTTCTTTCTATTAGTTACCACCTTTTTTTTCTCTAGAGAACCCTAAGATAGTATCTATTATGTCTCTTTTGAAAAATATTGCTTTTATTTTACTTTCCAACAATTTCTAAGACTGAGGGCAAAATGTTAGAGCAACTAGCAATGTGTGACATAGACCTGAAATTTGATAATAGTACCACCACTTTCCACTTTCCTTCTGATGATGTATTTATTACAAACTGAACAAGTATGATGCTTGACAATATGGCCGTTAGTTGAAGGGTTTATTAACCAGCCAAGCATCAAGAACATGAATCCTGAGTTTCATTTTTGTTATTATTTTTGGTTCATTGGCTCATGTTTATTTAGTAGGACTTAATAATATAGTGACAATTTCAGGACATTCTGGGATTCACTTACCACTCTGAGCTTCAAGTTAGTGTTCATTTTCACCAGATATCTTATTCTTTGAAAAATATCTGGCCCTCAACATTATTGCTTATTTATCAAGGAGCAGACAATTATAACTGTGTATTTTTACAAAACAGTAAATGAAACAAATAGAGAGAATTAGTATGTAACTCAAAATTTCACACACACAATAAGAAAAAATTCGTAATGATGCATGACAAAATCTAACAAGAAAATGAAAAGTCAATGTAATTTTACATTTAAATTGTAATCATCTTGAATTCAACTTGCATTCATCAAGATGTCTTTTAATGAAGCATCCTACAACTAATTAGAGTTAGAAACCTTGTTCAAGTACAAATAATAGAAAAATGTGATTGATATTTCATTTCTTTATCATCAATTTTTTCCTATAAGGTAATTGCATTTCTAATTATCTGCATATATTATTTGATTAGAAAAATGAATAATCATATAGTATTATAATTATGACATTTGCTTTTTCTGAACTATAAAAACTAATAAATATAAATGTCAACCTAACAATTTTTAAAGATGGTCATGAATTTGGTGGCATTACTACATTACCTCTTCTTTATTATTTATTAATTAATTTATCTATTATTTTTATTTTTTAATTAAGACTTCTTGTGTAGTCCTGTCTTGAAACTAGCTCTGTAGACCAGGATGCCTAATATTATGTTTAATAGGAAGATGACTCTTACAATTAAGTGCCTTTTAAGCCGGTGATAGGTAGAGATTTTGAAAGCAAACAAAATTAATAACTAGAGCATCAGACTTTTTTCTTCTCTGTAGAAACTCTGTAACTGAACGTTCAGTTAAAGATTGAGAAATATATTTAAGCACCGTATTTCATGGGAAAAATAAACTACTTCAGAGATTTCTCTGCCTTCAAGTCCTAACTATGCTTTATAACTCCATGGGGTCCACTTCACTGGGAAAGGCTAACACTTCTGAAGAAGCATCTCTTTCTGTACTTACAATTTATTTATGAATAGACAGTGTGTGGTGCTCGAGGTAAATTTCTGTCAATAAAACTCTTTGCTATGTTCCCATCACCTGTATGTACTTATGATCCTAGACCTAAATAAAATATAACTTGTATTTTTGATGCTGTAGCAGTGAACTAGGATTTTTCTCATACAGAAGGCGTTGTACAGGCAGGCAGCTGTACCCTTGATGGACATTTAGAGCACATGATGTACTAGCCAATGAGTGCCATATTCTAGACAAATGAGACATTCCCCTGTGCTCTCAGCTGAAGTTTCCTCAAGAGACATGGCCACAAATAACCACAGGTTGAGTTAGATATGAAAGGAGCTTTGGCAGAAAAAGAAACAACATTGTGGTAAACATGAAAGAAAAAAAGTGAAAATATATCTCTAGGGAGTTCCGCTAAGAAGTGTTATTGAAAGCTTCTAAGTAACTTTGGGGAGAATTCAAGTGGAGGGAGCCTCAAATGACACAAATGTCTTGATCTGGACTGAGTGCATCCCAAGATTTTAAAGTCACACTTGACTCTGCCAAAGATGAGTGGATTAGGGGTCATTGGAGGGTTTTTCTATCAAATACTGAGGACTCATTCAGGACCTCCTTTATCAGGAAATGCTTGCCTTGCTCCTGTATTCTCCCTGGATCTTCACAGTTTTGCAAGCAGCTGAACTTTATTCTCCTTTTATGTTTTTGTGTGTTCACACATGAGTACATTTTGAACCACTGACTGCTATTGAGTAGATTTAACTATAAACTCAAGGTATCTGTTTCTATATATATTTAATAAAAAATATATCCTTTGAGAATAATAAATGTTTTGACATCCTAAGTGGATGCAATCTATTTTTTAATTATTTATTCATTTTGATTCCAACCTTGGGTCCCCGTCTCTCCCCCTCCCTCACCAGCTACCTTCTCCCAACCTAACCCGAGCCACTCTTCAGAAGGATAAGGTGTCCCATAGGGAATCAACAAAGTCTGACACATTCAGTTGAGGCAGGACCCCTTCCCTCCTGCATCAAGGTTAAGCAAGGCATCCTATCAAATGGAATGAGCTCCAAAAAGTCAGCTTGTGCATCAGGGATAGATCCTGGTCCCACTACCAGGATACAAGATGTAAAGCAAAGGATAACCAGAATAAAATACACAGCTCCAGAGAAACTAAGTAACAAGGAAGACCCTAAGAGGGACACATGGATCACCCTGGGAAAGAAAATAGATAAGACCTCCTGGGTAAACTGAGGGTGGGGAGGCGGTAAAGCGGAGGGGGTGAGAGATAAGAACATTAGCAACTGGGATGGTCGAGTTGGGGAAAGAATAGAGTGGGAAAGCAATGCCATAGATATCTTGATAGAGGAAGCCATTATGGGGTTAAAGAGAAAATTGGTACTAGAGAAATTCCCAGGAATCCACAAGATTACCTTAGCTAAGACCCCTATCAGTGGTGGAGAGGGTATATGAACTGGCATTCCTCTGTACTCATATTGGTGACCACCCCAGTTGTCATCACAGATGCTTCATACAGTAACTGAGGAAGCAGATGCTAAGATCTGCAGCCAAGCAATTTCTTTTCCTCAGTGAACCAATCCCTCTTTTCAGGTCAGTTTTAGAATTCTCCATAAATGGTTATGATAGTTCTTACAGTGGCTATCCTCGTACAGTTTTGCAAGTATGGATACATTTTTTTTTTCACAAAAAGGGAGAATTTTAGAAAATTCAACTCACTCCTGCTAACAGCATTAGGATGAATTAGCAGCTACTGGAGTAAGCAAATGAAATGTGAGCTTTTTTACTTTTAAGATAATACAACAAGTCACGACAGAAACCACAATGAATAGTCAATATTCTTGACGTGATAATTTATTAATAACTATGTTATTCTAGGTATTTAATGGGGAAGTATAATAGTTACATTTTCTCCAATAAGGTCCATATTCTGCTCATCTTAGAATAAGAATCCCCCTTCCCTCGGACTTTCATAACTGAAATGTCAGTATGCTTAATAGAAAGAAAAGGTCTCCTTGAGCTCTTTCTATCTTTCTCACTGTTGCAGTAACTAGCAGCATTTGAGTTTAGACTTAAAAGACACAGCTTAATAATCATGGGCAACTGACTTCACAAGGCATAAACTTCTGTTCAGAATTTTATAAATGTTATTCTGATGTAGGAAATCCCTCTGTATGATGTGAATACCATTGGTTAATGAATAAAGCTGCTTTGGGCTTATTGCAGCACAGAGTATGGCAAGGTGTGAATTCCAAGTAGATAGAGGAGGAGAGAGCAATGTAGCCACCAAAAAAGACAGATACCCAGGAACGTTACCAGTAAACCAAGAGCCTTGTGGTAAAATATAAAATAATAGAAATGGGTTAATTTAAGATATAAGAGGTAGCTAACAATACATTCAAAAATGGATTATGGATGTTTGGCTATGTTTAGAGTGTTGGTTCCAATTCATAATGAATAATAGTCTGAAAAAAGATAAAGGAGATTAGATTTAGAATTCTTGTTTTGAAAGGGAAAAAGGGGGAAGTACTGTGGGACAATGGTCTTGTAACTTGTAAAAATTTGTCACTTGTATTGGTTTAATAAAACACTTATTTGCCAGTAGCTAGGTAGAAAGTACAGTTGGGATGACCAGAATATGAGAATTCTGAGAAGAGAAAAATCTCAATCTGTAGTCATAACCCAGACACACAGGAATCAAGATAAAAATGCTTAACTGATAAAAAGTACCAAGACACATGGCTAACACAGACAAGAATTATAGATTAATTTAAGATGTAAGAGTTAGTTAATAAGGAGCCTGAGCTAATAGGCCAACCAGTTTATAATTAATATAGGCCTCTGTGTATTTCTTTGGGACTGAACGACTATGGTACCAGGCAGGAAAAAACGTTCTGTCAACATTTTTCTATCATGGACTATACTATTCTCACAATTACAGATATTGACAGTAAGAAGACGATAGTTAGAATTTTGAACCTGAAATATATCATGTCAAATCAACAATCAGTAATATATTCTACTATTTATGGACTTTCCACACTACTGATGGTTTCTCTTGCTATGCAGACATCTTAATTCACTTTAATCTAATTTGTTTATTTTTTTGATTTTTTATACTTGGGGAAACATATAAAATATTATTTCTATATGACTGTGTTTAAGTTTTTCATTTGTATTTCCTCTACTAGTATTACAGCTTCTTTAATCTCTTTTCTCTTCATTTTTGTAAGACAAGAGCTCATGAGACTCAAGGTGTTATATGAATCCCATATACCCAGAGATGTACTTGGCTTTCTAATCTTTTTGCCTTTACTATTTAACTTCTGAAATTACAGACATGTGTTTCATCATAATTACTTATAAGATATTGAGGATCAATATAATAGTCACATGGTGCAGGACAATTCAATATTATGTCCATTATGTTTTAAATAAATGCTGCTTGGCCATTAGCCAGGTAGGATGTATAGGTGGGATAACCAGACAGGAAGTACATGTGGGAAAGGAGAATAGGAGTACTCTGGGAAGAAGGAAGCTCTCCCTGCAGTCCTGTCCATACCACTGAATAAGCAGGATGTGACCTACCCCACTGAAAAAGGTACCAAGCCATGTGGCTAACATAGATAAGAATAATGGGTTAATATAAGTTAAGAGCTAATAAGAAGCCTGAGCTAATTGGCTAATCAGTTTATAACTTATGTAAACCTTTGTGTAATTTCTTTGGGGGCTTACCAGCTGTGGCAACTGGGCAGGACAGAAACCCCGACAAGCAGGCCCTCATGTTACAGTCACATGCATGGAAAGCAGGCACTTTCCCAACAACCTACACTTTCAGATGCCATTTTTTAATATTTTATTGTGATTCTCATTTCAAGTGAACCAACCAAGTATTATAAATTGAAATGATTTACTAAAATATATACAGAATAAAATGGACAAAATCAAATTTAGAACTTCTCAGTCCAAATATCATACTTCTACTCCCCAATTGATGTTAAATACATCTCACTATGGTACTTGAGTCTGATCGTTTTGGCTAAAGAATGAATATTTGGGACAGAATTGGTCATTAAAGGAGAAAGTAAAAGGGACTAGTACAGTTGAGAAACTTTCACTTTACTGATTGTTTTTAGCTCAGTATTCCTTGGCCATTGCAACAATTTAAATTTCATTTTAATTTTCAAAATGGTATTTTATTTAGTACTTATAAATTCATATGATCTATTTGGAGAAAGTTCAAGTTCCATTCCTTCCCTAAATTTTATTTCATTTTTTCTATGCCAGACAATTTAAATTTAGTGTAGATTATATTGATGCTGTCATTGGAAATGTGTGTGATGGCTATTGGGACATGTAGAGTACCAAAGATTAATAATAGTGTCAGCACTAATCTAAATGATATAGCGATACAGTTCTGCATCATCAATGCTAAACTGTAAGTCTGTTTCTAATGCTACATTACAGAGATTTGACTCTTATTACCATGTCTTTAGTATATCTACCAATAAATGGAAACAATTGCATAAAAACCTATTCGTGTCCACTGAATTTAACATTTTGACTTATCCATTTGATGGACAGATGATTAAGCAGTTAATAAACTTTATTTAATCTGGTAGTCAGCCAAATACTTTTAGAAAACAAGTATAACACAGGGCTAACGTTTATTTTAAAGATGAAGGAGATAATGGGGACCAGGTGGGCATTTGTCTAGGACCATACTATGATAAAATGACAGTTTAACCATGTCTGAACATAAAGGTCTATTATTTTGAATGTGATATTATGGCAAGAGGAGTGAGAGAGATAAAATACTAATAATTAAATGTATTAGATTCTTTCACTTTCTAACTAAACACATAGCCCTTTTACAGTGTATGAATGTTATCATGGATTTATGATATGTGAGTTTTTGGTGGTTGATCATCATTTGCATGTCCTCTTAATTGGTTACCTAGTAATTCCAGGCTAAGAGAAGTCTATAAAATTCCAGTAAATGTTTTAGATTTGTTAGAGCCCATAAGCCCACAGTGAATGCATACCTGACAGACCAACAGACAATCCACGGGAAGTGTATATATACACATCCACATGGAACAACCCATTTTGCAGAACTGTGGGAACACTTCTGTTTTGGAAAAGTCACTGTCGTATCTGTGGAAACCTTGTGAAGCCATGATTCTTAACTTAGAAATGAGACTCATTCCCAGAACACCTCAACACAGCCTGTGGAGTGAGTAAGGGCATTCACTCTTTGTTCAAACACTCACATTTACATAGAGTTTATTCCACAAAATTACCTGCTAATAGCCCACATAGCAATTTCTGTAGAAGACAGGCATTATGCAGGAAGGCAGCATGCCCCACCTTTGCTAACAAACAAATTTGGGTGTCCCCAAAGCTGGTTGTCACAAAAGAGATTAGATGAGGAGAATGGGTGAATCCAGGATTCAGGAATGTTTAGTAACTTTATCTAATGGTTTGGAATGTCAGGTATTTCTCCTTGAATATTGGCTCTTTCTTGGATCAGACCACCTGATCTGGAGTACTGCTTTGTCAGGTTACCTGCCTTTTTTGTAATTTTGATATGTATATTATCAGTGTCCTTACCTATGGAGTTTTCAAAATATGTCAGTAAAAAAACTAGGAACCTTGTGGAGATCAGTCCTTATTCCTCTTTATTTTCCTCTTCTCCTTCTACTTCTTCTCCTTACTTTTTCCCTTATTATTCTTCTCCTCCATGACCACCTTCAGTTCACTTTTCCCCAGATATAAAAAAATAAAGAATATGTAGAGATAATATATTTGAGTTAATTTTTTTACCCTCAGATCCTTACCTGACATAGACATCCAATTCTGATCCCTGAGTGGGTACTGAGGCTGGTGCTCAAGGCCCCTGATGTAGATTAACATTTTTCACATGATATTTGCATGACAGTGAGTTTGTGATAAAGGAATTTTATGAGTTGAAAATGACAGAAATAATATAAGAAGAATGGATTGTCTGATTTGCTTTCATATGTTTTCCTAATTACTAGTATTTAGAGTTTATAAAGTAATCTGTGTTTGGACATACTTTATAGGCAGCAAATAACCACATACGTAAGATAATTGTGACTATTACTCTTACTATAATATGCTCGTAAATTTAACAAGCAAAATTAATTCCTTTGGCTTATCTGCATGTGTGTATGTAAATATGAGTTCTGTGTGCATGCATACATGTACTGAAATATGGCATATTCCTGATGCTATAATTACAATATAAAATAAATATAAAAATCATGTCCCAGTAAGTTTTGTGAAAACCTAATTGAAATGAGAGAAATATGATCAACAGGAAATCTAGAATATTTAGGACAATGTATTGTGACAATCAGCGACAGTTTTCATAATATGTTAGAAATTTATAGAGGAACATATCATCTGAATAGGTGGCATTTAAGTATAAACCCTCATTGTCAATGTATGACTGATTAAGCATAGATTTTTAGGATTTTTGCTTAAGAAATAGTGTTACGCTATAACACTTTGGTATAGAAAAAAATTTCATTTTCTTCTTAGGAAATAGTCATAAACAATTGAATATATAAATAGATTATAAATTGAATGATAAACCTATTTAGTAATGCTTTTGTGATTTTAGATAAAAGAATAATTATTCCTAGACTAGAACAGACATTTATAAATGTTATGCTTCTTTATTACCAAATGTTGTTTTAATCACTTTGATGCTACTAATACCTTCACTTCTCAAAACATCCATTCAGGTGGGGACTAGTCAGTGTCTCTATTTATAATTAGGGTTGCAAGGCACAGATGGATATCCCATGTAGGCATGAGTGTTTCAGGATCTCACTCTCTACACTTTACTCCGTTGTGGGTCTCTGAATTTGCTCTCAGCTACAATAGGAAGCTTCTCTTGTGGCTGAGGAAGACACTGATCTATGAGTATAACAGAATATTATAAAGAGACATTGTATTGCTTGTTTTTTCAGTTAGCAGAGCAGTACTATTTCCTAACCTGTCGAGTCTCAGGTTCTTGGCTGCTGAGTATTGGAAAACATGGGTTCCATCTCATGGAGTTGGCCATTACATTGATCAGATATTGGTTGGTTACTCCTTCAACTTCTGTGACACTACTGCAGCAGCATATCTTGCCAGCAGGACACCCGTTGTGGATAACTGGTGTGTGTTTCCCTTTCTTCTCTGGTAGTGTGCAGAGTACCTTCCAGTACTATGTACATTAATCAGTAGCAGTGACAATTATTTGAGAGTAGTTACTGAATAAAAATACTTTAGAATGTTAAATAGTATAGAATTGAATATAAGTTATTACCGTAAAAAACTAATTTTATACTACTCAAAGTGATGTTTATATTTGAGAAGGACTCCTCTAGAATAAAATACCAATATTTTGGGCTGGAGAGATGGCTCCATGTTTAAAAACACTGACTGCTTTTACAGAGGATTTAGATTCAAGTCCTTGCACACAAACTGTGGCTTACAACCGTATATAATTACTGTCTGAGGTGACTCTGCTATTCTCTGGACATCCAACTCTGGCCTCCACCAACAAAAGAAATACACAAGGTGCTTATATGCATATAAGCAAAACAAAATTCTCATACACATTAAAAATAAATAAATAAAACACCACTGATATTCTTTATCAAATTAGAAAACAAAAAAGAGCCACTTCTAAAATTTGAAGTAAGCCTTAAGAACCCCAAACAGCTGCACAAATGTTGAGCCAAAACTATAAAGCTGAAGAAACGGAGTATCTGTTCTTGAGACACAGGGCACAAGAAACTCATTTGGCATTAAAATGAGCACATGTGAATGGACCTGGACACAGGAATCAGGTAGAAGTCTAGAAGCTAGCAATATCTGACAGAAACATCAAGGATATTCGCTAAAGAACAGTCTCCTTAATAAATGCACTTAAAAATCTTAATGCCCATTGCAAACAAATGAAACAAGATCCACGCTTCTCAATTGAGTCGTCTATAACCACCCACAACTCCAGTGGCAAGCAATCTGGCACTGTCTTCTGACCTCTGCAGGCACAGGTATACATATATTTAACATATATACATGGAGTTAAACACCACACACATAAAATTATACAAATAAATTAATAATTCAAATTATTGTGATAGTTATATTAAATGTGATAAAGTCAATAGAAATAAATTTGTCTTTATTACACTAAACACTTAAAATGATTACATCATTAAGATGAAAAGATGATGACTCCGCAGTTAAGGAAGGATACTACTCAAGAGGTCATAAGTTTGGATCCCAGAACCCACAACAGGTGATTTGTGAGCACCTGCAACTCCAGTTCTATGCTATCTGACAACCTACTTTTGTTCTCCAGGGCCTCTTCACTGATGTTCAAAACAATCCCACACAGACACACATATAAATACATAATTAAAAATAAAAATACCAAAAAACAAGTATTCTACTTAGCTATTTAAGTATTACAATCTTTCAAAATACTTTACCATTTTTACAACCAATAGCATTTTAATTGAGCAAGTTCATTGAATGATTGATTTACTTTAAAATTTCCTTTCACATTTATTTGTGTGGCACACATGTGTATATGTGTTTGCATGTGTGTACACATGTGTGTGAGTGCTTGTGCACAGTGCATATATCTGCATTTATTTGTGTGTGTTAGTGTCTGTGTATGTGCATGAACAAGCATGTGGAGATCAAAAGAAAATTTTTAGCAGTCAGTTCTCCTCTTTATTTTATCATGTGCATTCCAACAGGTCCTCAGGTTTGGTGGCAAGTGCCTCTGCTCAATGAGCCATCTCTAGGCACTCACATTGAATTCAAACTGAGAAATTCCCAATGTGTCCTCTCTTGACTCAGCAGCAACAGTGTTATCTAGACACTTGGAGAAACACATCCCTATGCTCCATACTAGGTATCCTTTGTGAGAATGTCTCATGTAGGGTTCCCATATCTGTTTAGCTGGTAACTCAAGAGGTTGTATCAAGTGTTAAATTTTGAGAATCATTGATTGAAATAGAAGGATAACTGGTATAGACTTAGGATTGCCTAAAGTAACTGTGCAATCTAGAGTAGTTGTTTCCCAGGGCTCTAATAGTCCTACTGAGGCTTTATTTACCATGGGGTTTTCACCACAAATACTATAAGAGAAGCTATATTGGAGGCAGGTAGTATTTGTTTTTTAAATTAGTTACGAGTACTCTTTACATAGTAAAAATAGTAACATTTGTCATAGGTGTTTCAGCTAATTAAAAATGTTTATGCATAAAAACGAGCAGTTATAGATAATACATTAATAGTTTGGACAATTATGTTCTAAAATCTTTATTTACCATGCAGAAAGCTAGCTACATTTTGCTAATATTGAACTTTATTATGCTTTTGCAGTAATTCCTGAACTAAATAGCTGACAGACTTAACTTTGTAATTTCCTTCCAAACTTGTGTGTCAGAGCTATAACCTTCAGTGTGATAATAGTTAGATTTGGATGTTGGGCTTTGGGCTGTAATTAGACTTAGATGAGTTTGTGAGGATAAATCCCTTATGATGGGATTAGTTGCTGCATGAGAAGGAGTCAGACAAATCTCTCAATC
Source organism: Chionomys nivalis (assembly GCF_950005125.1). Classification (NCBI taxonomy): domain Eukaryota; kingdom Metazoa; phylum Chordata; class Mammalia; order Rodentia; family Cricetidae; genus Chionomys; species Chionomys nivalis. The sequence goes on along the minus strand of NC_080094.1, from coordinate 73,940,070 downwards.
TTTCCATGCACACACCCCGAGGAAAGGCAAAGCTGCATGAGTATAGAGCACAAACAAGACTATCCATCAGCCAGAAAAGGGCTCTGAACAGGAATCCCATTTACTGACACCTTGATCTCAGATTTGCAGCCTGTAGGCCTGTGGGAAATAAGTATCTGTTATTTAAGCCACCTAGTCCATGACATTTTGATATCGTAGTCTAAATTGACTATGACAACTCTATACACTGTTCCTGTGTCTGAGGTCAAAGTGGAAACTCTGCAGCATGCAGCACCCAACATATGAATTCAGAGAAGGTTTCTGTCTGTTCTGCCCAGACACTGTTCTTTTGGAATGCTTCATGACCTTTTGTTTTATAACATAGCCTATTAACTAATCATTAAATGACTCCATCACACTTTGGGTTTGCTTTCCAGAATTAATTATGCTAATTATCAAAATAAAGGACATTGATGTAACAAGAGGTCTGTCAGAATAGTTTCAATGATTTTTCACTCCCAAGTTTAATAAATGCATTTCTCTATTTGTTGGAAAATGGTACCTTCTTAAATTGTTTTCCTCCTATTCCTATAAAGAGAACAATGAACCATAAATAGTTCTAATTATAAAAACTAAAACCAGGAATCTCCTATATCTGCTATGAAATGACAGCTGTCACGGAGAGGGGAGGGTTCCTGCAGTAGGACACTAGCTCATTAAGTGACATACCTGACATTTTAGAAGGAAAAATGGCAATGTTAATTTGTCAAATTAAAATCCACAAGGATCTCTTTAAACACAATCCAGTTTCCCAAAATTTAAGGTGGTTCCTGGAAATAAATTAATCAGTGACCCTTTTCCATGTATTATCCAATCCCACTCTAATATGGCAAGTGAATGTGAACACCTGCTGTTTTCATCCTTGAGATTGTTCTACTCAGAGCAGGTTCTCGAAAATGTTTAATAAATTAAATTAAATCATTGACTGAAAATGATGAGAAGCCAAACTAGAATTGGGTAGTGATCAGTACAGGCATGAATTTGGAAGGACTTTTTTCTGAAGATTTTTTGCTATTAAATATGGAACCATAGTTATAATATTTTAATACCGATAGTGGTTATAGAAGCCAATTTTTGTCAATGCTACACAATCACAGTTTTTAGCTAATCCTTTTCTCTCAAAAATAGTTATGAGAAAAAAGTGGGACCCCTGTATTTACAAATAACATAATACACTGGGAATGTCAATACATGAATAAATAGTTATAACATAGCAGTGTTAGTATGTTCATAGAACAAGGACAAACATTTATTTTTTTATTTTTTTTTTAATTTTTGAGACAGGGTTTCTCCATAGTTTTTTGTTTTTGTCCTGGAACTAGCTCTAGTAGACCAGGCTGGCCTCGAACTCACAGAGATCTGCATGCCTCTGCCTCCCGAGTGCTGGGAATAGAGCCGTGCGCCACCACTGCCCGGCTTAAAGAAGAACTTTTAAAAAGTGATGTTTGACATTGAATAAATGGGACCTCCTGAAAATGAGTAGCTTCTGTAAAGCAAAGGACACTGTCACTAAGACAAAAAGGCAACCCACTGACTGGGAGAAGATCTTCACCAACCCTGCAACAGACAAAGGTCTGATCTCCAAAATATATAAAGAACTCAAGAAACTAGACTTTAAAATGCTAATTAACCCAATTAAAAAATGGGGCACTGAACTGAACAGAGAATTCTCAACAAAAGAAATTCAAATGGCCAAAAGACACTTAAGGTCATGCTCAACCTCCTTAGCGATAAGGGAAATGCAAATTAAAACAACTTTGAGATACCATCTTACACCAGTCAGAATGGCTAAAATCAAAAACACCAATGATAGCCTTTGCTGGAGAGGTTGTGGAGGAAGGGGCACACTGATCCATTCCTGGTGGGAATGCAAACTTGTGCAACCACTTTGGAAATCAGTGTGGCGATTTCTCAGGAAATTTGGGATCAACCTACCCCAAGATCCAGTAATACCACTCTTAGGAATATACCCAAGAGATGCCCTATCATATGACAAAAGTATCTGTTCAACTATGTTCATAGCAGCATTGTTTGTAATAGCCAGAACCTGGAAACAACCTAGTTGCCCTTCAATGGAGGAATGGATGAAGAAAGTGTGGAATATATACATATTAGAGTACTACTCAACGGTAAAAAACAATGACTTCTCGAATTTTGCATGCAAATGGATGGAAATAGAAAACACTATCCTGAGTGAGGTATCCCAGACCCAAAGAGAGGAACATGGGATGTACTCACTCATAATTGGTTTCTAGCCATAAATAAAGGACATTGAATATATAATTTGTGATCCTAGAGAAGCTAAATAAGAAAGTGAACCCAAAGAAAATCGTATAGTCATCTGCCTGGATAGGGGAAGTAGACAAGATTGCCGGGCACAAACTGGGAACTTGCGGGTGAGGTGGCATGGGGCTAAGGGGAAATGGAGTGAGAAACGTGAGAAGGGGAGGATGGGAGGAGCTTGGGGGATTGGGATGGTTGGGATATAGGAAGGGTGGATATGGGAGCAGCGAAGTATATATCCTAACTAAGGGAGCCATCTTAGGGTTGGCAAGAGACTTGACTCTAGAGGGGCTTGCAGGTGTCCAGGGAGATGTCCCCAGCTGGTACCTTGGGCAACTGAGGAGAGGGAACCTGAAATGATCCTATCCTATACTGATGAATATCTTACATATCACCTTAGAACCTTCATCTGGCGATGGATCGAGATAGAGACAGAGACTCAATTTGGAGCAACGGTCTGAGCTCTTAAGGTCCAAATGAGGAGCAGAAGGAGGGAGAACATGAGCAAGGAAGTCAGGACCACAAGGGGTGCACCCACCCACTGTGACATTGGAACTGATTTATTGGGAGCCCACCAAGGCCAGCTGGACTGGGACTGAATAAGCATGGGTTGAAACTGGACTCTCTGAACATGGCGGACAATGAAGGCTGATGAGAAGCCAAGGACAATGGCACTAGGTTTCGATCCTAATACATGAACTGGCTATGTGGGAGCTTAGCCTGTTTGGATGCTCACCTTCCTGGACCTAGATAGTAGTGGTAGGACCTTGGTCTTCCCGCAGGGCAGGGAATTTGGACTGCTCTTCAGTATAGAGAGGGAGGGGGAATGTGGTGGGGGGAGGAGAAGAGGAGTGGGGATAGGGGGAGGGGATTGGGGGGAGGGGACAATATGTGGGAGGAGGAGGGAAACGGGAACAGGTGGAAATTTTAATTAAAAAAGAATAAAAAATAAAAAAAAGAGAAAAAAAGTGATGTTTGAATAATATATAACTGACATGTGTCGACATCATACTAAGTACTAGAGATATTTCAGTGAACAAAATATTTTAAAGTCAAATAAATAGATACATGCACATAATGATATACAGCAACTGGTAAAAGAGATGGATAATATTCATTAAATATATCAACGGTTAAGTTACGCAATATGTTCAAATGGACATTAATTATTAATGAAATGCCAAAATTATGGTTTATATAAATACATTTAAAATAGAGCACAAATAAGTCACATCTAGTTAAGGTATCCTGAGCCATAAAGTATGATGTCAGTCATTAACAAATACAATAGATGGTGAAATGACCATGTGTTTTGATTTATTTTTTCACTTGGTACCATAATAAAATACCTTAAATGGGTAAAAAAATATAAATTCATAAAAAATAGAACTCAAAGACTAGGATTTGCACTCATAGAATTGCTGTCTTCTGAGGCTATGTCTCTCCTTGTTGCTATGACCACACAGGCATTGCATTCTAATGGTCCAAGGTCTCTTTGGTAAGGTTATTCTTCCTGTTCATAAAAACAGAGACTTCCTCATAACACTTTCCAAGAATCCATTGTCCCTAATATCACTATATGGCCATAAATTCCAGTTTGAATTTTGGATGGGTACAAGCATTCAAAGCAACGTACTCTTGTCACCTAATAGCAATTCATTTATGCCACTAGAAATAGCATCTCTGTGAAAGCATATTTCAGCTAGAGCTAATACAAATAGAAAGATTCATAGTCATAATTTTATGGCTAAGGTGCTAAAGTGCTGAGATGAGAGATTAAATTGTTTCTCTGAAGTAAGATAGATGTGATGATAATACATAGTTCTGATGAAGTTAGGGGCAAAGTGGTTTGTGAGTATGTCTGTTTCAGGAATCTGTATTTGGTTATAGCAGTTTATGTGACTCTCCAACATCCAGCCGTTTTATAGTTGAGAAAGTTTTCAGCTCAGAAGAAGGTGACTGGATAGGATTTGTCTGGAAGGTTGCAGTATTGGGTATTAGACCTGCAAATTTCCCTCCAATCAGTGTTAGCAGATCTACAGTAAGTATGAACATCATGGTAGGTAGCAAAAGAATGTGGAAAAGGATTATGATTTAATTGCTAGATTAAAAATTGATCTCTGGCAAATTAAAATTAAGTGATGTTATCTGTTCAATTTATATTGCATATAAATAGGACATCCTTTCTCTTCTTCTCCTCCTGCATTTTGACAAATACAATAGAGATGAGAGCAGCCTGGTCCATCTGAACTCAAACCTCATGGGACTTTTGTAGCAATCAAACTTTAATAAGTCTTACATAGTTAGGACATCATGATTTAACAATGGAGTCAGTCATAAACGCTATTGTGAACACAAAACCACATAATAGAATTTGGGGTTGGTCCTAAGATAATTCATCCCACAAATCAAAGTTTTGAATCAATAAATGAAATTACATATTGTGACTGAGTCTATGCTTGGCCATGCTGACATTTATTTATGTCCTGAGGTCACCCCAAACAAAATTAGTAGTTTAGGTCATGACATTTACACCCTTAAGGTAATTAATTTTCTTATTGAACTAATAGACTAAGCTTCACATCTTATGTATTTATTACTTTCTTTTCTCAGGAAAGTCAATTTCACTGATTAGAAGTAACTGGCAATAAAAATCTGGTGTAGCCATTTATTCATTTCCTTATTCAGAGATAAGAGATTATTTTATATATGCTAAAAAGACAAAGGGACAGTTTGTGATTACATATTGTGATTTTAAATTGAGCTTTGGGGTGACATTTTAGCACTGTTTTAAATGAAGAGAGTTATGCCAAGACTGGAGAAGTAAATTTTGGAACAAAAAGCTCTCACTTAATGACAGCCATCTATCATGAAGAGAGTGCAATAGATTCTGCAGAAAGAGGAGATAAACAAGGACCACTTTGGAAGGATTTTGGGGATGATATCTGATTTATATTTACATGTAAAATTTTTAAATTGGTACACAAAGCAATCATGTGGTACAAATGGTGAGAACAGTTATTCACATTCAATAGAAAGGCAGAAATTTACAGGTAGCAGTAACTTTATCTTTAAAACTGCCTAGATGGGTATGTATTTATCACACTGAGGGAGACATTAGCTCAGCAAATTAAATTGTCTAGGCTCCCATGTTCATACCAACAGTGAAAGACAATGTGGATTACAAGTCTACGGAAATCTATTGCTTCTCTATGCCTCACATTGTCATGAAAATGCAACTTCTTCTAATGAATACATAAGAGATTCTATTAAGCATATATGTGAAGTGTACAGTTGTGTGCACTGCGAGGTGAAAACAACATTTGAGAAAACAAACATGCTTATTTTTCTTGGTTAGATAAATGCTTATATCTTAAGTGACAGTGGAACTATCAAGGAAAAAAAGGAAATATGGAGTAAGTAGATTTTCAAATTCCAAGGTATATGTACAAAAATATTGGAGTTCTGTTGTGTCCACATGGGGCATGTTTACATAACATGTTTTGTTAATTTGTTCAAATAGAACCAACAAATGCAACTTCAATAAACTGTACAGCCTTATAAGTGGTAACTGACATCATTAAAAAAAATCTATGTCAAGTAAGTCTTCATTTGATGATGTAATTTCTGTGATATCTTTAGTAATTTTTATGGCATGGGATCACAAAATGTTCTTTATCTTCTGTTTTCTCTTATTCTGTAACATGATGTCCTTTTAGTTATTATAAATGTAAATTATGAAATATGCAGTTTTTAGAACACGAGGCAGTGCTTGAGCAAGCATGAGACCTCAAAGTCCATCCCCACAGTGATACAATTCTACCAACGAGACCACATCAATTCCAACAAGGCCACAGTTCCTAATAGTATCACTCTGTTTGGGGGCCATTTTCTTTCAACACCACAAATGAGTTAAATCTTGTTGAGTAACTGGCCAAAAGTGCCCCCATAATCCCTCCAAAGTGTCACAGATTATTGAAAAGTTATGATTGGATTTCTAGAGTTGCTAAAAGTAAGAAATAGTGACTCTCACAGCACATCTCTGCCAGACAAAAATGTCTGATAAAATAATTTCTTAAATAAACATCAATTTAATGCATTTGCAAATATAAATCAAATTGAAGTTGCTTGACAATAAAAATTGTAGGATTTGTAGGATTGACTTTTTGGAAATAAAGAGATGACAATATATTTGAACATTAAAAATATTTTGGAGAAAAATGCCAGTAAAATAAAGGAATTTGAACTATAATCTCAGAGAAGAACAGATTTGCACAAAATGGCATGTATCAATAAGTAATTCTCCAATAGTTGCATGTAAAAATGTTATTTAATGTTTAAACATGAGAAAAGTAGAATTTATCATACTGAATAAACAAGTGAATAAATGGACTGATCTTGTACTAGAGGATTAACATTTATAATTTTTCTATGTTTACTTGACGCTTTTTACTGCATAATTAAGAAGCCATCAAATTCTGTTTTGGTCATGAATATATATGAAAAAGAAGTTTTCTTAAAAAAGGAAAAAAATAATAGGTTATGCAACAGCCAAGTATAGAGGTTGCTAAGAGGATGAACAAGCAAAGTTAAATGTGAAGGTAGCTGTTTTCCATCCATGCCAAGTCTTTCTGGTAAATAAGATAATGTCAAAAAAACTAGTGACTACAAAGGATAGCTAGTGTATATGGTTTCCATAACAATTTCTGCATCCTTGTGAAACCAACAACCAAAAAAACTATAGGATATGTGAAGATATTTATATAAGTTTTCAAAATTCCATTGCAAAATATTTTCCATTACCCTTGTTTAAGTTAAATTAAAAGAAATGCTTTGAAAACAAAGACAAATTATGACAAAGCTTGGGGCTGAGACAAAAGAATCACAGAAAGGGGAATCTGATGGCGCAAGTCATAAACAATCCCACACCAGTATGGAATTGTGATTAATAGGGTGGTATTTATTTAAAAGGGAATAAACTTACAGATCACCGTCCCAGACAACAGCCCTCTGCGCACGCAATTAGGAAGAAGTCTAGTCGGAACCGGAGCAGGAAGTAAAGAGAGAGAGGAGGGAAATAGCCGCTTTTTTTTAAAGGGAAAGATACCACGCCCCAATGGGCTGGTATCTCGGCGGCTATTGGCTGGAGGAGTGGAAGGACCTCCCACAACAGGAATCTGTTGCTATAATTCTATGGGAAGAAGGATTTCTGCTATTAGGGGCTAGAAAAAAAGACAGAATCCCAAAGTTAACATCTGACATAAAAAGTAGGATTATATAATATAAACAAATAACAATGGGGTGTAGCAAAATAAAAATAACTTTATTTTTAAAAGTAATGCATTGCTTATTTTCCTTAGCTTATCAAAGGCGGAGTGAGAAGAAAGAGAAAAAGGGAGAGAGAAGAGAGAGTTAAACTTACTAAAATGAGAAAATAAAGTACTAGTGGGACTTCAGGATGATTTGGAAACTGCATATGCTTGTTGCCAATCTAATATACTGAGTTCATCTCTAGGACCAACATAGTGGAAGAAAGGAACCCACTCCAGAAAACTGTCTTCTGACCTGAGCATTTTTACCAGGACATACCACACACCTGTGACACATAAAATAAGGCAATGATGAAACTTTAAAAAATACTTCCATTATTACAGATTTAAAGAAACAAAATGTCTGTGAAGTACGTGTAGAACAAGCTGTGGGAACTCCTTCAACCAGTAGCTTTTAAGATACCAACCCACTTGAGCATGGTCTCTTGTACTATAAATGTAGATGTAAAGCTTCTCTCTCTCTCTCTCTGTCTCTCTCTCTGTCTCTCTCTCTCCCCCAAGCTGCTGGATTTGATTCCCGTTTCCCACTTGTGCAGAGGACTGTGATCTGTGAGTCGTCTACCCCAAAATATAGAACCTTTTATTAAACACAATTCTGAAATAGTGTAGGACAACTTTCTACCATACATCAACATCTGGCGCCCACATGAATATCAACTCCATGCCTACTAGGAGCAACCCAAAATATCCATGGCACAGGTCTCCCACTCCAACCTCCTGACTTGATTTCATTTACTAAGCAGTTTTTGCCAAAACACAACTGCAGTAGAGCTACCCCTTGGGTGGTGACTTGGCAATTTCCCAAACTCACATGCATTACCACACACTACCACTTTCTCTGCAACACACAACATGTTTAGCTTCCAGTTTGTGTTCCCTGCTTGCAAGCTCTGGGTTTCTTCATATACCGGCCATCAAAACTCTCTCCATGTATGGAATTCATTTACTAGTTTTTAATTTGTCAAGAAAAGCATATTTGTCAGTATTAAAGCGGGCACGAATGTAGAACTGAGCAGGACTGTTCATGTCACCAGTTGCATCTCTCCACCACATGACACAACCACACCTGCTGGCCAATATATATTATTACACTTACAGCAATTTACTGTAATCTTCTAAAGAAGGTAATATCATTTGGTGAATAAATAAATCCATAATTGTGAAAGCTATATAATTGCAAACAGTATCATCATCCAAGAATTTAATAACCTTTTGCTTATACTATGGATGGTATTCTGCAAGGCTTATGAAGTTTTTGTGATATATCCATTTATTTGATATTGGGAATCAGTTTTGTTTTTCATATTATATCCTTAAAAATGGTTTGATAACAGAGCCAAGAATTAGGTACTTGGTATCGAAATGATACAGTCTTTACAGACTAATAATGAACAGCTAGTTGACAGGATTTTTACCATCGAAAATCAAAAGGTAGCTAAAAAAACTTATACCATTGAAAAGGATGATATTAATTTGACAGACAAAATTCAACCGATGTCAAAGGGTCTGAGAAATTAAAGAAATAATTCATAATATGAATTTGACAATTAAAATATGTTTAAAAGTTATGAAAAGTTAGCTTATACAGTATCTCTGCAAGAGGTCAAACTGCATGTAATCCAAATAATATCCAAAGATGAGAAGTCATCCTTAATGGGAAAATTTCATACCTTGGAGTCACTTGTGCAGAATGAGGAGGAGGGTCATCTGTATGTGTTACTTTCATTGGTTAATAGAGAAACTGTCTTGGCCCTTTGATAGGACAGAAAATTAGGTAGGCAGAGTAGACAGAAGAGAATGCTGGGAGGAAGAAGGCAGTGAGACAGACACCATGCCTCTCCTCTCCAGGCAGCCACCATGGAGCCAGCCAACAGGTCAGACATGCTGAATCTTTCCCGGTAAGCCATCACTTTGTGGAGCTACACACATTATTAGAAATGGGTTAATCAAGATATGAGAGTTAGCCAAGAAGAGGCTAGATATAATGGGCCAGGCAGTGTTTAAAAGAATACAGTTTCCGTGTTATTATTTCCGGTGCTAAGCTAGCCATGAGGAGCCGGGCAGGACAAAAAGCAGGCCTGCTTGCCTCATCGCTACTCATGGTAAATTCAAGAACTAAGAAAAAGAATATACTAGGGTTAAACAATGTGAAAGAGAACCCTTTATTGACTTTTTACAAAGATTAACAAAGGCTGTATAAATAGAAGTAACAGACCCAGAAGCTAGGTAAGTACTTATTGAATCTCTGACGTTTAAAAATGCCAACTTAAAATGCAAAAAGATACCTGGGCCTTTAAAGGTTAGATCAGCACCAATGGATAAATGGATCTTGCATACAATAAATGTAGAGACATTTGACTATAATACTGAGGCATATTGTAAAAAGAAAAATTCGGAGTTTCTGTCTCATATCAGGAGCCATCTGGTATGGGACAGAGAGAAGAATGAAATTAGGAGAAACTTTTATTCTCCCCATACCTATTTTTGTCTCTATTGTACCTTTCATTGAATATATGTCTATATGAATAATGTTTAAGTTTTCCACAATAAACAATAAATTTTCCTCCAGTATTCTTTGAAGTTTCCAGGAATAAGATGGGGCCCCACAACAGTGATTTGACCTGGTTGATACAATGCCATAATGTTGATAGTGCTTCTTTAAGATCAGTTTTGGATACAAGATGTTCACGATTCTTCTACTTGGTTATCTGAAATGTTGTACCTTCTTATAACATTATGGCCAGAACCTCAAATAAGAACTTTAGAAAACCCCTATGAACTACTCAGAGACTATTTGTAAGTATACCAGATAGTAATCTTGAAATGTAACCATTATTTTAATTTTGCAGGATCCCAAAGAAAGAATATCATCCCCATGACATATAGAAGTAATTCTAGATGATGTCTCTTCTTCCAACAAAGTTTGTCTCCAGGGTTAGGAATATCAATTAGAGGTTGATTATATCTGGTATCTGGTATAGGGTTGGGAGTTGGAGCAGAAATTATGTAGGTTCAGGAATCTCCTTTGGAAAAAATAAAGGAAATTTAATTGAATAATGGGTAGATTAGTGTGAGCTTACTCACACTAATAATAATAATGAGTAATAGAATGAATACTTGTGAGCTACTATTTATAGACAATTTACATTGGTATAGATTCTTGTATGCATTAATTTGTGGTGTTGAAAGAAAATGGCCTCCAAACAGAGTGATACTATTAGGAACTGTGGTCTTGTTGGTGGAATTGTATCACTGTGGGGATGGACTTTGAGGTCTCATGCTTGCTCAAGCCATGCCCAGTGTCTTAGACCACTTACTGTTGCCTGTGAATCAACATGTAATAACTCTCAGCTACTTCTCCAGCACCACATCTGCCTGCATTCTCTCTTGCTTCCTGCCATGATAATAGATTAAACGTATGAAGTGTAAGTGAACCATCACAATTAAGAGTTAATAAGAGTTGCCATAGTCATGGTATCTCTTCAAAGAAATAGAAACCCTAATTAAGTGACCATTCCTGGTAATGGAGGTTATACTTATGAGCATAAGAGATCTATTTGCAGCATTGTTTTACCCATTATATGGTAACTTCATTAAAATTTTTTCACACATGCATGTATTTTAGGAAGCTTCTACAGTAGTAGGTTACAATATAATTTTAAAGAGTCCTTTAGTGTTAGCTGTTTATCCCCATAATTCTTCATTTATCCTTCTCCATATACCATTTCCCATTTAGTCATCTTACTCTAGTTTGAACTATATCACACTATAATCCCATACTCCATTTCCCATTCCTTGAAAAACCCTTGTCCCCTCTTGCCCCTTACTAGCTTCATACCTTCTGGTTATTCACATCTTAAGCTTTAAAAATGATGTCCACATGATGTGATTGATATTTATTTTCCGATATTTAAAAAGATTTTGTTGTTTCATATGTAGTTGTTTACTGATAGAAAACTTTACTTCATAATTTAAATATTTCATAATTTTAAAAATATTAAGATGGATTCCAACATGCAAAATGCACTCTCACTCTTACCATAAGAAGTGCTAGACCAACTGAAAATCAACATGAAAAAAGAATGGTATTATAGCTAAATGCAGTAGTTTATATCTGTAACTCCAACACTCATGAGGAGATGGTCAGAAGACTACAGTTGATTCAGTGACATCCTGAACTAACACTGGGTTCCAGGAAATGCAGAAGTAGAGTGTATTCGATTTCATCATATGACCAACACACATTTTGGAACATTAAAATGTTCAATGATATGAGTTAACCTTTCATATTTATAACAGCTATGGTCCTGGAGCATAAATCTAAGTGTTTTATTATAAATAAGTCGCTGTTGTCTAGAAATTGTTGTCCAATTCACTGTCATAATGAGCCATTGCTATCCAGCAGAACCCCCTATCTCAGAAGACCTCCCCATCTCAAATGTTCATCCTCATTATAAAAATATAGGTCAACTGAGAAGTATTATGATATTGTTTTTATTTCTTTGCAGATATGAGAAGTGTATAATGTATTCATGTGCTTACACACAATGTGAGGGAACCTGCAGAAGCCAGAGGAATAGTCTGGTGATTTCATTTATCATTTTCTGTCTCTTTGCCTTGGGAAAAGTCTCTCAGTGAAAATGAAGCCCAAATACTCAAGGTCATTCTAGCATTTCTGCCTGCTTCTTCCTTTTTCTGACCCACAATTCTGAGGTTACAGACATGTGATACAATGCAACTTTTTATGTTGGTGCTAGGATCTCAGATTCAGGTTCTCATTCTTACACAGCAAGTATGCCTCTCTGTTTAATTGACTACCAAGTCCTATATTTTTATTTTCAATATTCAACAACTTATGTTCATCTACATGTTCACGTAAAAGCATACACACACATATACTCATGCCTAAGAGTGTTAATTTATATAACACACTGGAGCACTGGACTGAGCTCCCAAGGTTATAATGAGGAGCAGAAGGAGAGAGAACATGAACAAGGAAGTCAGAACCATGAGGGGTGCACCCAACCACTGAGACAGTGGGGCCGATCTATTGGGAGCTCACCAAGGCCAGCTGGACTGCTACTGAAAAAACATGGGATAAAATCGGACTCTCTGAATGTGGCAGACAATGAGAGCTGACGAGAGGCCAAGGAGAATGGCACAGGAACTTTCATCTGGCGATAGATCGAGAGAGAGACAGAGACCCAAATTGGAGCAACGGTCTGAGCTCTTAAGGTCCAAATGAGGAGCAGAAGGAGGGAGAACATGAGCAAGGAAATCAGGACCACGAGGCGTGCACCCACCCACTGTGACAGTGGAACTGATCTATTGGGAGCTCTCCAAGGCCAGCTGGACTGGGACTGAATAAGCATGGGTTGAAACTGGACTCTCTGAACATGGCGGACAATGAAGGCTGATGAGAAGCCAAGGACAATGGCACTAGGTTTCGATCCTAATACATGAACTGGCTTTGTGGGAGCTTAGCCTGTTTGGATGCTCACCTTCCTGGGCCTGGAGGGAAGTGGGAGGACCTTGGTCTTCCTGTAGGGCAGGGAATTTGGACTGCTCTTCAGTATCGAGAGGGAGGGGGAATGGACTGGGGGGAGGAGAAGAGGAGTGGGGATGGGGGAGGGGAGTGGGGGGAGGAGAAGAGGAGTGGGGATGGGGGAGGGAAATGGGAAACGGGGAGCAGTTGGAAATTTTAATTAAAAAAGAATAAAAAAAAATACTGTAATAGAATGCTTCCATGTAGATTAATTAAATGATAAAACAATGTCTTTATATAGTGCTTTATGTGACTTTCATATTGCTAATAATTCTCTTCATGACATAATTTAATGCAAAAACAATAAAAACTCTAAATGTAAAAAAAAAATTTAACACACTGATATATTTCTAAAATTAATTAAAAGGGAAAATTGCTCCCATAGTGCTCAGTAAATAGTCACTTTCTTAAGCTCGTTGAACACGTTACTAGTGCTTTCACTATTAGAAATCACTAGACTGTACTTCTAAAAATTTCTAGCAATGTAGTGACTATAGAATCAATTCTAGGCATGACACTAACTGTCCAGATTCTCCAAAGTATTAAACTCTGCATTCTGTTTTTATTGATCAGTGCCTGTGGTGGACTCAATTTTAACATCATTTAGTAAAATTGCATAGCATGTCTTCATTTGAATTTGTATCCACATAAATTTACTCGATTTTAGAATATCATTTCTTTATAAGAGTGGTAGTTTATTCCTAGTTCTTTTCATTTCAAGTCATTAGAAGTTAAATAAAGAAAAGGAAGAAAGAGAGAGAGAGAGAACTAATGAAAGAAGGAAGGAAGGAGGGAGGGAGGGAATGAAGGAAGGAAGGAAGGAAGGAAGGAAGGAAGGAAGGAAGGAAGGAAGGAAGGAAGGAAGCAGGAAAGAAGGAATGAAGGAAGGAAGGAAGGAGGAGGAAGAAAAGTGCCAGAAAAGACAGTGTTACCTTTAAATTCAGATAACAAAAGGAAATTGTTTCAAATCAAAAATATTTATCCATGCAATTGCATTTGCATCATCTATATCTGATTCTGATTTTTAAACTAACAGTCAGATGTAGAATATATGCAAATGTATATAATAATTTTTTGATATTCTCTTTTACTCATGTAATTGCAGGAATGGTCAATTGTCTTTTTTTTTTTTTTTTTTTGGACATGTTTGTTTTGTCCATGTCTCAGCATTCTTTTGAGAGTGAGGAAGGTACAGACTCTAGCACATTGAAAATATATTATAGACAATTACTGTTTGTGTTTTTTATAATTGGCAATTCTGCTTAGTCCCTTCAGTTCTAGATTTTTGGCAAGAATTGATGGACTAAATCAGTTTCTCTTTTTATTTTCATATTATAATTTTAAATGTTGAAAAGTTACATAGAAAAATCTTCAATGATTGAAATATTCAAGAAAACATTAAAAATCTACTGCACAGTGAAGCTCCAAGAATTCCAATCAATTGGAAAGCATAAAACATACGCTTCAAATTCTAATAAACTTTATTTGTGTCCTTCACCTGTCTGGGAATAGCCACTCCAAATGATTGCTTTGTACATAATCCCAATTTTATTATCTAGACATATTAAAGAGTTTACAGATTTACATATTGAAGCCTCAGCCTCAGGCTTTTGTGACTTATTGCTATGTCATGGCTCATATGCTTTCTTTAATTCTGTGTTTCCCGGAGATACAACCAACCAAATCATAAGCTATCTGTCACTTGGCTATCACCATTCAAGGGATTCAGAACCAGGGGTCAGGTTTGCTCTTCAAGGACTTCTGCTATGAAGGCATCTTCAATGCATCATCAATCACTTGTTGTTTTTATAGATTTTTTGTTATAACTTTCAAAGAGACTTTACACACTTCTTCTTAATCATTGGTTTATTATTTTCTTCAAGCTTGCTTATCGGGAACAATAATCTAAGAAACACTACAACTAGATTTTTTTTAAACTTGCAGAGTAAGAAGCTTATTTAAAATAGAGTCACCCTTACATGAGTACATATTCTTATATTAAAAATACCTTATAAATTTCTTAAACTATACTTGATGGTTTCAGCTCTGTCATTCTTTTATTTCTGAAAACTGAATGCTTTTGTGTATGTGTGTGTTTCTCTCTCTCTCTCTCTCTCTCCATGTGTGTGTGTGTGTGAATGTGTGTGTGTGTGGTTTGTATATGTCAGTGTGTGTTTGAATCTGGGTTTGGTAAAAATATGGTAGAAGGATGAAGTAATGATTTGCTAAGGAACTAAGATTTTAAACAAAATGAACACAGAGAATGAATAGTCAAGGAAAATTATAGTTTCATAAATACAACATTAAATAAGGTATAAATCACAAATAAAAATCTTCAAAACACTACCAAGAACCATGATGACCGAAGAAAGGAAGTAGCTTAGAAAATAAGTAGAAAAGATACACTTAAGTTATCTTAACTCTATGATTTTCTAAATACGGCATATACAATTTAATCACAGTTGACATCTTCATGAGGATGTAGGAAAATCTCAAATCTTAAATCACAATGTTCTGCTCTGAATAAACAGCTACAGATAATCGATGGCTACTAAGAAAGGAAGAATCAGTATTTTTCAGTGACTAGTTCCCTGACAGGCTATCCAAATCCTAGTGGTCATTCATAAACACACATATATGAGTAATGCTAAATTGTGTGTGTGTGTGTATGCATTGTTCAACAATAATAATTAAAGAAGAAGAGGTAATGAATTTCAGAGGGAATGGAGGCAAATGAGGAATCATAGGAATGAGGGATAGTTTAGAAATTAGTTAAATACATCATTAATGCACAAAATCCTCTCAGGTAAAATACCTGTGTACTATTAGTGAAAATGAGGAAGTGAGGGTAAGTCTGTACTTTTTGCACTTTTGTTTTTATTTTTCTATGTTGTACACATTGATTCCAACAAGAAACATGTTTGAAGTAGAATTGTAGATGATTTAAATAACTTAAAGAATGCCAATTCATATTTCCTTTTAAATGTAGAATTGATCTTTGTAAATTAATTAAAACTTTACTAGGAAAAGTATATAAGTTTATATTCGTCCTGTATTATATTTTATCTGTATGTTTTCCCTAACATTAATGAAACTCCCAATGATCTGAAAAAACAGCTTATTACATAGTCAGTTTGAAAACACTGTTTTAAATTTGTTTTTATCGTGGAAAATTTTGTTTTCTCCATTTATAGTGAACAAAAGCTTGGCTGGGTATAGTAGTCTGGGCTTCATCCATGGTCTCTTAGTTTCTGCAGTACATCTATCCAGGACCTTCTGGCTTTCATGGTTTCCATAGAGAAGTCAGGTGTAAGTCTGATAGGTTTACCTTTATAAGTAACTTGACCTTTTTCCTTTGCAGCTCTTAATATTCTTTATTTATTCTGCATGTTTTGTGTTTTGATTATTATATGGCAAGGAGATGTATTTTTTTTTTTGATCCAGTCTATTCTGTGTTCTATATGCTTCTTGAACCTTCAAAGGAATATCTTTCTTTAGGTTGGGAAACTTTTCTTCTATAATTTTATTAAATATATTTTCTGGACCGTCAAGCTGTACTTCTGATGGGAATGGAAACTTGTGCAACCACTTTGGAAAGCAGTGTGGCGATTTCTCAGGAAATTCAGGATCAACCTACCGCAAGACCCAGTAATACCACTCTTGGGAATATACCCAAGAGATGCCCTATCATATGACAAAAGCATTTGTTCAACTATGTTTATAGTTATTATTTGTAATAGCCAGAACCTGGAAACAACCTAGATGCCCTTCATTGAAGAATGGATGAAGAAAGTGTGAAATATGTACATATTAGAGTACTCCTAAAAAAAAAATGACTTCTTGAATTCTGCATGCAAATGGATGGAAATAAAAAACATTATCCTGAGTGAGGTAACCGAGACCCAAAAAAGAGGAACATGGGATGTACTCACTCATAATTGGTTTTTAGCCATAAATAAATAAAGGACATTGAGCCTATAATTTGTGATCCTAGGGAAGCTAAATAAGAAGGTGAACCCAAAGAAAAACATATAGTCATCCGCATGGATATGGGAAGTGGACAAGATTGCCGGGCAAAAACTGGGAACATGGGAGTGGGGGTGGGATGGGGTTAAGAGGAAATGGGGTAAGAAAAGTGAGAAGGGGAGGACGGGGGAAACTTGGGGGAATGGAATGGTTGGGATAAAGGAAGGGTGGATATGGGAGCAGGGAAGTATATATCTTAATTAAGGTAGCCATCTTAGGGTTGGCCAGAGACTTGACTCTAGAGGGGCTCGCAGGTGTCCAGGGAGATGTCCTCAGCTAGTACCTTGGGCAACTAAGGAGAGGGAACCTGAAATGACCCTATCCTATAGCCATACTGATGAATATCTTGCATATCACCTTAGAACCTTCATCTGGCGATGGATGGAGATAGTGACAGAGACCCACATTGGAGCACCAGACTGAGCTCCCAAGGTCCAAATGAGGAATAGAAGGAGGAAGAACATGAGCAAGGAAGTCAGGACCGCGAGGGTGCACCCACCCACTGTGACAGTGGGGTTGATCTATTGGGAGCTCACTAAGGTCAGCTGGTCTGGGACTGAATAAGCATGGGATAAAACCGGACTCTCTGAACATGGCGGACAATGAAGGCTGATGAGAAGCCAAGGACAATGGCACTAGGTGTCAATCCTACTTCAGGAACTGGGTTTGTGGGAGCCTAGCCTGTTTGGATGCTCACCTTCCTGGACCTGGATGGAGTGGGGAGGGCCTTGGACTTCCCACTGGGCAGGGAATCTGGACTGCTATTCAGACTCCAGTGAGAAGGGGAATGGAGTAGGGGGAGGGGGAGAGGAGTGGGGAGAGGGGCAGAGGAGTGGGATTAGGGGAAGAGGAGTGGGAGGAGGAGGAGGGAAATGGTAGGCAGGGAGGAGGTGGAAATTGTTTCAACAAAAAATAAATAAATAAAAAGATAAAAAATAAAACTAAAATATTGTAACTATAATTATTGCTTGATAACTGTTTTGTATATATAATTTTACTAGGTTTAAGTTAAAACCTTTCTTTTTAATCAGACAGAAAAGGAAAGATGATGTGAAATTCCCCTCTGTATGTTATGAATATGTTTTATTACCATTGGTTAATAAAGAAGCTGCTTCAGCCTATGGCAGGTCTGAATAAAGCCAGGCAGGAAATCTGAATAGAGATATAGAGAGTAGGTGGGATCAAAGAGACACCATGTAGTTTCAGAAGGAAAAAAAAAAAAGAAAACACTGTTTTTTCCAACTTTACAGATACTTTCAAGAAGGGGAGATGCTGAGATTATACAGAATCTAGCACAAATTATCATCTATTGCTACTTTTCTCTGCTCCTTAAAATATTGGTTATCCAAGATATGTTGAGAATATTATTAGGATAGATTATCAGAATGTTTTAATTTTCTTTTTATTTAATTATTTTTCATATAATATGTTTTTATCACTCTTTCCCATTTCACAACTTTTCCTATTACCTCCCTGTCTCCCCCTAAACTAATTTTATGTCCACTTACACCAAAAAAATCAAAATATACAAGTAACACCTATAAGACAAAAAATAAAAGCCCAAACTGAAGGAAGCAAAAAGCATATCTCACCCCATCTCCAAAAGAAAACAATGAAACTATTTTTTGTTAAAGAAATACTTCCACACCTTGAGCCTTCCCTGAAGTGTGGTTGACAAATCCAGTTTTCATTGGATAAAACTGAATTTTCCCTTTACTAGGATGCAAACCAATTGCAAATAACTTCTTGCTCAAAGATAGGAGCCCACATCACACATCTTTCTGTGCTGGGACTTCATGTAACTTGAACCTCTGCAGGTTTTCTGTTCTGAGTTCATATATACATCTTTTAGTTGTTTCTGGAAGACACTGCTTCTTTGGAACTATCCATCACCTCTTGCTCTTACAATCCTTTTACCTCCTTGCCTACATAGATTGTGCAGTCTTGAGAGGATGCATTTGATAAAGATATCCTGTTTTACTCTGCACATTGTCCAGTTATGTGTCTGTGTTAATTCCATCTACTACAAGAGGAAGTTTCTCTGATAAGAACCAAACATTCATACATGGATATAATAGCAGAATGTCTTTAGGAGTTATTTAACTATGTTCCTCTAGCAAAACAGTATTAATTTTCCCTAGACCAAGGACTTATCCAGTCTCATGTTCTTTACCATTTCAGTAGTGTCATGTATGGGTTCCATATCATGGAGTGAGCTTTAAGTCCAATAAAAAAGTGATAGACTATTCCCATAGCTGAACTATTATGGTTGTTGTCTTTAATATTTTTCAGTGTAAAATTCACAGGATTGACTCACACAATTCACTCAAATTATTCAAATGTATTTTCCAAAATTAAGGTTTAGAGATTTAATACTGTTAACCTTCAGAAAATCTGAGAGATAAGCTATGTAAAACTAATATAAATAGATTCCAGTTATTGTTACTTTCATTTTAATATGATGGGAAGCTTTTTTCCCTTGGTCAAGGATAGAGGTGGGTAGTATTTATTTTCTCATTTTCTGTTCTTTCTCTTATAAAATATGTCATTACAATCATAATATTTAGTTTTAGGCATCACTTTAAATTCATTTCTCAGTGTTTCATGAGAAAGAAAAACAAAATATTTAAATGTGACATTGCAAGGCTGTTCTTGTATGAAACTACAGTGTCAAGATCAGAACAAGATAGGGGTTTATCAATCTTATTGATTTTCTCCATGAACCAGCTTTTTGTTTCATTGATTCTTAGGATTGTTTTCTGTGTTTCTATTTTGTTGATTTCAGCCCTCAATTTGATTATTTCCAGTCTTCTACTTCTCCTAGGTGAGTCTGCTTCTTTTTTTTCTAAAGCTTTCAGGTGGGCTATTAAGTCTCCAATGTGTGCTTTCTCCGTTTTCTTTAAGTGGGCACTTAATGCTATGAACTTTCCTCTTAGCACTGCTTTCATAGTGTCCCATAGGTTTGAGTATGTTGAGTCTTCGTTTTCATTGAATTCAAGAAAGACTTTAATTTCTTTCTTTATTTCTTCCTTGATCCAGGTGTGGTTCAGTAGTTGACTGTCCAGTTTCCATGAGTTCATAGGCTTTCTGGGGATAGCATTGTTGTTGAATTCTAACTTTAATCCATGGTGATCTGATAAGACACAGGTGGTTACCGATATTTTTTTGTAACTGTGTAAGTTTGCTTTGTTACCGAGTATGTGGTCTATTTTCGAGAAGGTTCCATGAGCTGCAGAGAAGAAGGTATATTCTTTCTTATTTGAGTGGAATGTTCTATAGATGTCTGTTAGGCCCATTTGATTCATTACCTCCCTTAATCCTCTTATTTCTCTGTTAGGTTTCTGTCTGATTGACCTGTCCATTGGTGAGAGAGGAGTGTTGAAATCTCCTACTATTAGTGTGTGTGGTTTGATGACTGCCTTGAGTTCTAGTAATATTTCTTTTACATAAGAAAGTGTGGAATATATACATATTAGAGTACTACTCAGCAGTAAAAAACAGTGACTTCTCGAATTTTGCGTGCAAATGGATGGAAATAGAAAACACTATCCTGAGTGAGGTATCCCAGACTCAAAAAGAGGAACATGGGATGTACTCACTCATAATTGGTTTCTAGCCATAAAATAAAAGACATTAAGCATATAATGTGTGATCCTATAGAAGCTAAATAAGAAAGTGAACCCAAAGAAAATCATGTAGTCATCCGCATGGAGAGGGGGAAGTAGACAAGATTCCAGGGCAAAAACTGGGAACTTGCGGGTGAGGTGGCATGGGGCAAAGGGGAAATGGGATGAGAAATATGAGAAGGGGAGGATGGGAGGAGCTCGGAGGATTGGGATGGTTGGGATATAGGAAGGATGGATACGGGAGCAGCGAAGTATATATCCTATCTAAGGGATATATATCCATCTTAGGGTTGGCAAGAGACTTGACTCTTGAGGGGTTCGCAGGTGTCCAGGAATATGTCCCCAGCTGGTACCTTGGGCAACTAAGGAGAGGGAACCTGAAATGACCCTATCCTATACTGATGAATATCTTGCATATCACCTTAGAACCTTCATCTGGCGATGGATCGAGGTAGAGACAGAGTCTCAATTTGGAGCAACGGTCTGAGCTCTTAAGGTCCAAATGAGGAGCAGAAGGAGGGAGAACATGAGCAAAAAATCAGGACCACGAGGGATGCACCCACCCACTGTGACAGTGGAACTGATTTATTGGGAGCCCACCAAGGCCAGCTGGTCTGGGACTGAATAAGCATGGGTTGATTCCGGACTCTCTGAGCATGGCGGTCAATGAAGACTGATGAGAAGCCAAGGACAATGGCATTAGGTTTCGATCCTAATACATGAACTGGCTTTGTGGGAGCTTAGCCTGTTTGGACGCTCACCTTTCTGGACGTAGATAGAAGGACCTAGGTCTTCCCGCAGGGCAGGGAATTTGGACTGCTCTTCAGTATCGAGAGGGAGGGGGAATGGAGTGGGGGGAGGAGAAGAGGAGTGGGGATAGGGGGAGGGAAGTGCGGGGAGGGCAATATTTGGGAGGAGGGGAGGGAAATGGGAAATGGGGAGCAGGTGGAAATTTTAATTAAAAAAGAATAAAAATAAATAAATAAGTAAAAAAAAAAAGATCAGAACAAGAAGTAGCAAACATCTTACGTTAAAGCATGGTGTGTAATGAAAGATACTTTGCCTGCTTTATTCTTGAAAAATGAGTTATCTCATAAGAATGTCAATATTTTCACTAGCAAATAAAAAACGGACTAAATTGAAAATATCAGGATGAGATAGGAATCACTGTCTCATTACCAACTACATCACAATGCCTTTCCTGTCCTCTCCACATATAGGCCTCACAATAATTCCTTATTGGAAATTATAGACCCATTTTCTGTAGGGAACAAAACTATAAAAATAAAGTGTAGTAACTTGCCAAAGATTGTTGAAAAAAATAACTGAGAGTCAGTATTTTATAGTAAGCTTTTCCTGACTCCAAATTCTATTATGTTCACAATTATACTGAATTACCTCTCCACCTCAGATGCAAAAGTTCAGTGTTCGAAGGCTGAACTCCTCTACCTGAGAAAGTTGCATTGAAATGACCTCATTGTGTAGCACTTGAAGAGAGTACTTTCTCATTAATTAAGGAAAATTCCCTTTTGGCAAGAGCAGTCCCCATTGTAATGAAAGCACAGCACTGTTCTGCAATTTAATCTGGACGCTTTTAGCTCTGAGGACAAGGAGAGAGGCAACTCTGAGCTATTACTTATGCCATCCTCAGTCTTGCAACAATTATCCAACAGGGATGGCATGTTCTTATATCTGGCTGCCAGAATAAAAGTCATGGTTCTATTGTTCATCTGCAGATAGTTACTTCAAAACCCTGTTTATAGCTGCACATCTACCATGGAGGTGATGAAAGTTCATATTGTATTTTTATTACTAACAAGTATAAAGGGAAATTGTCCAAGTATTTACCCAATAGCTTTATAGATAAATGAAGACATAAGGTGTCAAAACGTCTCCACGCCATCTGCTGCTGTCACTTGTACTGCAGATGTCACCGGGCAACATATACAAAAGGTTTCTAATAGGGACTTTTACATGCTGTCACCATATTATATTATTATTAATTGCATTGAATGTATTTGGCAGAATAATGCAGTGAAACTCAAGGTGTGTGTTCCTGACCTCATAGTACAAAAGTAAACATTGATGTTCACAGAGTCTTATCTTTTTCTCTTTTGATTATCTGCCATATCTGTGACAGAAACTGTCTAGCATGTGCTATTAGCATTTAATTAGTATGTATAATAGGGAGTTTTTAACTTAATTTGTTCTATACTGTGTCTTAAGAAATCCATTGATGTTATTGTCTGTGAGTGAGGAAAAAAAGATTTCTAGTCTCAAAATTTTCAGTACTCTGAATATGTGGTTTTGTGTAGCTGAAGTATTATTTTAAATTATGCATAACATACTTAGCTGAGCAATATTACCATGTTCCATTATTATCCTGTTAATGAGATGCAGAAGATGAAAAGTTTCAAAAAGAAATATGTTTAATTTCTGTTTGTCTTAAAAGCTATATGAACGCAAGAAAATAATTCCCTGACTGAAGGATAAAGACTATATAAACAAACCAGCAATTCTCTGAAATAAAACAAAATATGAGAGTATAAATATAAGCAAATACTTTCATATCACTTTCTAATATTCTTCCCACATTCTACATACAAACACACACACATTTTATCTAAAAATTTACTAATCTCTTTTTCAATTATCTACTCTCAAAAATTATTATAACTACTTACCATGGCCCAATATTTCTTTGATAAAATGCTTTAAATATCTGTTTTTAGATTATAATTTCTGACATTGGTTTTAAAATATCTAATAAATAAAAATCATTAACTAATTTTTATGTCAAAATTAAATTTTATTCAACACATATATGTATACATACTTCTTATATAATTATCATTGTAGGATTTTTTTCATTTAAAGTATATTAGTTTTGATGCATTTTTGTGTTTATACAAAGAATATATTTACTCTGAAATCATTGTTTTCTATTCTAACGACTTAATACCACCCTGTCTGTCTATTCTTTCCCTACACTGAATATTCTTTACCCATTTTTCTACCATTAAATTTATGTTTATGCTTATTTTTACATAGCTATATAGCTATTTTTGTTTTCTATTCTGACATGTAAAGGTTGGATTTTTTTCTCATGCTAAGAGTATGTTCAACCATTGAATATGTGTTTCTTTGTTCCTTCTCAGCCTGATGGCCTTCAGTCTAAGAGGGCAAAGGGTCAGAAGCAGCAACAGAAAGCTTTGAACATGGTCCACAAACATGAACAGAAAATCCAGGACACTGTCTTATGGTGAAACAGCTCAGCTTTATCCAAAGTATAAGAAATATGTAGAATTGGGGAGCCTGGTGACAAACCCTAATTTGCATTAATTCATTAATTAGAAAGACTTTGTATGTGGCAGAAGGTCCTATACCAGAGCTCCTAGAACAAGTTTTCTTAGCAAAAATCTGTGCCAAGGGTCAAGCTAAAGATGAATCAGGCATCTGGCTTAGAGATAGCTTTCAGAGAAGGTCAGTCCTCTAGGTCCAGGGACATTCTCTAAATAATGGCAGGTACAGAGAAGGAAACATTGCTGGAGGGAATGAAGGTCCATGTTGCTCAGCTATTGATATAAGCTTCCAGGTTGTAGGAGACTGCAACTCTACTAGTCAGCAATAAAAATATGTTTAATTTTATACATAAAACTGTATGGCTATTTTTATTATTTTCTTTTCTGAAATTTATATATTGGATCTTATTGTTTTTGTTCTCATGCGAAGTGTGTGTTAATTATTGATTAATTTTACTGAGATAATGTTTTACAAGTTGTAAATGAGGGAATTAATATCAAAATAAAATGAGCAAGATTTTTAGACATTGTGAATGGATAATTCAATACTACGTGACAAGGAAAGTTAATCCAACAAGTCACATATCCTTTAGGAATAAACTTGCACCAATAAGTACATGACCACTGCAACTTCAAGCTCAACCTGAAACCCATTTTTACAGAATCCTAATAACAGTCTTATAGAAGTCAGAGGCATAAAATGTTTCGCCCAATGCCCGATGTGAAAACTTACAGAGTGCAGTAAAGATCTTTTTTGAAATGTTATTAAAAATTTATTTTATTTGTGTGTGTATGAGGAGGGGCATTGAGGAGGGGAGGGAGATAGGAGAGGGAAGAAGATGGCAAAGGTTCAAGAGAAGCTAGAATTTCAGGATTTTATGGAATACCTAATTCTTTAGGTAGATTGTGGCATTTGAACACCAAATCTTGAATGCGCAGTACGCTCTTTTCACTTCTGAGTCATGTCTTGAGCCCCTGAAATAAAACATCCTAACACATGAGAACTTTGCATATTTGGAGATAACGTCAAGAAAGAAACAGTTGAATGGTATAAAAAAAATTGTCTTATTGGAGAAAAATTATCACATGTGTGAAAATTAACTGACTTCACTGTTACACTTCAACTTCTATGAGATGATCATAAATTTGTGTCTCTGATATCAAAGTATGGAAGAAAATGTACTCAGAAATCAATGTTCTATAGACCAATTTGGAATTCCAAATATTAAAAATCTCAGAAAATGCTTAATTCTCATATAGATTTTTCCTTTAAACAGTGTGCCCTATCATGACAATACAAATGAAGTAACCAATGAAAACAAAAAAATCTGGCATGACTGCCACCATGTAGTTTCGGGAGTGAGCAACATTATTCAACTCACATAGTTGGAGAGAGAAAAGTATAATTTATTCAAATTCTTAAGTAATTTTGCATTTAATATTCAAGCAAGAATTTTCACTTACGGAATTTTTAATGTTATAAATAAAGTTATTCTAATTATAAAGGATAATATTTTCAGCTTCTATTTTGTAGATTTAATTAATATAATTTTTAAGCATATGAAAATATCATGGGTACCTTTGAATTATAATGGGAGAATTCAACAAAAGATTAAAGGATATTTTTTGTATTACTTTTTAGCATGAAATAATGGATGGTTACCTACTCTGTTTTGCTTCCATATATAAAGTTGATATCACAACTGGACAGTCCATCAAAGCAGCCTTAGTCTACTTTTGTGACAAGTGAGTTAATATTTCTCACAGCAGGACACATAAAATTGGGCCTGGAGAGATGGCTCAGTGGTTAAGGGCACTGAATATTCTTCTGAGAAACAGGGTTCATTTCCCAGTACCCACATGGCAGGTCACAATTGTCTATAACTCCAGTTCCAGAGGCTCCTACACCCTCACACAGACATACATACAGGAAAAACAAAGATGCACATGAAATAAAAATAAAAGTTAAAAAATATATTAAGAAACAAGTTGTTTTTTTAAGGACAAAAAAATCAAGAATCTTTTTTAAAAATTATATATAGATATTTTCCTGATGGAAAGCTTGATATTTCTCTCTCAACATATATTGAGATTTGCAATATGTATATTTAATATACATATATTTAATGTATATTATATAATATATTGTATATGTATATTTTAAAGACTATCTTTTTTTAAAGGCACTTTGTTGTCATTTAGATTTGGTAGCGTTTGGTGATTAAACATCCTGCCTTATGTGTGCTGTGCAATGATTCTACAACAAAACTACAGCCCCAGCATCTTTGACAGTATTCATGTGACTGTTTCTGTCCCCTTCATTTGGATTCAAAATGAAAAGCAAGGAGTTCCTTTTATTTTTCTTCACTTGCTGGGCTCCACCTCCTCACATTGCAGTTGATTACTTTCTGGGTTTTGTGTGTGTGTTTGTTTGCTTGCTTCTTCTATTCTTTTTTTTTTTTTAATTCTACGAGTACATGAAAAACTTTCAGTCACCCAGGAAACAGCTATATTTGGGAGGTAAAGGACCTATTTATATGATATATATAGTAATTCTCTTTAAAATCTGTAACATTATACTTAATTACCTTTCTTTTTATTCATGATTTTTATGGCAGATACAAGTTTTATTGTTTATGGCATGGGTATCTTTGGGGCCATACTTTTCTGCCTACTACACTCTCCAAAATAGAAAACAACCTGTGATTAGAACACCAGGAAAAGACAGATGGGCCAAAGAAAGCTATGTAAAGACAATAAATAGCAAGAGTCTAAGAAGAGGAATCAATAGATTTCATTAAGGTTTTACAACTAATTTTGAGCTCTGTGTTAGTTAATGACATCAGTTAATTTGAATATAATTTGGACAACATGCAGAAGGCTTCATTTTCAGATGTCATCATTATGTTGACAAGATCTGTTTAATACCCTTTTCAAGAGATGATTTATACAAGAGAAATGGTATAACATGTTTCCATTGCACAAAAGATGGCTCATGATGCTGTCTTTGGAATGAGCTCTTCTCCTTTAATATAGTATAAATGATAAAGGAAGAAATGTATCACAGCTAATGATGAATTCACTTGGGATTTTGATACAAGGACAAAGCTTTTAAAAGACAGACTTTTCTGTAATGATGAAAATGGTTAGAACAGCACTATTTTATTGAATTTTGGTGATGATAGAAATGTTCATATTGTCACAGTCCCAAGTAGAAATCAGTAACATAAGTACTGGCTGAAGAGTAGAAGTATGGCTTGTATAGCAAAGGAATAAATGTCTCATTGCATATGACTGTTTTTCTCTATAGATATGAGTATTGAACCCAGAGCCTCACACATGCTATGAAAGCTCCCTACCACTGGACAACCACTCTCTCTATTTGACTTTACTCTTGTAAAATCCTCCTGGAAATGGTAGCTACTATATTGTCTACTATAAAGGGCCCATTCCTTTGTATTATCTCACAGAGCAACCTCAAGAAAAGTGTGTTGTTACTACTTGGCTCTTTTAATACAAACACATGCACTTTAATGCATGTCTTAGCTTAGAAATAGAACAATTCTAGAACTGTATATAGCTTACCTGTGTAGCTCTTGTAATAAGTAGAAACCTTGACGGTACATATTATTTTTCCTCTACTTCTACAAAGATGAGAGTAATAATTAGGTGTTAATATGCATAATTTCCTTCATTGTAGCAACATCAAGTGAGCTAGGTTTGATTCCTTGTGCAAATGTATTCTCTGTTCTGTTTGACTTTTATAAAAATTTTCAAACACAGAACTTTAAAAAGAATAGTATGTTTGAACACTGTCTGCTTTTCTTAAACATCAATACCAGCTTCAAGGTATTAACATCTTTACTTCAACTCATTTCATGAACCAGGTTGATTTTCAGTTGATTATAATTCTTACCATAAAGGACACTCAAACATTCCTATTTAAGGTAATAAGGGAATATTTTAAAAGCTGAATAATTTCCTTTTCTTTTTTTGTCTTATTCTACAAACTACACATGTGTGTTGTTTTCCTTTATGTAAGCTTTAATTATAATGCTAAAAGTTCAAATGTATACCAATCCAATTTTACATTTCTAAAGTGAAGCATTATTCAGAAAATACTTTTAAAAAATCAATATTGTTGCCACCCACCTTCATTTTATCTACTTTAACAATTTTTATACTACAAATTTATACTTCCCTTAAAAATACAGTGATGTAGTACTGAGGAGATCGCTCAGCTGCAGAGTGGCCACTTAAGGACCTAATTTTGATCCCGAGCATCTTTGTAAAACCCTGGACATGGCAGTGAATGTTTATAAACTCAGGGCTGTGAAGATAGAGGCAGATGGATCACTGAGCTTTATTGGTCAACCAGTCTTAACTGTAGAGATGACCTCCAGATTCAGTGAGAGATCATGCATCCAAAAATAAAGAGCAGGGATTGATGGATAACTTGGCGTTTGAAACGGCATGCTATAATTCCAGAATACCTGAATTCAATTCCTAGAATCCACTTCAGTTTTACCACGAGTGGTTCAGAGGATCATCTTCTGACCTCTGTAGTTCACCATGCCTATGTGGCTCTTCATTGTGTTGATAAGTTAATTCCTTATCAAGGCCCATATTGATAAATATGGAGTGTTCCTGTTTGACATTTACTATTGCAACATCATTTTATAATTAATACTATTCAAAATCCTCATAGTAAAATCCGGACAGTGGTGGCGCACGCCTTTAATCCCAGCACTCGGGAGGCAGAGGCAAGAGGATCTCTGTGAGTTCGAGGCCAGCCTGGTCTACAAGAGCTAGTTCCAGGACAGGAACCAAAAAGCTACGGAGAAACCCTGTCTCAAAAATTAAAAAAAAAAAAAAAAACTCATATTTTTGCTTAATGCAAACTTCCCTGCATTTTGGGACCAAACAGAAAAACTCCAAACACTATGTGTTATTAAAAAAATTATTATGCTAGGCAGTGTTGACATACACATATAATTTCAGCATTTGTGAGGCAGAGGCAGGTGGAACTCTATGAATTGAGGGCCACCAAGGTCTACAAAGTGAGTTTCAGGGCAGCCAGGGATGTTACACAGAGAAAGCCTTTCTTGAAAAGCCAGAACAATGACAAAAACAAAACAAACAAACAAAAACAAACACCAACAAAAACAACATATTCTGAAAATATTAATTAAGAAAACATCATCTGGACTGGAGAGACGGCTCAGTGGTTAACAGCACTCATTGTTCCCCTGGAGGGTCAAAGTTCACAACTGCTTTACTCTCCATTTCCAGGAAACTCAATGCCCTCTTCTACCCTACCTGAGTGCTTCCCGTATGCCCAAACCCATAAATATTAAACAAGCTATCAATCTTAAAATAAAATAGATGGATATTCTAACATATTTCTATACATATTCAAGCACAGGTTAACAAATTTGTCTACCTATTTTTGACAGTAACTTTTTTCCTTAATAATAATATTTAAAAAATCATATAAAATGTATACTATATTTCATGTATTGGACAAGTCCCAGATAGATTATTTTTATATTGTACATGTACATATAAGAATTGCTGTCTTTCTATTACTTGAAACCATCAATAAGGGTAGGAAAATTTGAACCTATGTGTTGTAAGGACCGAGGCCGTTCGTTCATCCTGGCTGCCCAGAATCAAATTAATCACGCAGAAACAGTATTAATTAAATTACTGCTTGGCCCATTAACTCTAGCTTCTTATTGGCTAACTCTTCCATCTTAACCCATCTCCATTAATCTGTGCATCACCATGAGGTCATGGCCTACCAGCAAAGTTTTAGCACATCTATGGTGGCTTCATGGTGGCTCCCTCTTTGCCTT
Source organism: Chionomys nivalis (assembly GCF_950005125.1). Classification (NCBI taxonomy): domain Eukaryota; kingdom Metazoa; phylum Chordata; class Mammalia; order Rodentia; family Cricetidae; genus Chionomys; species Chionomys nivalis. Next base: position 73,910,061 of record NC_080094.1, on the reverse strand, counting down.
CCTCCTCCCAGTATTCAGTCCAGTCCCCCACCCACCCGCCTACCTAAATTCTGCCCTATCAACAGGCTGTGGCAGTTTCTCTATTCATTAATGGTAATCACAGCACACAGAGGGGAATCCCACATTACCTAGGTCACTCTCATCAAAGCACAAGTTGGGCCATGTTTACCTAAAATAGAGCCAACGGCACTGCAAGTACAGAACATAAGATTTCCTGTGTCTTAACTAAAAGTGTGAAAAAAATTACAACTTTTCACATGGTCTGTCTTCTTTCTTCTTTCATTTCTTTCTTTCTCTTCCTAAGACTTTCATCTGTCTTTTTGTAGAATTTACCCATTCTTTTTTTTCTTTGTAGGCCAAAAGTTAAGTTCAAAAAATTGTCAGATAATCAGTATTTAAAAGTCGTTTCTGCTTGTGCAGAGGTCCTGAAAGCATTTCCTGTACCTATTTATGTTGGGCAACTTACTGCAACTCCAGGGACAGGGAATTCAATGCCCTCTTCTGGCCTCCATGCCCAATTCAACACACCTGTGAATACACACACACACACACAGAGAGAGAGAGAGAGAGAGAGAGAGAGAGAGAGAGAGAGAGAGAGAGAGAGAGAGATACATAAAAGAAAGCTCTCTCCCTCACCTGGCATTCAGGACACCTTTTGAAAGAACTATGACCCTTATAGAGTATACATGCCTAATTAAAAAACACTTTTGAATCAGTAGACATAGCCCATTAATCTTTTATCTAAAGTCATCTAAAAGTGATAGCTCAAAAAAAGTGATTTCTCATTATGTACTTGCGTCACACATCAGATTTTTCTATAGTGTGTAGTTAAGATCTAAGTCTATCATACATTGTATTATCAATTTAGATTTTATGCCACAGTCTTTTTTTTTGCCACAGTCTTAATGCACTTATATTCTTTATAAATCTAAGTAAATTGATTATTCGTGCTTCAGGAGTAGAAAGACCTACTCCAAGATCAGAGGTCACAGGAAATTTAATATTTAGCTTTTAGAACAAGACAACCACTGCTTTTATCGACTCCTGTAAAGTGTTATGCAAAGAATTTGGCTGAACAGCATATTTGAGGCTCTTTTCTCATCAGTAAAATAGGAATGATTGATGTCTATTATGTGACTCAATTCCACAGTATGGCTGTCACTAATAAATATAAAGAGACATAAGTTCATTTTGCAGGGGAAGGTTAAAATGTCTACCTGACATTTGAGTTATAAATTACACCTCCTTTTCCTCAAGCTATATAACATATTCTTAAAACCTTATAATTCAGAACAGAATTATATCCAAAAAGATCAAATAATGTTTTACAATGATTGATTGATAACTAACAAAAATAATTTCAAAGCTGTGAAAATTTGTGACTTTATAATTCTTCCTGCATTGAAATGGCTTAGTATTAAAAGAAATGTGGCATGAGTTATAATGATTTCTTGGAAAAGCAATAAAAGCATCAGTCAATAGTTTATATGCCACGAGAAATGACGTTTTAAAAACATACATATCTAGCATCCTTCATTTTAAATTGAGTTCTTGCTTAGCTTATACTTCCTCAAAGGAGGCCATGAAATAAACATGCAAAAAAAAGCATAGATATGCTGTGAGACACAGACTTAGATGTCAGTCCTATAAGTAATAATGCGTACAAAGAAAAGCTATTTTCTATAAATAAGGGAAAATGTGTTTCCCAAATGATAAAATATTAATGACATGAACTGATAGATATAAATGTTTCTTGTAAGCAAGAAGATCAGGAAGGAAGGTCTGACTTTTGTCAACTCCAAAGTTTACTCCCACCTTTCTGAATAATGTTTTTCTACTTCATAATAAAACCAGTTGACATGAAAACTTCTCCCTTTGAATATACTAAGTATAAAATGCAATAGTGAATTAAGAGATTATGCTGCAAATTTATTTAGTATTTACATGCTGTACAACATGTTGTTTTGTCCCTTTCTTTACTGCAGGTATCATTCCATTTTCTGCTTCTATGGGTATGATTACATTAGATGCATTAGAGACATGTCAGTATACAGTGTGGGTCTTTTTATGTCTGGCTCCTTTCACTTAGCTTAATGTCATCCAGGTTCATTCACTTCAGTGCAATGGCTGGATTTCCTGCTGTTTGAACTCAGAACATCCAAGAGAAAATTTCAAGTCCATATTCATAAGGAGTATGGATATAATATAAATTTCCACCAATGAAAGAATGGGAAAAGTACATGTTATATAGGTATAAAGTGAAATTTTTTAATTCTTAAATTAAAATAGATAGTTGAGTGAAAAAAAAAGTTACACAAGGAATTAAAATGAGGGAGAGAGAAAATGGAGAATTAACAGGAAAGATTTCTTCTTAAAATTTGACGGAAGCTAATCCTTACCTAAAAGAATGACCCAGCTCACTTCAGCAAATAATGCAGCATCTACCCATTTGTTTTAACCTTTCTACGAAATTTAATAATGGGGGATGAAAAATGAAAATGATTCCATAACAGTCTGCACTTATCATAGCATAATACTAACTAAACTGTTGTGAAAATCTTAGGCACATAAACTGTAGAAATAAACTAAAGTTTTAAAGGTTACCTAGTGAAAACTGAGCAGGACAGCCCTCCAACTATGCAATTCTGGGTTCAAAAAGATTTCTCTTTCACTCTTTTTCTTCTTTTTTTCTTTCTTCTTTCTTCTTTCTTTCTTTCTGATTTCTTTATTTCTTTATTTCCTACAAAAACATTGATGTATTGGTTTGGGATAATGCTCTTGTGTGTAAAGATTTGCATATTGGTTTAATAAAATGCTGATTGACCAGCAAGAAGTATAGGCAGGTCAACCAGTTTGGGATATTTCTTGGGAAGAAGAAAGGCAGAGAGTCAGTCACAAACAGATACAGAGGAAGCAAGATGAGAATACCTCACTAAGAAAAGGTACCAAGCCATATGACTAAAAATAGACAAGAATTATGGGCGATTTTAAGCCATAACCATTAGTTAGTATAATAAGTCTGAGAAATAGTTCAAACAGTTTATAATTACTATAAGCCTCTGTGAATTTATTTGGGACTGAATGGCTGCAGGGACTGGATGGAACAGAAACTTCTGTATATTATGAAAAAAAGGATCATTTTTTAATCATACTCTGGTAAATTGTATGACAGGTGCTTTTTAATTTAGATGAGGATCACCAACCAAACAGACTCACCAAAGCTGATGTTCAAGCTTTCTGAGGAGCATCCTCTCCTTAAAAAACATCTTCAGAGGCTATGTAGTAGTTCTTAAAGGGATGAAAAAATATGGAGGGACTGAAAGGGCTTTCATATTGTTTCCAATTTAAATTAGGAAGAAACTCATTGGTTTTAGAAAAAAATAGTAGAAAAGTACTCTTGGGAATATGATTAGCAGAACAGGAAAAGATAGGCTCTTGTAAGTGTGCACACCTATCCATAATCACCAAAACTATAGAGATTAAGGATACATAATTCAGGATCCTCCCTCCAAATGGATTTTTTAAAAAAAAATACTGAGAGTAAAGATGGCTTAATAATTAAAATACTTGCCATACAGTCTGAGGATCTCCATTCCCCAGAAAACTGACTCCCAGAAGTATTCTTGGGCTTCCTTATTCTCACCATGGAACACATGCACCTACAAATATACTTACAATTCAAACAAAATAAATATGTATTTAATAAAAGTATCGTATTAAGACGTGTGAACTTGTTTATAGTGCAAGAGCAGAGTCTGTAGTAATCTAGGGAAGCATACCATGCATGTGCCGTGGCAGCAGTGGATTATTTGTTCTAATAAATGCCCTACTGTGTGGTACATTTTGAGAAAGTAAATTCATATAGGTGCCAGATGTTTAACAAGAAAGTCTAGAATTGAGAAAATCTTACACAATGATTGAAAACTGTAGAAAGCTGGGGCCCAAACACTGTGGAAAGAAATAGAAAGAAACTATTGTGCTTGATTCAAAATAGATGTTGCCTTATTATCTTATACAGTTAGAGTTATATATTTTAAATTACTTTAGTGACTATTACCATGTGTCTCTGGTAGCTTTTCTGACAGACCCAAAATATCGTTAACAAAGCAGTGTGGCAATAGTTAGTACTTTCGCAAGTACAGTAAGTTTTTCTTCCACAACATCAGGTCTGTGCCACTGCGGACTATCAGTGCTCTGTCTGTGAACAACTAAATGTGAGAACCTTCATACTTACTCTGTATGAACATATACAGATAGGTAAACAGGTTATCATTCAATGAAAACATGTGTATTTCCGTGACAGCTCTTACACGATTGGGTGATTGAGGCACGTTTAAGTTCGGCTTCCAATTTTTTTTTATAGTCAGAATACTTTATTTTATTTTATTATTATTACAAACTTTTACCTCCCCCCTTCCTCCCATTTCACTCCCCCTCCCCCCTTTCCCCCTTCATCTCCTCCTCCCTCTCCAATCCAAAGAGCAGTCAGGATTCCCTGCTCTGTGGTAAGTCCAAGGACCTCCCCCCTCCATCCAGGTCTAGGAAGGTGAGGATCCAAACAGACTAGGTTCCCACAAAGTCAGTACATGGAATAGAATCAAACCCAGTGCCATTGTCTTTGGCTTCTCAGTCAGCACTCAATGTCAGCCACGTACAGAGAATAAAGACACAACATACCCAAACCTTTGGTACACTATGAAATCAGTGCTAAGAGGAAAGTTTATAGCTCTAAGTGCCCACATAAAGAAAACGGAGAAAGTTCACATTAAAGACTTAATAGCCAGCTGAAAGTTTTAGAAAAAAAAAGAAGCAGACTCACCCAGAAGGAGTAGAAGACTGGAAATAATCAAACTGAGGGCTGAAATCAACAAAATAGAAGCACAGAAAACAATCCAAAGAATCAATAAAACAAAGAGCTGGTTCTTTGAGAAAGTAAACAAGATCGGCTTCCAAATTTGAGACACAAAAATTGCCTTGTAACTCAAAACATGGTTGTCAAAGACTTACTCTATGGAAGAGATATGTTTTCTGGGCATTTTCTAATCAATACAGGGATTAACATGAACAATCAAACTACAACTTTAGTCATACTTAGTTCTTCAGAACATCCCAATCTGAAGTTAGAATGAGCTGAAGAAACAGGATATTTTCAGCTCTCCCCATCTTTTATATTCTATTAGAAACTTTAACATGTCCTTTGTCCTAAGAATTTAATTCTCACTTTGTCTCCTTCTAGGCAACATGGTCCTTGAAAGTGAAGCTGGAAGCTTACTCATTGTTCTGTTTTTCATCCTGAGTACTCTGGTAAAGAGCATTAGTAGTAGAGATCCTACGTGCTTATTGAAAAGCTAGGCATAAGAAATTTCCAACATAATACAACCTTATAACAGAGTCATGCCTCTTTTGGCAACAGGCTTAAGGTCCAACAAACAGATCCTTAGATGATTTTGTTATGTAAAACCTACACTACATTTATGTAGAACTGGGGCACAGAATCTACTTGACACTGAGATTCTTAAGCTACAAACCAATGCAATATTCTGCTGTACTGAATTTCTTAGAAACTTGCAACATTATAGTAGGTATCCATGTCAGCTTATAAAATGTGAGCTGGGATATTAGGTAAGAAGTAAAGTTCTGGTTCCTTCTATCCTCATAAGTGATCTATACACTTGTGGTCTATCAACCAAAGTATAATTACAAGTCATTTTCAGTTTGTTCTTGCTTGTTTCATTTGTTTTGATTTCACCTAATTTGGTTTGTTTTATGTTGTTATTTATTTACATATTTTGCCTTCACCTTCAAATAAATTTGTGTTAGATAGTTATCTTTCACCATTTCTGACCTATCAACTGGTCATGGTTATTAATTTTCTAGTAATAAAAGTCCTATAGCCTATAGTACTATAACCTTTATCTTCAAGTATTCATATAAGACATACACTTTCTCATCCAAATTAAACCTTGTCCTGTTTCATTAACTCACATATGACCGAAGTAGGAACATGATCAGTTCCAGTTTTCTTAATTCAACTTCACTTTGTTCAACTAGATGTTCTATTTTGCAAGCCAGAAAAAGAGGGATAAAAGTTACTGTCATTTAATGAGTAAAATTATCTCAATTTGCCAATACTAATTGCAAGACTTCCTAAGATGTTGAATAACCTCTTTCATGGAAAGTTAATCACATAGAACAATCAAGTACATTACTTGGCACCACTCCATGGCACAGGCAATAGAAATATCAGCTGACTTCTGAATTTCCCTCTAGCTACTCTCTTCATGAAGTAACCCACAGCAACTATAACCAGAGGCCACCATATGTGTATATGTAACCTTTCCAGATAACCACATTATTTATGTAAATTATGAGTACTCTTTCTCTGCCAATCAGTACAAAGAACTCTTGGTTCTATACTGTTTTCTGTTTACTACTTAAGATTAAAATGATCAATAGAGCTTCCTCTTGTCAGACTTCCCATATTAGAGTCAAGCTCTAAAACATTGTTCCAAATCAAGTTAAATTTACTAAACCACAAAAGATTTGAGCTTCTATATTTCAGAATTCTTTTATCACATCAGTAAGTGCATATCTCTTTCATAGAATGCTACTTTTCATTTTCTCTCAGGAATTCTTTTGCCACATTACTCCTAACCTAGTGGGTAGGGTAGAGGTGCATATTAATCTGCTATATCATGGACAACATAGGAAAAATTGGCATTGTTTTACTTTAATGAATTTTCTTCAAATAATTTTTATGATCAATTAATCTCCAACCCTACTCCTGGATTGCTGATATAAGAATGGTGAACCCAAGGTGACTACGTCTTAAGAAAATCTGATAAGTAGAATGCTTTAGTTATTATTTAAATATGAGGTTATTGTAAGGCTAATTTGTTCAAAGGTAAGTGCATAGCCCAAACCTCTAATTACCTTATATAACACTTCTTCAATATTGCAATTAAATTCATAACGTCTTTTGCAAAGATGCAGCTTTCTCTTCAAATGCCAATGACTTCTACCTTTAAGCCTTATATCAATACATAATGACTTACATATAAAAGGATTTATTTTCCTAAGTTTAATTGCTAGAACTGCATGGAACCCCAGACTTATTGTTTTGTCAGACAACATTAAAAATAGCTCTGAAACTATGTTTCTTAATGCAAATTGTGAGATAAGGATGTATCAATAAGAAAATGGAAGATCCATGACTAAAGAAAAGATGTCAATCAAAAGAGCCATTCGGATACACCAACCCTAGTGGAGCAGCTAGAGAATAAGCCTCCCAGAACTCAGAGGGGGTCTAATCAAGGTGCTAAGAGAGTATGATTAGTTATAATCTTCACAGGAAAAATGTCAGACAATCCCCTTCTCTTTGCTGTACTTATATTTATTTTTATGTGACTAGAGAGGAAAGAAAAATACAAAAAAGACTGATTATAATGCTATCATAATGGGCACATGAGTCAGGTATTGTATTATAATATCTGGAAATTCTGAACACTTTATAGACAAAAAAAGCCCTTGTAACTTATAGTCAAACATTAGCAATGCTTGATCAGCATGGTAAAAGAATGGGCATCTTTTAAGTCCACTGTCTGTCAGGTACCTCTGCCTACACAATTCAAAGCATAATCATATAAGACTGTTTTTGAAAAGAAAATCTTAGGACCAATATCATACTGAGTAAATTACAAATAAAATGCAATTTGTGGTGTTGAAAGTGCAGGAGAAAATGACAAAAATAATGAGAAAATTACTCACAAATAAAGGCAAAGAGAAGTTGACAATGACAGTCTAAATGGGAACATTAAGTAGAGAAGATGCCAGCCCCAAAGAATGAACAGTTATTGCTGAGGGAAAGAGTAAAAGAAAAGAGAACTCTAAAGGAAGGCCAGACTATTTTATTATTTTACAGATGTAAATAGC